>NC_143399.1:45370718-45678525 GCF_052110815.1 Crocodylus siamensis
CCTAGGTTTAGATGGCTCCACCTGGGAACTTGAAGAGGTGGTTGTGAAGGTGGGACTATTACCCAATAGAAACTGTAAGTGGGAAGATGTGAGCTGTCCTAGTTGTTGCTGATGGATGAGGAAAGGGAAAAAATAGACAAGCAGGTGAGAAATGAGCCATGATTGTATGAAGGTTAGCATCAATAGGGTCCTGAGGAAAAAGCAAAAATCTGGAGTATTTTAAATTGAATTAACACAGTGTGAGTGGAAAACAGTACATAGAAGCAGGGATGGGGACACTTCAGATGGGTACCTGCTTCCCATGCCATGCTTTGAATTTGCAAGTCCATCTGGCGAGCTGCACCTTTTGGTGGTGTTACCCTGGAGTCCTGGTCACTTGTCTTCCCAGGTAATTTCATCCTATCTGCTTAATTTAGTCTGTCATTTCAACTCAACAGAAAATCTTTGTTTCCTTGGCCTAAATTGTTCTGTAGATTTGTGCTCTTAGCAAGGGGCTAGGTTGTACCTGAGATGTCGCCGCATTTCAGTGATGGGTGAATTATTCCTCTTGAACTTTGTAGTGTTTGTGCAGTAAGATATTTTGGGAGAAAAGCTTCTGTTGGTTCTTTACTGTGGCAGAGCTCTTGACAAAGTTTGTTGTACAAATAAAAAGAGTGTGAGTTTGTCGTTCCAGAGTCTGAGATGCATCAGGAAGTAGCTCCACTGATCAGGGCAGCTGATTTAACCTGTTGTTCCAAGTTAGCAAATCCAAGGCATGCACTTCACTTGCTTTCCCTCTAATGAAATGAGACAGTGAGGCCATGGGGATTCAGCAGGCAAGCAGCTAATGGATTTGGGTTCAAGCAGGTGTCCCAAATATCAAGGAACATTGTGCTTAACCCACAGGAAAACAACTCAAAAGATGTTGATGGCTAAAACCTTCTTCCCTCCCTGCTGCTGCTTGTTGCCTGTAAGAGAAAGGAAAGTGTGAACCCTGTCTCCAGATAACATTTGAAACCACAAACAGTTCCTCTGCTCAATGTCCTGGTGGGAAGAAGCAGCTATGGGTAAAGAGAGAAGGTGGAATTTTTCTGATTTTTCACCTATTGAATTAAGTTGGGCTAAAAGTATTAGAGTTGACTACTATGAACATATTCATGAGGGCCGGCTTTTTGTCAGGCAGAAAGCTTCTTAAGAAGCTGGTCAATAATTTTTCCCAATCAGCTGCTTTTTCCCCTCCAATAAAAAATGTCGTGTCCACAAGATGGGAACTGTCAGTATAAAGTGTTCATTCTAATGATCTTTTGGGTTCTTTTCTTTTTCTTAAGAGAACCAACCAAACAAAAAAAACCTTGACCCCACCCCTGTCTCTCAAAGCTCTCAATTTTTTTAAAATAGAAAGTTGTGGGGAGGGACTTCAATGTAAAACAAGGAAAACAAAACCCAGATTGAGAAGAATTCTGATTGTAAATTCATGCCTCTGGAAAGTCAAATGTCAGGGCAGGGGGGACCCACTCTGAGCAAAAGAATAAATATAGCTCTGACAGCACAAGAGCTAATTAATGTAGGAACTGCCACCCAGGATCAGATACTTAATACAGATACATCTACGTGAGATGCTTACTGCACAGTAGCTCATTACTACAGTGCAGTAACATCACTGGGCATGAACTGTGATGTGATGCTACTGCACAGTAGTAACAAGCTTCTGTGCAGTAAGCATCACAAGGCAACCATGCTGGGATGCCACTGCACAGTAATGCTGGTTACTGCACAATCATTAGTACTTGCATAACCAAGTACTAAAATGACTGTAATGTAACAATTGTGCAGTGGGTGTCTTGTGTAGATACGCCCTACAGTCCAGCATCTTGTCTTCTACCTTGTCCAGTGCTAGCTGCTTTGGAGAAACAGGAAAGAAATGCTTGGGAAAGAGAGGGGGGAAAAAGCAGCAATCCTGCCAGTCCTCGGGGAAGATTTTGTTTTTGGGTTTTTTTCCCCTGACCCTCATTACAGACTGAGTTCTTCATGCCATGTATTATTAAGGTTGCCAGACTTTAACCGTTTTACCTGAAACAGTCTATGCTGGGTCTGTGGTATTCATTGTTTCAGTGTAGCTGTTTCTGAGATATTAGGAAAAATTATTTCTTTTTTGGTTTTTACCTTGTCCATCTTAAAATATTCAAGCAATTTAATCTTTGAAAAGAACTAGAAAACCCATGCCTTAGAGTGGGGACTTGATGTTTGGTGGGGGGGGAGGGGAGCAGCCTCTGTCAAGGTTGTACAATTCACTATCCCTCTGAAAATCTGCCCAAATTTGGCCAGTCATAAGTTGTAGAGAAAACTACAGTTTGCACATGCTTGATTGGGACTTGGGACAGTTTAACTTAAAATCATGAAAGGTTTTTCTCCACTCTATATGTTCAAGCCTTTCACTGCCCCTAATACTGACCAAACTGTCTATGCCATTCCCATAGGACAGTTGAGCTTTCACAGCCCAGGTTTCCTGTACCTCAGTGGGCTAGGCATCAAACTAAGCAGGATCCTCCTGTCCCCAAAGGCAGAATGGAGGAGGAAAGTGTCAGATGTAAAAGGGGTAGGATGGAAAATATTGGCTACAAGGAGCTTGCTTGACAGGAAACTAGGTCAGGACAGAAAAAGAGTCCAACGGGTACAGAGTTGGACTGGCTGGGCAGGGAGACAGAGATGGGGTCCCTTGGAAAGTCTTCACAATCATTTGTGTCATAGTACATGCATGCAAGAATTAAGGTAGCACAGGCAGCAGCATTAAGTTTGTAAAATCAGGCATCCAAAAATTAGGAGATGTCAGAATTAAAGTTCCTTTGTGCTAAGGGGGGGGTGTAATTAGCATAGACAGATTTGTGTCTTGAGCCATGATGGTTTGTTGGGGGCGGGGTTTAGTCTTTTAAAATGCTTGTTTGGGGGGGTATTTTCTCTTTTTTCGTAGCCCTTTCTAGCATAACTCAGTATGTTAATTCTTTGGATGTTCAATTCAATTCTGGAAGCTCAGTTCTTTTGAAATCCTGCTAAACTCATTACTGGCAAATTCAAAAGTGTAAAATAGCAAGAATGATTGAGGTAGAAATAGTTTTTGGTGCAAACCTGGTCCTCATTTAGGCATCTCCAGAAATCAGCATCTATTCTTGCATGAAAGCAGTCTCTGGTGAAGAATCAGGTCATAGAGTACCACAGAGAAAGAGCTGACAGGTCAGGATTGAGGTCCATGAGAGAGACTATTTCATCACCTTTCCTTCCATTATGCCTGACTCAAGCCAGTGCTAAAATTCATTCACTGTAAAGTTTAATAACAATATAAAAGAAACCAGGAATTTTAAATAAAACCTTTTCATATTTTCTAAATTAGGGTGGCTTCCTCTTTCTGGATTTGTTTTAAGCAGATTTTTTCTAATGTTCCAACTGGGATTAACTATTGTCAATTAACTTAAGTAAAACAGCATATCTGTAAATGCTAATTGCTATTGCCAGCATTAAAAAGTATTTTAAAAAATCATGAGTTAGTCCTCAAAACCATAAAATTGGCTTTAATCATAAAGTGTATTAAAGTACTTCATTTAATGAATCTTCTGGATTTTGAGGCTTTAAACTTTTTTTTTCCCCAAGGTTTTTGCTGCCACCTAGTTAAAGAAGAAAAAAGCTGAGGTTGTCACACAATTACCTGATTTTAGGGGCTTGTAGAGTTTTTTTAAAGATCCCAGGACTCGTGCTACAATCTCGAGAGTTGCAAATTTAAATGATCCATGATAATTTCGGACACAATTTGTAGTTGACTTTGCATCTAGATGGTCACTGACAAACACCTTAGCTGAGCTGAACTCCAGCAAACAGGAAAAAATTCTGCTCTTCCTACGTAGCCTCTTAGAACAACTTTAATGTGAAATAGTTACCAGAACATTGCTCCCTTTCCTCAGTACAGTGACTGTTAGAGATGCTCAGTTGATTCTGAAACCTAACTGGCAGATCTTCCCTAAGTACTTTTTAATGCCACTAGTTACTCAACTGGTTCTTCAGCATATATAGGCTAAACTCCCATTGTTTACTATAGGAGCAAGGGCTGCAGGATCTGGCCCATCTACAGCTGGCTAAGGTGAAATTTTCAAAATTTAAAAAATACTTTTGACATTTTTATTGACGTTTTAATTTGATTTCTTTCTTTTTCTTTCATTCTTTTCATCCAAAAACAAATCCAATAACCATTTTTTTCATTTTAAAACACCTGGTTTATGATAGTTTCTTTTTACCAAGAATTAAATATTTAAAGCTATTTTGCATACAAATATCCAGTTGCTTTTCCAACAAAATAGCCTGCCAGAACAACCGTTTTCATTAAAGCTAGTTTTTTTGACAGAAAGGACACTAACTGAAGGTGCCAGACTCCATATGCAGGTGCGCTGAGGAGCTGGAAGAGCTGCTAAGCAACCCATGCCTTATTAGCCTCCCACAATAAGAGTGCTGCATCACTTGTGTTATTGGCAAAGCTCTTTTTGAAACTTGGCACAACTTGCTGCATAGATCAGTTCCTTTCTTCCTCTTCCAATTGGCTTAATTTCCTGGGGCAGGTGCAGTTTTGGTGTCACTTTATGGAACTGCTGGGAACTGGGACAAAGTCTGGGTAGATTGTGGGTTGAGTACAGGCCCAGAGAGAGAAATGTCTAGAGTAGACCCCCAAAAGCTGATGGTAGCAGCTGGGAAATGAATGTGGCTCAATCAGACAAAGTGTACCAATCAAGACAGGCCCTGAACCTCCACCTGCAGAGTAACTATGAACTCCTAAGAGAAAATTTAAACTGTCCCATCCTGCTGAAAGATCTCAATGGACTGGACTATGCACTTAGTGCAAACTCCAGCTTTCTGTGCCAGTTTCTCTAACCCTACACCATGCCTCCTAAGGATTAACTGGTTTCCTGGCTTATCACAGAATCATAGAAAGTTAGGGCTGGGAGGGACCTCAGGAGGTCATCCGGTCCAACCCCCTGCTCAAAGAGGACCATCCCCTACTAGATCATCCCAGCCAAAGCTTTGTCTAGCTAAGTTTTAAAAACATCCAAAAATGGAGCTTCCACTACCACCTCTCTGGGTAACCTGTTCCAGTGTTTTGTTACCCTTCTAGTGAGTAAATTCTTCCTAATATCTAACCTAAACTTCCCTTGCTGCAACTTGAGACTGTTGCTCCTCGTTCTGAGAACAGTCTAGCTCCATCTTCTTTTGAACCCCCACTTCAGGTAGTTGAAAGCTTCTATTAAATCCCCTCTGTCTCCTCTCATCTATAATAAATAAGCCCAGTTCCCTCAGTCTTTCCTCACAGGTCATGTCCCCCAGCCTCCTCACCATTGTTGTTGCCCTCCATTGGACTCTCTCCAATGTATCCACATCCTTTCCATGGTGGGGGCCCAAAACTGAACACAGTACTCAAGATGTGGCCTCACTGGTGCTGAATCGAGGGGAATAATCACTTCCCTTGACCTACTGGCAACACGCCTACCAATGCAGCCTGGTATGCTGTTAGCCCTCTTGGCAACAAGGGCACACTAATGGTTCATGTTCTGGATTTAAATTCCAGCTACAGTGTTAGAAAGTGGGGAATTCCCTTGTCTGTGGTATGTTGGCTTGTCACACATGTCTGCATGCTTGCCTGGAGCACACTGCATGCTGTTGTGTTCCTGTGGAAGCTTGTCTGCTTCCTTACTGAATTATGCATTCAATATGCACAAAGATCTACAGATACAGCAGGCATCCCACCCAGAAGAGAGCAGATAAGCTACAATACTCCCTGCTCAGCTCTACAGAGGGGATTATATGAGAGACATCAACCTTTCTGAAGAAGTCCTGCAGATGGTTTAGCAGGGAGGGGTTGCTCTTTGGAGTATATGTGCCTACCATTCATCAGAACTTGGGACCCCTGGATACTTGACACATTTTACACAGCTGACTTGTCACCCTGAAGTGTGCATTTCACAAGCCTGTTGTTGTCACATCCTGAAGTAATCCTGCAGTTACTAATTCAGCATCCTGCACAGTGACAGAATGCACTGGCATCACAAGTGACAGGATGCAGGCCAGAGCTTTTCCCATTCTTAATTTGTGTGTGTATATAAATTAAGAATGGGAAAAGCTCTGGCCTTGTAAATATAAAAAATGCCAATCCACTGAAGGGTCCTAACTAGTTGTCGTGTGTGTATTATCAGCAGTAAAGAAGAGTATAGCTATTTAATGATTTATTTATTCGATGTATATGCTGCCTATCCCAACAAAACCTCATGACAGCTTGCAATAAGAGAACACAATATCTTATAAAACAGTGTGACAAGACATCAGAACAATGTAAAAGGGAACAAGGGTATTAATTTAAAACCAGGACCCTCTAAACAATAGCTCTGCCTAACTTTGTTTGCCAAACACCTGCCAACTACAAAGGTCTTAATGCTTCTGAAAGCTGTCAAGGCTCAGGCTCTGGTCCCCACCTTCCTGGAGTTTCAAACTCAGTTAAGCCAAAATAAGGAGCATTTACCTCAACAAGCCTCCCTCAGTTTAGAGGACTCACATGAAACAGGATCTAGGTCTGATAAAATAACTGAACTTGCATCAAATCTTTGCATTTCTCCTTTTCATATCCCTACCCCCTGAAAACCCATCTTCTAGCCTTTCATAGAATACAGGGAATTCAGTAGCGCTTGCTATTTTTGCTCAATATTAAATAGTTTGATCCTGTTGAACTATCTTTCTGTAAAAGAAGATCATGCTAGAGCCACTGAAATGGACTTTAAAAGCAACTCTACAAGAGCAACCCCACCTTGGCAAACTGAAAAGAATGTCTGAAATGCTATTGTGCTTGGCTCTGGCTTCTGATACACCCAGAATGCTCTGGTGGTATTGATCTGACTTTTGCAAATGAATTCATGTTGGTAATGGATTCAACTAGACTCCAAGTGCTAAATGTTCCTAGGTCATGTCCAGACAAGTGCAAATGTTTGTTTTTCCCAGGACAAGTAGCAGCAGCAGCACACCATGTGCCACTGCTACTTGTCCCCAGGGGCACCCATGCCATGTGTGCTCTAGTGTGCAGGAGGTTACCCTGGATGGGGGTAGGAGAGGCTGGAGCTAGCAACTGTGCTGGTCTCAGCAGCCTTACCTGGGGCCCTAGGGGTCTCTTGGGGCTTCAGCCACAGCAGGAAGCCTGGCCAGCAGCTGGACCATGGCTCTAGCCAGCCAGACTCCAGTTTTGGGTGGCATGTGCTGCCTCCACATGTGCCACCCCACTTTTTTCATCATGGATTTGTTTTGGCCCTAGGAGTTCCCGGGGTCAAGAAAACCTCCCCACACTACAAATTAGCAGCACAGGGGACACCTGCATGTGCAGCATGTTGTGCTGCAGACTGCACATCCGTGCTCGTCTGGACACGGCCCTATGGTCCTTCTTCATTTGCAGAGCTGACTTTTGGGTCATTGGTTTGATGCCTAGCCTAATCTGAATGCAAGAGGCCACAATGTAAACCTGTGTTCAAGGTACTCTGTCCTCAGTAGTACTGTTCTCTGCTGGTCTGTGTCTTTAGGACTTCAGAGATATATGTCAAGGTTCCTTACATTGCAATGAGCTGAGCCAGCCACTCTGAGTCTTTTTCTAGTGAAAGGTGAGAGAACACCTCTGCCTGGGGCAGGCAGTGAGGCAACTGTGGGAAGGCACTGGAAGACTATCAGCACTTGACTGATTTATTATTGAGTTTTACCGTATCCCTCCAGGAGACCCAGTCATGAACCAGGGTCTCATTACGCTAGGCATTGTACGAACCTGGAGCGAAAAGATGATCCCTATCCCAAATGGTTTACAATCTAAATGTAAAATATGAGACCACAGAAGGATAGAGGCAGACAGATACAGGGGGTTCAAGGAAGCAATATGATGGCATTAGTCAGCATAATAAAGCAGTAGTCTCAGACCACATTAATCCTGCATCCTCACTGCAAAATGAGTAGATTACCAGCCTGAGTGAAAAGAGAACCTAAGTTTTAACTCCAGTTGAGTTGGCTAGTAATGATTTTAACCGAGGCTAAGCTTGGGTAAGTGGATCTTATGTGTGGAAGAATGAAGGGTTTGAGGCATCACTTGAATAAAAGCCTGATATTTTGTACTGGGAAATAGACTCTTGTACTTCAGATTTACCTGTACTCCAGATAAGAACTCTGCATCTTTTGGTCACCAATATAAACGCTATGCAACGTCTCACTCTCGGAAAAGTTCACTGGATGTTAAATGGAAATAAACTGGGAAAGCTGCTCATGCAAAGAAAAAGGAAACATAGCCACATGCTGATAGTGACAGCACACTTAATTCTATGGCCAAATAGTTCCCCAGGAACTTGGCCATATAGAAAAACACTGCAAATAGTAAAAGATTTGTTTGAACTATAATTGTAATCACTTGCATGCCTAGGAGCCCTTTGAAATTAATGTGTTCATTCTGCTTTTGGGATTACATGATTACATCGTTTGAGTAAAACTGGCTGCCTTAGCAAC
This sequence comes from Crocodylus siamensis, assembly GCF_052110815.1. NCBI lineage: Eukaryota > Metazoa > Chordata > Crocodylia > Crocodylidae > Crocodylus > Crocodylus siamensis. The sequence continues at coordinate 45,379,248 of NC_143399.1, forward strand.
TAATATATTCAGAATAAATGTGAAGAAAGGTATGTCGCTGTGGTGTAGCTTCCACTTACTGTGGGTGACAACATGCACGTGGGTAGTAACTGAGAAGTACCTGATGTTTGGTAACACCCCTTTGACTGTGATTAAATTCTTATCTTCAGTTTAAGCTTCATGAACTATTTCACTGTTATTTTTCTTAAAACATACGGTACATCCATTTTGAAAAATTTTAATTATCCATCTGTCCATCCATGATGTATATTGTTGCTGTTGTTGTTATTGATACCTATTTTTACCAAAACATTATTTGATCAAAAAAAATTGATCATTTTGGAACTTTTTGGAACACTTTGGATCCGGTTAGATATTAGTGAACTCTGGTATTTCATTACAAGTTGAAACATTTTGCAGAACCTTATTTGTCTTCACCAAGCTTTCACTTGGAAGTTATTTGGGCCCAGCCCTCCCAAGTCCCTTCTAATGAGAGAACAGGGTGTTTCTCTATCACTCTTGTGCTTGGAGAACTAGGTGGGGGTATGAGAGACCCCTTGTTCAGGTCCCTATTCTGCTCAGTTCAGAGGAGTCTGGACTCTGATACCTTCCCAAAGTAAAGACAACTTACAGGTTTTGTTTGTATTCCAATGCAAAATAAAAATAAGTTTTTGAAAGCTCTTAAAGTGCTGTAAAATGGAATTGTCCTGTGGTCAGTTGTAATAAAATGTGGTGAGATTTGTATGAGAAATTCACAATATAAACTTTTTTTAAAAGGGTGATTTCTCGTTTTTATGAAAACACTTTTGCTACAAAATTTGTGAGCAGCTCTAACAGAGAATGTCTTACTCCAAATAGAGCTCTTGTTCCTGGCTCTGCATCTGTGTGCGCTGCTGCACTATAAATTCTAAATAATGATGATAAAACATTTTGGAAACTCTCTTTAAAGCTCAATGTCATGAACCATACCAGCAGCTCTGAGGACATCAAGCCCTTACCAGGCCTCCCAGGAATTGGAAACATGAATTATCCATCTACAAGCCCAGGATCCCTGACCAAACACATCTGTGCTATCTGTGGGGACAGATCATCAGGTATGAAAATCCCATCCTCTAGGAAAGCATTAAGTGAAGGAATCCTGCCCCCTCCCTCTGCTTCCCTTACTCCAAAGCCGTGCTTGCATACAAATCAATACTAAAGACATTTGCTGAGGGATTTGACTAGTGAATATGAATGCAAAGGTCTTACTGGTTTTGTTTTGTAAATTTGTTCCACACAGCCCTGTTCATGCACTCTGTCCCCAACTAGTAGCACTATCTGTTGTTTCTGTCTTGGCCTGGGTTTCGCCAGTATGCCTAAGTACTGATATGTACCATGCCTCTCATAATTTCTGTTCTGTGGCCTCCAGACCACTCTGCCAGCACACCTCTACCTTGCCCCTATGGTCTCTTTTGAGCCCCCCAAACTCGTGACACTGCACCTCAGTTTTGCCCTGCGGGATCTGCTGTTTTGCCAATGGCATGTTCCCATATGATACTAATACATGGCCACTCTAATCTGGCACCCTGGCTCTTCCTTCCCATCTTTTCCCTGAAAGCTGCTACTGTGCATGCTGGTTTCATACTATGCACATAAATGGATGAGGAACAAGGCTGACAAAATTACTTCTGCTGGCCAAAAAATTCTAGTGATTTGAATACAAATCCCCACGTGCCCTTCAAGCACCTCCCCCATTCATTTTATTTAAAGTGTACATTGGGCTATGTGCATCTTGGGCTTGGGAAAGCAAGAAAAATGTACTGATCTGTGACTACTTGTGTTCTCAGGGAAGCACTACGGGGTATACAGCTGTGAGGGCTGTAAAGGTTTCTTCAAGAGGACAATAAGAAAGGACCTTATCTACACATGCCGCGATAATAAAGACTGCCTAATAGACAAGCGTCAGCGTAACCGCTGCCAGTACTGCCGTTATCAGAAATGTCTAGCTATGGGTATGAAGAGAGAAGGTATGTGGCATGGGAGAGGCGAATGTATAAATACACCTAAGCTTGCTGTAGGATGGTCTGAGAACTTTAAATCTCTATTGCCTACAAGGAAATGGAGCTTGTTGAACTCCACACTAACGGCTCTGGATATTTTTTTTTCACTAGAGTTTCTATACAGTCAATAGACATATCTTTTTCTCAGCCCCAGGCCATACTGGGTAGGCAAAGGTAGCCTCACCTCTGTTAGAGCTGATGATTCTGCAGTTCAGAGGCCACCCTCCCCCCCAACTGTTGTAACAGCTGAAGGCTACTTTGGATTTCTAAAGATTTCCGACTCCCCTTTTTTGTGCAGTAGCGTAACTAGGTGGGGGAGGTGAGTGGGGCACTAGCCCTGGGTGCCAGTTATAAGCAGGCAACAGAATCTCCTTGGAAATCTTTGGTACAGCAGGGAAGGCCCCGTGCTGCCTAGCCATAGAAACAATGCATTTGTCGGCAGGGGGCAAGGGAGATGAATGGCATGGTGCCTCTCTCCCTAGCCTGGGAGTTCTTGCCTTAGCAGGTGCATCCCTGCACTCACAAGCATATCTGGAGTGGAAGGAGCAAATGGGGAACCGGGCAGCTCCCAGGAAGCCTGCACCATAGGGCTGCTGCTGCCAGAGCAAATATTGCTATGGCAGCAGTGGAGGTAGCAGCAGCTGCTACCTTCAGTCTTCAGAGAGCCCAGGCAGGTACAGCTTCCCTTCCTTTTCCCTTCCCTCTCACTCCCCATCCCTAGCGGTTGGTATATCTGTCCCTACCGACAACCTGCTGCCCAGAGTACTGAATGTGCTTGCTCTGCCCCTGCCTTTCTCGAAGTAGAAAGTGCTTTGCCAAAAGCATCAGCTTTTCTATAACAGTGGGGCTCAACACGATGTTAAGTATGGGGAGATTTACATAGATAGAAACACATTATGACAATACCCCTCACCGAGGTTTCTTTCCTCTTGTGCATTTCACAGCACTGGGAAATCCAGCTCCAGGGTACATGGTTGCCACAGTAAAGTTGTGTGGCCAAGCATTCCCAAGCTGGATGGGAGCTGCACAGTTCAAAGAAATGCTGCCCCTTTGTCTGTATACATCATGGTTCAAACCTTTACAGGGTCCCAGCTGCTGAACTTCCATCAAATCCTGCCTGCCACCTTCCTGGTGGATCAAAGTGTAACTCAATAATCCTCAGCAGATGTATAGCAAATGCTGAAATCTGTGTTGTACTGTGTGTCTCTGCCTCTAGTGCAGGACAGTGTGGGAGTGTGGTCTGATCAGCAGCAGGTGTGTTCATGCTGGTCCCAGGATGCTTATGCCAGAACCATGAGTTTGACCATTTCCAGGAAGTTTTAGAGCTAAAGCAAAAGGAGATGGAAAGGAATATGGGAGCAAAATTAACAAGGAAGGGAGAAGTCTAGCACCCCTAATCACTGTATGCTGGGGATGACTTGGGAGCATGGCGGGGGGGTGAGGAGGGAAGGAAAGGATGTGAATGGAGGATTGTGGTTGGAGAGCATGGCTGCAGGGGGAGGGATTCAATGAGACAGTGGGAGATGAGCTTATGGATGGCACTGATGGACTGAAGGCCCAGAAGGGACTGGAGGGAGGGTTGTCAAGGCAGGAGCTAATAGACGGGAACTGATGTTGGGGCGGTGTCAGGTGTGGAAGGGCAGGGCTGGAAGGAGTGGCCAGGACAGGCCAGATGCGGCTAGAATTTGTGGAATGTGGGTTTGTAGGGGAGATGAAGCCCACCGGAGGAGCAAAGGGGAAGATGAGGAAGAAAGGGAAAGGAAGGGTGAAGTGAAACAATGAAACCATACAGCAGAGAATGGGCATTGTGATCCTTGATCTGATTGGTTTATCACCCCGCTGACTTGCTCCCAATGACTTGAGAAGAGAAACCACTAAAGCAGTGGCTTAATTCATCAACTAGGCAGCAAATCAATTGTGCAATGGGTCAGTCAGTTGAGCAGAACATCGCTAATGCAGTAGAGGATCAAACAAACAGTTAAGGAATTAATCAGGTACAGCTGAATAATTAGGCAGGGAATTAACTATGCAAAGAGGTCAGGAAAATGGCAGGTGTAGTGAAGAAATCATTAGGGCCAAGAATTCATTACACAGTGCACCAGCCCACATGACAGGGAATCGGGGTGATGGGTCAATCAGTTTGAGGCAGCGAAAGAGTTACCGTGGGTACAAGGTGCAGAGTGAGTGGAGCTACTAACTGGGTGCTCTGAGGGATTAATAAGTGAATTACTGAGGCTAATTGAAAGAATTGTGAGGTGAAGCAGGCAGGCTATGTGTTCTGGGACATCGGTAGCTAGAGTTAGGGAGAGCTGGGGACTAAGGCCTGCCCTTGCTTAGATGTTGGGAGGATGGTGGCTGTGGCTGCTGGAAGTATAGCAGGGCTGAGGCACAGCTGGACCCTTGGGGTGGCTGATCCTGTTGGGCACTGAGCCATATTGGGGATGATGGAGCCGCACTGCCACAGGAGGATTCCAACCTTGAGCATTTGGGGGGTGCACAACTGTTGCCACGCGTACCACACAAGTAATGTATTTGGTCCTACACCAGCCCTCAGGCCACTTGTCCTGGGGAATGCTGTGTGCTGTGGTTTGCACCGTGGTCTCTAGGAGAGCAGGAACTGTAACTGAGCTAGAGTGTGTGCCTGCTAGGGGGGAGGATTCATGCCATAACATACCCAACCTTGCATACCAGACCTGCAGCCAGGCTAAAACCAGTCTTTAGTCAAATATCCTAATAAAGGCCTTGATCCAAAGTTTACTGAAGTCAGTGCAAAGATTATCATTGCCTTTCATGGGCTTTGGATGGGGTCTTTAGCCAGCATCCATTCACTATGTGTTTTGTTTTCAGCCAGCAGCACGGTGCTGTTTGCTGCACTTTGGGGAAAGAAAGGAGGCTTTTAGCTTCAAAGCCTCTAGCTGCTCAAACAGGCAGCCTGTAGATGGGCATCAGTAAGTGCACACTTCCATTCTGCTGCATACTCGGAGGACCTCTTGAGTGAATGGCAGGTGCTAGTAGTTGGGCATCTGAGTACAGGAGAGAGAGGAGTAGGCTGTTCTTTCAGGCTTTCATAGCTTTGAGAGAGCGCTGATGTTTGTTTGATTACTTCTCTATGCACATTTTAAAACAAATACACACTATGTCTGCAGTTGCAAGTGTAAAGGTGAGTCCATTACTAGGTGAAGGACACGGCAAGCCATGCTGCTCTGTTTTTGCTGAGGATGTGACCGTGGGAGTGTCTGCATTTTTGTATACTTTATTTGTGTTTCCCTTTTTAAACAGAAGAAGTGAAAACTCTTTGCTTTTGCTCTGAAGGACCCTTCTCTCTGGTCCTGAGCTTGTGTCTGAAGATGTGAATAGTTCAGGAGCAGGGGCTTCCTGCTACTGCTTTGGAAAGTGATTCAAGTTGCCCTGTATTTCTTCAGAGCTATTGAACAGCACAAGTCAGCTTTTGCTCTAATGGCTCTCTTTGTAGGAGGACTTCCCTCCATTCTGTCTTCAGGAGTTCCCTGTCAACAGTAAAGATGAGTGCCTTTTAAAGGAGTTGTGAACAGCAGGTCAACTTCACAGGGTGCCTTCTGGTAAAAGGAAAAGACCAAGCTATATGGGGTATATACAGTGTTGCACAAGTGACTGGGAGCAATATAGAATCATAGGATTGGAGGGGACCTTGGGTCATTTAGTCCAACCCCCCTGCCATCTAGTCATGGAAGTCTTGCATCAGATGTAATTTTTGCCTCTTTTTTCCTTTTGGTCCATTAGAATACAGTGACTGCCCCTTTCCCAACTGCTTGTCTCCCTGTTCTCTTCCTGTCTTGGGTCTTTGTCCTCAGTGATTGCAGCCTTTATGATGATATCCTGTCTGACCATTTCAGCCTCCTTTCATCCCTGATGTCAAGGATGAGTATCACTGATGGACCTAATAGTTAGGTGTATCTATATTGTAATCATAGCCATGGAGAGTGTAGCTGTATCCAAGTTCATCTAGGTAACAGATGCAGTCTAGTTGTGGCAAGACAGAGCCAGCAGAGGCTACAAAATCTTTTGAGAAGCTGGATAAATTAACACAGAGGTGTCCAACTCGCACCCAACTTGCAGCCTGCAGGCTTTTGCCCAGCTGCCACCCCTCCACTGCTGCTGCTGCTGCCACTGAAGTCCCTGGCCTCTATCCCTCCCCAGCTTCTGCTTCCTGCACCTGCCCTTGGGTTTGGGTGAGAGAGACTGCAAGCGCCCGGGTCCTGCTTGCATGGCAATGGAGGGGTCACGTGGCCTGAAGCCCAAGAGCTCATGACTCCAGAGATCGTGGCCCACATTGCATGCAGTCTCTGGCCACTCAAGCTGGACAGCACTGAATTGGCCCACATTGTGCCATGCCTCCCCACACAAGCTGTTGCCAGTATCTGAGCTAGCGCAGTTATGTCTCCTGTACTTTGCAGTAACTGCTGTGGAAAGAATTGTGATGGCATTGTAGAAATAGCCTTAGTTTCCCTCTGCCTTGAGTAACAGAAAGGCCTCACAGAAGTGGATGAGGAAGTTGGGAGATGGGTACTGCTAGGGCAGGAGCTATATTGGGCTCACCCCAGCAGTTATGCCATTGGCTGTGGCTCTCAGGCAGCATTAGGAAAGAGAATGGCTAGTAAGTCGGTCAGGTCCTGTAGGTTATCTCCACTCCCCTCAACCCATCCAGAAAGCTGGCAGTGATGGTACAGCTCTGAGACAGGAAACCTCTTCCCTACTGATGGGAAGCTTACTGCTACTTCGGCTTTCCTAGCTCTGCATGATGTGGAGGAGGTGGGAAAGGGGAGTGAATCTGGGACATGAATGAAGACCTGCTGCTGTGGTAGTCATCCCTGTTCATTGCCTCTGTCCATTAGCTACCTGTGCCCCTTATTTGGGTGGTGCATCCTTGCTGAACCTGTCCTTGGGCAGTTGGCTGAGAAGATACAAAGGTGCTGCTGGTGGCACAACTCCATCCCTTTTGGGGTACTTCACACCCTCAGGGAACATGCAGAACAGTCCCCTCTCCCTCCCCAGTTCCCCATGCTAAGAGTCAAATCCTAACGCTAGAAGGTTTCCTTAGAGCACAGCTGAGACTGAGGTTTGACTGGACTTTTAGGTCTCTCTGCTTGTGACAAATGTTAATGACGTTCTGTTCCAAGAGCTTAGTGCAGGCTCAGCCAGCAGGAGGTTACAAAACACCAACTGGGAGTCGAAACCTAATTCCCAGCCCAGTTCTCAGTTCCAACTGGGTGTGAAGTGATTTCAAAGAGCTAGACATTGATGCTGCTTTCTTATAAAATCATGATAATTTAAACACCAGGATCTCTGCAAAGACAGCCTGCACAAGAACCACTCTCCATAGGACCTGAGATTGCTCTAGCGCTTGCACCAAGGCTTCAGAAAAATTCATAGCAATAACAAAATAGGAAGAACTTGAACAAAAGGCCCCAAAGAACCCAGATGCAAATTCTAATGGGTCAGTGGAAAGTTCCCATAAAACAGTAATAAATAGTTTTGTTGTGGAACTGGAAGCTGTGGATGGAGTTGACCAGGACTTGGCCCAAACTCTCAGATCCTTTCATTTGCATTACTTATTAATTGAACTATGGTTGTGCAGGGAGGCCTTATAGGCACATAGGTGGATTTTACCCTAAAGAGCTTGTGGGGGAAGTTGGGCACTAGGTACTGCTAAGGCAGGGGCAGTGTTGAGCTCATGCCAGCAGTTGTGCACTTGGCAGTGGTTCTCAGGCAGGATAAGGAAAGAGAATGGCTGGTTGGTCAGGATCCATAGGCTATTCTCAGCTCAGGTGTAGTTAGGAGATGAGGCAACAGGTGACTAAGACCAATAGGCAGCACCAGATGTAACTCAGAAAAGGTTATAGGTAAAATCCTGACTTAAGACAAAGGACAGCCCAGTGGTTACAGCCTGCATTGTTGAGAGTAGGTTGTCATTCCTACTCCGCAAGACATCCTGTGTGACTCATAAATGATGAGGGTCAGGTTTCTAGCGGCAGGGGAAAAGATGACCAGCAAGGCTGGACTGATCTACAGACCAACTTTACCTGAAAGGTCCTAGGACAGAGATGAAGGTTTTTAATAGATATGGCCTGCCTCTGGTCTGAAGAGTAGGAAGAGCTGATGCCTTCCTAGGAGGGGGAAGTGTGATGTTAGCCTGGACCCTGTCAGGGACCCTAACAGGCAGCCCAGGTAGGGTAATTGCCTTGTGGGTCACATCTGCCTGGAGTTTTGACTGGCAGCCCAAACCCAACTAATGCTCTGCTGTCTGGGCCTCCTGATTAGCTGCTGGGAGAGCTGCTTCCCCATTTAGCTCCAGCTGTGGGAATGGACTCCATGTCAGCCAGGCTATTCAGTAAGCCCCTCTGTTCCTGTGCTCTCTGGCTTTCCTGGTGCCTGACCCTGCTTGGCTCTGTTCTTGAACTCTGGCTTGTGGATTTTTCCCTTCCATCTGGTAACTTAGGCATCTGATTCTTCAACACTGACCCTACGTGTGTGTTGGACTCTGCATTTCCCTCTGGATTTGGTAACTTGTTCTCGGCCTCTTGAAACTTGAGCCAGCCTGTTTTGTACTCAGCCTCTGGATTTTTCTTTGGATCCAGTAACTTGGTCCCTGATTTCTGCCTTGTAATCAGGCCTGTAACTTGCCTCCTGCCATCCTCCAACAGCCTAAACACTAGGCAAGACTACCCACAGACCCTGAGAGAGCTGGGTTCAGTTCTCTGCTCTACCACAGACTTCCTGTCTGACCTCAGACAAGTCACTTTGTGTGTCTGTGTGCCAGGGCCCCATTTGTAAAATGGGAATAGCAGTACAACAATGGACATTGGTGAGGCTTGCTGCATTAGTGACTGTAAGGTACTTGGGTGCCCAGGGGAGCCAGGGGTACATTAGTACCGAAGATAGAAAGATCTAAATAATAACTGATGAAAACTTTTTCTGAAATTTAGACCATGGCCTTTCAGGGCCAGATCCTCAGCTAATACAGCTAGCAATAGCTCCACTGACAGCTATTTCACACAGGCTGAATCTGTAGCTCTAAAATTGTTTTGAACGTTTCTTAAAGTTTATTTTTAAAACTCCTTTATCCAAAAAGACCTGTGCATTTCTGAGCATCCAGGGCTCAGCTGAGATCTCAAAATACCATGAGAAATGTATTTCTTAGCCTGATTATTCAGGGCCAAGAAAAGCAGAAAGTTTGGATAAGGCTTGGATGAGCATCTGAAATCTGGGGTGTCTTTCAAAACCGCATTGTCCAATGAATCTTTCTGAGGATTGTCCCTCACTAGTAAAAAGATTCTAGCATTATCAGGCACTTAGTTGGAAATGACCTTAGGAAAACATTTCCCTTTACATATAAAATACTTTTAGATGCTTCCAAGGACCTCTCTCCTGACACATTGAATTAGGTGGTGTCAGATTTAAGCTGTGATCAGAATTGATGCATCTGGGCAGATGTGATAGAAAATAACCCTAAGTGTAAACACACGGAAACAAACCAGATCCTTCAATCCCCTTGTAAAAGCACTATTTATTTGCATCTCCCTTTACCTATAAGGGGTGTGGAATATCAGAAAAAACCCTCATTCTGCATATCTGTAGTTAGAGAATCAATTTAGAAATAATAACCAGAGGTGGCTGAAAAAACGAAGAAAATGTTTTACAAAAATAAAATGAAATAAATTCAAAACTTGTTTTCATTTTGCAAAATTAAAACAGGAAAAGACTTTTAAAATTGTCACTAAAATATATATTAACACTTAAATTATATGGTATTCGAATTCTATATATGCTGCTAAAAAAAATAGTGTCATCTTCCCCCTCCCATTCTTCCCCCATTTCTTCCTCTTTTGCCACATTTAAAAAAAAAGAGTTACTGGGGGTTTTTCACTGTTTTGTGTCTTTTTTCCCACTCCAAATTTTCAAAAGTTTGACTTTAGGAAAGTTACAGAGTAGCAAAAATCAGTGTCCCATTCATCCTGTTTCTGCTCTGTAAATTTCCCAAAGCTGTGGAAGTTTTGAAACCTTACCAGGGGTGGGGGAGAGGGAGGAGGCAAGTTTTGCCTAGTTTCCACCCAGAATCATCTCTCACTTTGGACTGACTTGGAACACAGCCGTGGAACTACTCCATGTTCCCATTGGACTTACTCCAGAGGCCCAGCAGGTTCAGAGTTTCATTGCTGATGTTGAACTGGCTGTAACTAACAGTAGGCATGGCCCAAAATAAAATAAAAAGCTAACCCTGGCATTTATTCAAGACTCAGTCATGATACTTTGGTTCTATAAAGTTTTCGTTGCCCTTCTACTTGTCTCTCAAAGTTACTTTTACTCCCCATCACTGTTTCAGCAACGGAGACTCCAGTGTAGTCCTTTTGAAGCATGTGAGTGCTAGCGTCCCACCATGCTAATTGACACAGTGGTAAATAGGTGACTTGTCCAAGGTCATTCCTGAAGTCTTTGGCAGAACAGAGAATTGGACCCCTGTGTTTTAAATCCTAAGCAAAGATGATGGGACAATTTCTTACGCTTGTGCCTGACCAGAGTATTTCATCTGCAGAGGTGTTCCTCCACTGTAGAACAGTACATCCACATGTCTGGTAGCTGTCAGCTTGCAGAACAGGATACAGACTTTCATAATGGGAGGGGGCAGACTGGTGAACAAAGCAGGCCATTATGTTTATGTACCATCTTCTTCCTAACCCTTTGCTTTCTCCATTCCCATTACTATTTGCTGGTCTCTTTCTGAGTACTTGCGGTCCCTGAAGTACAAGTTGAGAATCTGTGGTAGTACAGTATGTCTGTGAGATGGTGTAACAGTTGAGAAATAAACTTCCTCAGATGCCTCTAGGTGACATTTTCTCTTAGCAGAGACTCTCCGTTAGTCATAGATCTTGGATCTGTAGCTGAACACCTTCACATTGCAGGGATGGCCAGACCCAGGGTTCATTTTGACACCCCAGAGACAGCTTTTCAGTTCTGGGGACTTAATTTAAGCACACTACTACTTGCTAGCTGGGAGGACAGTGTAAATTGCAAGGTGAAACAGGTGATGGGTGTTGAGATGGTCCTGAGGGAAAAGATGGTTTGAGGCAATCTAAATCCATAGAGAAAGAGATGAGCAAGTTGAATTTGTATTGGTACCAGTAACAGCACAAGTGAAAACTGCTGCATTGCACTACAACAAACTGGTACAGCTACCTAGACAAACTTCCTCATTGAATCCTTGACATTTGGAAATGTGTCATCTTCTATTTTCTTCTGCTTTTGCTTGATTGGGGGTTGCAGGCCAGTGCACTCGCACTGCCAGGCAAGAATACCAGCATGCCTCTTAAAATGATGGCTCATATTTCAGTTTCCTAGGTTGATTTCTTTTTTCTTTTTTTCCAAGGGGTCATGACCATGTAATGTTCTAGGGAACAGAGATGCCCAAAAATTGAATCATTTTTTGGAACTCTTCCCTTTTCCTCACTTGCATAGACAAGATTAAGCAAAAATCAACAATTCTGAGTGTTCAGATAAAAATGAAATTTTAATCCAAATCGCACTTGGATTAAAAATTGGCAAAACCAAAACCCAGAGTGATCTGGGTTTGGCATACCAAGGGCATGGACATAAGATCACATACTGTTATATCATTTACATTGGGGCGGTTGGTACCTCAGTGTAAATTACACTGTGGCCAGTGTATAGACATACAGACATGAAGCTCATCCTTGGGTAGCAGACTATAGTATAGGCTACTAGTTCTGTGTCTTGCCTCCAGGTAACAGAAGACCACATAACCTGTTTGTCTTGAGCAAAAGGAAACTCTGGAGTAAGATGATTGATGGCCAAAAATAATTCTTCATCAAATTGTGTAAAGTTACCTCCGTTTTAGTGAGCTACAGCATCTTTACTACATTTTTGTGGTGCTATAATGATGACTACATCAGTATAAACATGTTTTCTGTTCAGGCCCTCAACCCACACCTGTTTTTTCTCCAGAGTCATAACAAGGCAGCTGGGTACCTGGGGCAGCTGCAATACAGAGGCAGTGGCAGGATCTGGCTGGTCTTCTGCTTCCAGTGTAGATGTGCAGCTGTGGCAGCAGCAGCTTCTATTTTTCTACCTCCCCACTGAGTTGGTACCTGGAGCATCTGCCCTGGTTACCCTGCTTTATTATGCTATTCCTTTTTCCCATCAAAAGGGCCTGATTCCTTTCTGCCTTGCCATACCCAAAGCCATTTTAAATTGGTGCATGCCCCAGGTGTCAGAATGGTACCATTTTGCACTCATCTTTGCATTGGTATACATGTGCACAAAGTACAGGGCTGTGATGAATTAGGCCAATAATGTTTGCTGCTGAATTACCAGGTCAACAGTGGCTAGCATCTGATGCCCACCTTTTTATATTTCTATCCTTACCATCAACCATGCTCTGAATAGTGGGCAGGGTTTTCTGTGCTCTGATCCCAGAGAAGAGGGGATCAGTCTGTCCTTCATGTGCAATGAGCTTGAAAGATGGGGAAGCAGTCTGGTGCCAGCATCCTACATGGTACAGAGGCATGTTCTCCTGTCTTCCAGCTGTGCAAGAGGAGCGGCAGAGAAGCCGAGAGAGGAGCGAGAATGAGGCCGAGTCCACGAGCAGTAGTAATGAGGACATGCCTGTGGAAAGGATTTTAGAAGCTGAATTAGCTGTTGAACCAAAGACTGAATCGTACAGTGACATGAATGCTGAGAACTCGGTAAGCAGCAGCATAGAATTAGTGTCTGCATGCTGGGTAGTTTTACAGAACCCACTTACAAAGATGAGAATGTCCCACTGTGCATTTAAAATCAGTAGTATGGAACATAAATTCATAGACATTAGGGCTGGCAGGGGATCCACAAGATCATCAGGTCCAGCTCCCTCCCCAAGAGGCAGGAAGTCAGCTGGGATCAAATGATCCCAGCAAGAAAGGCATCCAAATGTTTCTTGAAAGTGTCCAGAGTAGGCACTTGCATCACCTCTGGGGGGAGTCTATTCCAGGCCCCGGGGACTTGGACAGTAAAGAGGTTTTTCCCTATGTCCACTCTAAAACGGTCTTTCAGGAGTTTGTGACCATTGGGCCTTGTCTTCCCTTGGGGTGCTCTGGTGAACAGATGTTCTTCCAGTTCCTGATGCACACCCCTTATGTACTTATAAGCTGCCACCACCCTTGAGCCTACACTTTTCCAGGCTGAAGAGTCCCATGGCTCTTAGCCTCTCCTCACAAGGCCTGATCTCTTGTCCTCTGATCATGTGTGTGTGGCTCTCCTCTGGACCCTCTTACGTTTCTCCACATCCTTTCTGAATTGCGGAGCCCAGAATTGGATACAGTATTGCAGCTGTGGACTCACCAAGGCCGAGTAAAGTGGGAGGATGACTTCCTGGGTCTTGCTTCAGATGCATCAGTAGATGCAGACCAGAGTTTTTTGTTTGCTTTGCCTGATGCGGTATTGCATTGGTGGCTCATGTTCATCTTGTGATGAGTCGATGACCCCCAAGTCTCTTTCAGTCATGGTGCTAACTACGGTAGCACTGCCGAGCCTATAAATGTGGTTTTTTGGATTGTTTCTCCTGAGGTGGAACACCTTGCAACCTCCATGTCGAACACCATCAGGTTTTGATCCATCCACCTTGCAAGCCTGTTGAGGTCAACCTGAATCACCAGCTTGTCCTCTAGGGTGACCACACTTCCCCATAGTTTGGTGTTGTCAGTGAACATAGTCAGTCCACTTCTGACACCGGAGTCTAGATCACTTATAAATGGATTGAAGAGTACAGGTCTGAGAATGGAGCCCTGGGGGACACCACTCATCATCTTGCGCCATGCTGATTTCAGTTTCATCGACTGTCACTCTCTGGGTCCATCCACGGAGCCCGTTCCCCAGCCATTGGACCGTTAGGTTGTTGAGGCCTCAGTTCCCCAACTTTACCATGAGGACATCATGGGACACCAGATCAAAGGCTTTCTTGAAGTCCAAACATATTGGCTCAACATCTTCTCCTTTGTCCAGGTGATGCATCGCCTGGTCATAGAAGGAAATGAGATTGGTCAGGCAAGGCCTACCTGCAACAAAGCTATGTTGGCGCTCTCTCAGAGCGTTGCCTTCTGTTAACCTCTGTTGTTAATTGTTTCCTTGATTATTTTTTCCAAGATCTTTCCAGAGATTGAGGTCAAACTGCTGGGCCTGTAGTTCCCCGGATCTTCCTTTCACCCTTTCTTGAAAATAGGCATCACATTGTCCTTCTTCCAATCTTCAGCCCGAGCACCATGAGTTCTTGAATAACCTTACCATTGGCCACGCCATGATGCCAGTCAGTTCCTTTAGCACTCTTGGCTGCATTCCATCTGGGCCAGCTGATTTGTGGGTGTCCAGCCTCTCAAGGTGCTCCCTCACAAGATCCACACCAATGATAGGTGTATGTTCATCCTGTTCCTGGTGATCCTGCATCTTGTCAGGCAGGGTGAGCCCCTTGGGCTGGTGGAAGACTGATGCAAAATAATTGTTAAGGAGATTTGCTTTTTCCTGGGTGTTGGTTATGAGCTGCCCTATTTGGTTTAGTCAGGGTCCAGTGTTGCCCTTGTTTTTTCCCCAACTTCCCACATATCTGGACTTTTTATTGTCCTTGATTTGTGTAGCCAGTTTGAGCTCAGTTTCAGCCTTGGCTTTCCTAGTTCACTCTCTATGGGTGTGAGCCAGTGCTGAATACTCTTCCTTGGTGGTGTTTCCCATCTTCCATCCTTTATAAGTTTCTCTCTTTAGACACAAGAGGTCCATGAGTTCCCTAGTGAGCCCAGGGGATTGTCCAGTCCTTTTTTGCTTCTTTTTCTATGGGCTCATGGACTCCCCTCCCTGTCGGATCATGGCCTCTCAGGCCCTTGACTACTAATCTCTGGAGCTTGTGAAAGTTGGGTTTCCTAAAATCGAGGACTTCTGCATTGCTGATTGACTTGCCAGCTTTGTGGTGGATAAAGAAAGTAATCAACTCATGGCCACTGTTTCCCAGCTTCCCTTCAATTCTTAGGTCGCTCACTAAATCGTCCCCTTTGACCAGTACCAGGTCCAGGAGTGCCTTGCCTCTTGTCAGCTTGTAGACTTCTTGAGACAAATAGAGCTCATCAATGCATGTGAAGAAGCATTGCCACCGATCTGGATTTGGCTGAGTGCCCTTTCCATGAGATGTCAGGGTAGTTGAATTTTGCTCCTGACAACCATGCACCGAAAGCATACAGCCTCAGTCAGTTCCATAGCGACTTTGTGGTCAAGTTCTTACTTCTAATTAGGAGGTCTGTTGTAGACTCGTACCACTTGTATCCCCTTTACTACGTTCCCCCTATATTCTTACCCAGAGGGTCTCAAGTCACCCTCCTTGGTTGCCAATCTCCGCTGTAGTGAAGTGTACTGCTCCTTCACATAGAGAGCTACGCCCCCACCCTTTCTTGCAGCACAATCTCTCCTGTACAAGGTATAGCAATCTATACCTGTGGTCCAGTTTCAGGTGAAATCCCACCAGGTCTCTGTTTATCCCTATGAGATGGTAGTCAGTTCTGTTTAGCAGAAGGGCCAGTTCCTCCTGTTTGTTGCCGAGGCTCCTGGCATTTGTGTATAGGCAAGTGAGCCTGCCATCAGACGCCCTAGGCTTCCCTGCACTCCTAAAAGATCCCTGTTCCTGGACTGGGGTAGGAGTGAGTTCCCTTGTGCAGCCTGACCTTCTGATTTTTGTGGTTGACGGTTGGTGGGCTTGCCCCGGCAAACTAAGTTTAAAGTACGGTCAACTGTTGTTTTTCCATTAAGGAACCAACGCTAGGGAGAAGAAAGGGAAACCAGTCAGTGGCAGCCCACAATCAAAACAAAGTAATTGCTAATTAATCCTGGAAGTCTCAGCAGAGGATGGAGAAGGAACTTCTAACCTCTAGTGAGCTGTTATGGTTGTCAAGGTGTTTAGTAGGACTGGCCATTTATCAGATTTTTTTTTCCAATGATATTTTGCATTGAAAGTCCAAAGGCTAATTTGAACACTTTCTTTTTAAAAAACCCACCTTTTTTGACCAGCTGGTTTGTAAAAATAACATTAAAAATAGTTGTGTGAATTATTTTCCTGTCTTCTGACACCACCTCTGCTGTTTTAATTGGTAGATGACCTTTCTGAAGTCTAGTTACAGCTCTAGAGTCTTCTGCTAGTGTGTGCACGGCAGAGCTTGGAGCCCAGGGTCCCATTACTTCAGCAGCCGTGAGGGTGTATGAGATGATGTTAGAGAGCTCTGAATTTATTGCCTGATTTTCCTGAGTAGGAACAAAACTGCCATAGCTTTGTGATGTGACCACTGCAGTAGGAATTGGACAGAGACTTTGAATCATTTGACCGAGGACATTGAACAAACAGGAACAAGTTGCCATTGACTGTAATAGGAATACAGGACTGAAAGGGGCCTCTTCAGCCATCTTGTCCAGCCCCCTGCATTCATAGGGTGTTTACTTAAGGATTTCCCAAAGTTACTGCACGTGACTACAAGGTACAGAACCAGAAACACCATGCAACATACCGTAGATAAAAGCAGGGAAAATGAGGACTGGGTACATAATAAATTGTCTAGATTTGAACCTGCAGAAGTGCATTCCAGAAGAATGAAAGGGAACTGTATGGCTTCAAATAGTGCAGTTCTTTTAAATGGTAGATTTAATATTATATACTATCGCCTGGTGGGATATTCATCTTCTAGGCGGAAGATAATTGTTGCTGGTTCTTACTGAGCTGAAATTCTCAATGGCATGTTCTCTCTTTTCCTCCCTTCCTGTTTTACGCTATTCCTCCTTTAGACGAATGACCCTGTCACTAACATATGTCATGCAGCTGACAAGCAGCTCTTCACACTAGTTGAATGGGCCAAGCGAATCCCCCACTTCTCAAACCTAACGCTGGAAGACCAAGTGATTCTTCTTCGTGCAGGTAAAACTTTTGGCTCCCTGCCTGCCTGAATGCTATTGTGATCTTAATCATGGATTATCCCTTCTTTGCTGCTTATTGACATGGAGATGGTGTCAACTGATTTATTGGGAGCCAGGGGTGTTCTAATGTGGATGCCGTGCTAGAGGTTTTAGAAATAACACGTCTCAGCACAGTTACTGTGGTGAGTCCCAGAAGATTAAGCTATTATGGCTATGTTAACAAGTCCAGAATACAACAGGGGCTAAGTGCATGATGAGCCAAGCTTGCAGCTTAACAGACTAGTGAAAACTGAGCTTAGGCCTCTTTTGGGGGTTACTGATGCAGGCTTTGTGAGCACTTCTGAGGTATTCAAGATAAATACAAAAGACCTAGGTCAAAGCCCATTAGAATGGGAGTACTGCTGTCCTGTGCTGCTACTTGATAGCCCTGCACGAAGCAGCTAGTATTCGCTTCAGATTCGGATTCCATTGATTCAGGGGACAGTGATTCAATTCGGTGATTCAAATCACTGTCCCAGTTCAATTCAGCTGAATCTCTGAATCAGCCAGGCCAGCCCGGCTCCTGGCTATTGTTTTTAAAAAAAGCCCCTACTCAGTGGGTGCACTGAGAAACCCCCTGGATGGCTCCTGCTGGCAAGTAATGATCCCTGCTGCCCTGCATCATGTGTGGGGCTTTTCCACAGCCCCCCCCCCCCCCCGAAGCCCTGAGGCCACGGCAGGAGCGGTGAGTCCTGGGGCTTTTCTTGTTTTGTTTGTTTTTTGTTTGTTTTTGTTTTTTTCTTAAAGAGCTGGAGCTGGTCCAGGCAGGGCACCTGTGGGGAGGCTGGGGAAGTGAGGGGTGGGGTCAGGGGCTCATGCAGAGCCCCCCATGCAGTGAGGGGCAACAGGGATTGTCCCCCACCTAGCAGCACCCAGTGAGCACCAGGGCTCTTTTTAAAGTACCGAGCTGGGGCTGGCAGGGGCAGGAATTGGAGGGGGGGGCTGGCAGGGGTCCCCCCCATGGTCCCCTCCCCATCCCCTAGTACTTACCAGCTCGGAGTCAGCTGCAGCTCCCTGCTGCAGCCAGCAGAGATTGCCCAAATCATCAAAGCTCTCTGAATCTCGTCCAAAGATTTGGAGAACTTTGATTTGATTCGGACCTTTAAATTGGTCCTCTGATTCGATTTGGATTCGGAGATTCAGTCACAGAATCGGGCCGAATCTCCTCCAGATCAAAACACCACCTGAAGCTTTGCACACCCCTACGACTTGAGGATGACTCAGGCTTTCTATGTTCTATTAACCTTTCATTTAAAACACGTTTTACTTGTCTGTAGGGTGAGACCTGAGGGGCTCATGAGATATGGGTCATAGACATACAGATTTCATAGACATCAGGACTGGAAGAGGCCTCGCAAGATCGTTGGGTCCAGCCCTCTGCCCAAGGGGCAGGAAGTCAGCTGGGTTCATATGTTCCCAGCAAGATAGGCATCCAGGAGGTTTTTTTTTTTAGGTGCCCATAAAAACCTACCCTCATGTCCTCTAATCATGCCGGTAGCTCTCCTCTGAACTCCCTCAAGCTTCTCCATATCCTTTATGAAGTGCAGAGCCCAGAACTGAATGCAGTACTCCAGCTGCGGCCTCACCAATGCCGAGTAAAGTGGGAGGATGACTTCCTGGGTCATGCTTGATATGTATCAGTAGATGCAAGCCACAGTTTTGTTTGCTTTGCTGGCTATGGCACTGCATTGGTGGCTGACGTTCATTTTGTGGTCAATCATGACCCCCAAGTCTCTTTCAGTCATGGTGCTAGTGACCATAGCACTGCCAAGCCTATAAGTGTGGTGTGGGTTGTTTCTTCTGAGGTGAAGCACCTTGCATTTCTCTGTGCTGAATGCCATCAGGTTTTGATCTGCCTACTTTGCAAGCCTGTCCAGGTTGGCTTCAATCGCCAGCCTATCCTCTAGCGTGGCTACACTTCCTTGTAATTTGGTGCTGTCAGCGAACTTAGCCAGTCCGCTTCTGACACCATAATCCAGATAGTTTAATGTATTTATAAAGAGTAGTGGTCCAAGTACAGAGCCCTGTGGGGTGCCACTTGTCACCATGCTCCATGTTGATATGGTTCCATCAACCATCACTCTCTGGGTCTGACCACAGAGCCAGCTCCCCAGCCATCAGACCATAAGGTTGTTAAGGTCACAGTTCCCCAGTTCTCCCATGAGGATATCATGGGAGACCAGGCCAAAGGCTTTTTTGAAGTCTAAATATATGACATCAACCCTTTCTCCTTTGTCCGGGTGATGCATCATCTGGTCATAGAATGAAATGAGATTGGTCAGGGAAGACCTACCCGCAACAAAGCCATGTTGGCTATCTCTCATAATGTTTCCTTCCATTAGCCTGTTGTTAATGGGTTTTTTGGTCCTTCTGCTGTTAAGAAAAAAAATGCTTCCAGGGAAAGGGTACACTAAAATACTGGGGCACAATTTTAAGAAAAAAGCAATTTTATTTAGGGCTTAAATTCCCAGGTGTGATCCTTCTACCCTCCTCCAGTCCTTGTAAAACTCTTAACACAAGGCAGGTGGGTCTTCCTGCTTCCTTCTTTTTATGACTTAGTCTTTGAGATAGGAAGATGATGCATGACAAAAGTAGGCATATTAATGGTGTTTCAGGTATTTGGGCAGAGTAGAATAGGATCCCACTTGGGCACCTGATCAGTCCTACAGGATCTGGACCTATGAATGTGTTGAAACCAATAGGGTTGTTTACATCTGTGTTTGAAGTTCTGCACCTCTGGGGAGAAACCATTCACCTTCCATATGTGTGAAGTGGTTTCAGGACGTAAATTTGGTTGCCTGGAGTAAGCTCAGGTTACTCTCTCCTGTCCACTGGCCTGGGAGATGCTGCTGCTTTACCCCTCTCCTAAGCTCAGTGACAAGGGAGGACAGAAAAGCCATCTTATCCACCCCTGCCAATTTCTCCTTGGCACCCTCCTGTAAAGGGACAGGAGGGTATGTTTCAGGGAGAGAAACTAGTATAATGTGCTCTCATGTCTTCTGCTCCTTATTCTTGCAGGCTGGAATGAGCTGCTGATTGCATCTTTTTCCCATCGCTCTGTGTCTGTGCAAGATGGCATCCTGCTCGCCACAGGCTTGCATGTACACCGCAGCAGTGCACACAGCGCTGGCGTGGGCTCTATTTTTGACAGGTATCTTGCCCGTCACTTCACCCCCAACCACTACAAGGCCACTCTGAGGCAACTGGCACGCAACTAAACCAAATGCTTGCTTTATCTTTGCCCTACATGCCATTCACAGAGCTCTGTCTCCACCTAGACAGCTGGCAGCCTACTATACGGCAGCAGGAAGTGCTGTGGAAGAGAGCTGTTGGGTTGCTCCCAAGAATGGACAGCCCATATTAAGAGAGGGAACTAAGTATGTCTATACCATGTTCCCAATACATCCCAGAAAGAACACCCCATCTTCCTACTCCTGCTTGCACATACTAAGCATGTTTGGCACATACCAAATATAAATACAAAGGGGAAGACCCTGCAAGATTTGAACTTGTGGCAGGATTTTTCTGATGAGCTGCATGCACCACAGAGAGACTTGAATTTCTATGCTGAATTATAACAGGGACAGGTTACAAACCAGAAATCCTTTATGTTGAAACTTGGCTTCAATTCATATAATGAAGTGTAATTTATAGCCCAAATGGGCTCTGCCACCTTCACCATGTGATGGTAGTAGCTCTGTAGGTTAGGAGAAAGGAGCCAAGGCTTCCACAGTTTAGATACCTCAGGTTTATGCATCTAAGTCATCTTTAGGTATCCAAATAAATGGCCAGACTTTTAGAAGGGAAGGTTATATTTGGAAGACAAGAAAAGAGAAGCTCCCAAAATACCTCATCCCAATCGCTCCCCATATTTGGCCACCATTGTGGTCAAGATGGAGCACTGCATGCTGGGACTTGTCCCCTCCATGGGCTCCCTTGTTAATAACATTGCAGCTGATGGCAACTTCCTTCCTATAACAGTGCACCTGCCTAGTGCAGTTATTTGAATCAGCACAGAATCAATCACCCAGGAGACATGCGAGTGTGCTGCCAGTACTGCTCAGCAGTTTGCCTTCCTGAAGTTCTGTATTGGTGCATTTAACACCAGACGCAGACCTTGCCATTCATGCATGCTGACAGACTGTCTGTTTGTGTCTCCTCCATGCAGAGTTCTGACAGAGCTAGTATCTAAGATGAAAGACATGCAGATGGATAAGTCTGAGCTAGGGTGCCTGCGAGCCATCGTCCTGTTTAATCCAGGTGAGCTTTGTGTCACCAGACACCCAAAGGACCTGCTGGGTGACACACTCAGAGGATTCTCTTATTGGCTTTCAATGACATCCCAAGAGATTCCTTTTGGATAGCCATGCATCTCCTTACATTCACAGACACATCATCAGATGGGTATCAAGGGAGGGGAGGGGTGTAGTAGACAGGTTGCAGTATTTTGCTCCTGCTCCAAAGTTGTGAATTCAAGCCTTGCTCCAGACTTGTGCTGAACAGAAGTGGGGTGGTGGGAGTTCTTGTTCTCTCTTTGGTCTAGGAGCCAGCATCAAGCCTCAGGACCTCCAACCCAAATAAACTAGAGGGGGAGAACATAGAGCTAGTATATCTGCCCTTTTCGCTTCTCCAGTGCTATGATGGGTTAGGGAAGCATATTGTCATGGCATGGCAACTCTTACTACAGGTGGCAACTCATGATAGGGGAGTCACTGGGAGTGTGGGGCATGACACCATAAATGTGTGATGAATTGCTGTAATGTTTGTTGCAAAGGCTCATTTCCTGATGCTGCCCACAACCAGTGCTACTGTTTCTGAGCATTATTCCCTTGGATTGCCATAGGGAATGGGGCAAGCATTTGAATATTCCTTATCTCTGGGTCCTATGCCATTTTTGATGACTGTATCTGACCAACAATTTTAAGCACTTTGCAAAAGCAGCCAATCCAAGAACTACAATTTTTTCAGTGATTTATTGTAAGGAACCCACCTAATAGCTTATTGCCAATTCCCTGTGTAGTGCTGCCAGTTTGGATATTTTTAAGTGAATCTTTTTCATCTTTTTTTTTCCATTTCAAAACTTTGGGTTTTTTTACTTGTGATCACAGAGGTCTGGATTCTGGAGGTCCCTTCCAGTTCTATATCCCTAAAATACTTCACTTTAATTTAAAATGTAAAAAGAAACCAAACTAAATGTTTAATTCTAAACTAAATGTTGGTTGCTGGGGTTTTTATGTTTGTTTGTTTTCTTCTTTTGAAACGACTGAACTGAATGGAAAACTCTCCCAACTCATTGAAATTTCTGCAGAAAATGAACTAGAATCATAGGGAAATAAGATTGGAAGGAAATTCACAAGCTCATCTAGTCCAGCCCCTTGTTCAAGGCAGAATCATCCCTGATTAGACTATCCTAGCCAAGTGTCTAAGACTAACTGCTCCCTGGGAGCATGAAATAGCACTGGTGTGAAACTTGGTTATGTTCTTCAAAGCGAATGTCTACCTCTTTGCCTCCCAAGACTTGCTCTGGAAGAGGGCCTTTCCTGGATGGTGCAAGCATCATCCCCAGCTGCAGAAGAGTAGGTTGGTTTCCATGCCATCATACTGTGGATTCGGTAGGTGGCACTTCATCCTTTCTTTCAGTCTTATTTATAAGACAATATATTGACCTTAAGTAATGTTCTCAGTCGGTTTTCCCTCCAGAGCCTTTCATTCCCCTGGATTGTAAAGTCAGTGGCTCAGTTCTGTCCCTTTCCATACACTGTACAGTTGCATAGAGAGGGACAGAACTGAGCCACTGACTTTACAATCCAGTGGGATGAAAGGCTCTGGAGGGAAAATTGACTCAGAGTATTACCCAAGGTCATCCAGCAGGCCAATGGCAGAGCTGAGTATAGAACCTAGGTCTCTGGATGCTTTAGCCACTAGCCTGTATCACTTCTCCCTGGCCAACTCAGAAGCCTGTGATTTGAAGTGGCATAGCGCCAGCTCTCGTATTCTGCCCATGGATTTTTTCCTACTAGAATAGTGCCATAGTAGCTGTGGATGCAATCTCATCAGTTTTTTAGAATTCAGAGTGATCCAATCTTACAGCAAGTATTGCTTTTTAGGAGGGAGTTGTAGATGCAATCCCCAGACAAGCAAACATTTTTTTATAAGATTGATCCTGTGGGGAATATGCAGCATGCGCTCGTACTATGTTAAACAGTACATTAAAGGACAAGTACATACATTGTAAATTCAGACACTCCCAAGTGAAGAAAAGCCAGGTACAGTTATGATTCTGTTCCCTTGTGTGCTTATACTGGGCAGTGAATGAGGCAGAGATCTTATGTGATCATAAATTAAGGGCAGATTTGTAATCCACAAGGACCCCAACAAAAACCAGGATCACATTGCTTATATATATGCACAACCAGGGCCCCTGTTTTCTTTGGAAATGCTAGGTGCAACAGAGTCACTGTTAAGAAAGTTGGCAATGAGAGAGAACTCCCACACTTTTTGAAAAAAATATGGTTCTTTTTGCTCAGCTCACAACCAAATGAAATATTAACCTTCAGTTCTGCAGTGATTTCCTTCTTGCTTCTCCCTTCTCCAGATGCCAAGGGCTTGTCCAGTCCCTCTGAAGTGGAATCACTAAGAGAAAAGGTCTATGCCACGCTGGAAGCATATACAAAGCAGAAGTACCCTGAACAACCTGGCAGGTGAATACAAATTAGCCCTGTGCCACTTTTCTGTCTATAGGAGATGCAGGTGGGAACCTCCTGGTAGGTACAGATTGGTCAAATTGTCAGTGATCACAGGTACTAAGTGCATCCTTGCTCCTGCTACATCATGAAGGGGGGTGCTATACAGAGTTAATTGGAATTTTTTATTTTTTCTGATGAAAAATGTTGATGGAAAACTTTTTCCATCAATTTTCAGTGGGAAGGGCTTGGGCTCTTCTTAACAACAACAACAAATTCAAGCCCAAACCTGCTGAAGATTGTGGTGGAAATCCATTTTGGCGAACTTTTTTTTCCTTTATGGGCTCTTCAGTTAATAATATAAATTTTCAGAGAGGATGAGGGAGTTCCCACAAAGCAAGCCAACAAACCAACCCTTCAGTTTGTCCACATCCTAATTTTCTGTTTTGGAGTGGGGGGGAGAAGCTTCAGCAAGAGACTTTTTCTACCAGCCTTAGGTCTACATGCTGCTTCTTATAGGCAGTGACCTCAACAGTGAATCAATGCAGGAGGCTTCACCTCTTTACCTGCCCTGAGAGGCTGTCATGCTATTGGCTATCTGTGGGAAACAGAGATCCATTTCATAGACATTACGGCAGGAAGGGACCTTGGAAGATCAAGTCCAGCCCCATGTCTTGGCTCAGTTTAAACAAGCCAAAAGTCTGGCTCAGACCTCTCTAGATGAAACATGGCACTTATGAGTCTGACTCCCATTGTGTTACTCGCATCCTCTTGTGCCTCTGTGAAAGATTTATGATAAGGGGTTTAAGTGGCACTTGTAATTAAAATATGAGTGGTGGCTTCATGTTTCCATTAGCGTAAAAAAATAGCAGCATACCAACAGAGATGGACAGCATTCAGCAAAATGAGTGCAGTTCTCTATTTATGAGATTTGACTCACCACTCCCTGCATCTGGTTTCATCATTCAGACCTGGGCAAAGGAGGCATAAAATGTTATCATGTGTGGATCTGATGCAAAGTCCATTGCTGTGAAGGCAAACTTTGATTGACTTCACTGAGCTTGGATCAAGCCTCAGATCAGGTAGGTGTAAATGGCTACACAAGACTAGGGAGACCACAATCCCAGGCCCAGCAGAGCACACTGAACATCATGTCTATTCTAACTCTGGGTTGCAGAGTCCTCTCTTTCCAGTAATTTCTTGCTCTCATGCAAGCAGCAACTGAAGCCTGTTGCAATGAAGTCTAGTACTGCTGAAGGTTTTTCCTGTGCTGTCCAACACTGCGCTCTGCTGGCTGATTGAGAGAAATGGCAGAATATGAGAGTATCCACGTGCTGTTTTAAGACTCCTTTAAGAAACAAGGTGCTGGCACCTGGCAGTGCTGTTGCTATTTTTGGCCACAAAGTCAATGCTGCAAACAAGAAATGGGCGTTTGGGAGGGTATGGGGGAGATCAGAGGTCAGTTAGTAGCAAATGTGGCCACATATGGTCCATAAAACAGAGGAAAATGGATAGTAAAAATATTGCTAATGGGCGACGAAACTTCTCTAGGGGCCATCAATTTTTAAGCAGATTTCAAGAAAGATTTCAATGGCATGTTATAGCTTCTAGGTTATTAGTTCAAGTCCTGGTCAAGGAGGGAAGTCAAATGGTTGTTCCTAGAGCCTGAAAAGGACAGATAAACTATTTCTCCAAAACATGCACTTTGTTCCTGTGTTTGTGTGTGTTAAATCTGGAAAGAAAGTGGATCCACCTTCCAGGCATCATGAGGGAACCTGATCAGCCCCTTGAATTTTCCTGGAAGGTTCCAGATAGAGAGGGCTCTTATATAAGACAGACAAGTGTTTGGGGACCATGAGTTTCTGACCACTTCAAATATAAGCAAATGTCTCTGGCATGAGATAATGTTATGGAAAAGGAATATGCAGCTTGAAGCATCAGCACTGCGACAGTGGGGTGTTTGGCTGGGGGACGGTCTCCCAGGGAAACCTTGTGTCCCCCTTTTGAATTAAAACTAAGCGGAGCAAAACACTGACTGGAGCATGTAAAGGGGCCTGGAGGACAGACTTGCAGCATCAGGGAATGGCAGTGTGCATGTGTGGGAAGAGACAGGGCGGTTCATCAGAGACTGCCTGGTGTGAGCACTTGCTTGCAACAAGAGCACCATCTGGGCTATATTCCTGGTTCCAACACTAACTTGCTGGTGACCTTGGCCGAGTTGCTTCATCTCTCTGGTTCCTCATTTCCATTTAAACTGTAAGATATTCAAGGTAAGCTGTGTTTTTTCACTATGATTATGCCTGGGGTACTGGGTGCTTAGCACACTGGGGCCCTGAGCCCCAGGTTAGGCACTGCTGAAAATCAAATAATGATGACTTCTGACTCTCTCTGACTTCTGTGGTTCTATGGCACATTTTTCCAGGTTTGCCAAACTCCTCCTCAGACTGCCAGCACTGAGATCTATTGGGCTGAAATGTCTCGAGCATCTCTTCTTCTTCAAGTTGATCGGGGACACGCCTATTGACACCTTTCTCATGGAGATGCTGGAGACCCCACTCCAGATCACCTG
Organism: Crocodylus siamensis; assembly: GCF_052110815.1. Classification (NCBI taxonomy): domain Eukaryota; kingdom Metazoa; phylum Chordata; order Crocodylia; family Crocodylidae; genus Crocodylus; species Crocodylus siamensis. The sequence continues at coordinate 45,405,521 of NC_143399.1, forward strand.
ATCCTTGTTGCTGGGAAAGAGATGGTACAGACCAACTTAGGATATAATGGACCCTTTCTGCTCCTGCACAGCCTTCTTTCCCTTTCCCCATACTATGACAGCTCATAATACAGAGAGAGAGGCTTTCTGATTCTTCAGATCTTTTTAGGTGGGAATTTTTGTACATAGGTCAAGTGATACATCTAATCTTTCTCTTGCCAGCTGTAGGATCTCTTCAGAACACTAACAAGCCATTTCCCCCTGTACATATATCATCAGTTTAAATTATTTTTTCACTTTCAAAAATAAAAAGGAACAAAATAAAATAATATATAAGATATCAGCACTAACCTGAGACTGGGGCTTATTATTGTGTTGTATGATGGTCTGTTCTGCAGAGTTCTGAACAAAGATGGGAGAGACAGTCTACTTAGAGTCAAAGACAATCATTTCAGATTACATGCCACTCAGTTTATTTGAAAATTGTTATCAGCATGTTCCTGGGGACAGAACAATGGGGTCGCACTCGGGACACCTGAGCTCTTTTCCTGCCTCTGCCACTAACTTGTGTAACATTGGGCACGTAATTTCCCCTCTCTGTGCCTCTGCTTCTCTTCCCAGCTCCCCTGCCTCTCTAAATTGTGAGCTATTTGAGGAAGGTAATATCCTTTACTAGTGTTCAGTGCTAATCAGAGCAAGGTGCAGATTGGGACTTGAAGGTCCTACTGTAACACATAACGTATCTTCTGTGGTCCTTGACACTAGTAGGTCTTCCTTGGGGTGGTCTTAGCAGTTAAGTATCCATACCAAAAACATTCCCCCCTCTGCTTTCTCTAGCAGAACTTCCAACTATTCTACTACAGTATCATTTAGAGACACCAACTGAGATCAGGGCTTTAAATGGCTGGAGAGTGAGAGGCTCAAGAGGCCTTGAACAGACAGAGCATGGCAGACTAATCTTATCTGTACAAATGGGAGACTGAGGTATACAGACATAAATGACTTGTATTTGTGGCAGAGCTAGGCAAACATTTTACACTCAAAACCATTCCTTAACTGCAAGAGCATCTTTCCTCTTTTCTACTGGGGCTGATGGAGACTAGATCTTCCTGCCATCTTTCTGCTGGGAAGGTGAGAAACTCTCGTGGAACAGAGTGTAGGACACTTGCACAGTTCCTAATTTCTGATGCTTTAGTCTCTAGCTGGATGGTACTGAAATTTCTTCCAAAAATGAAATGAATGTCTAGCCAGGTGTGGGGATGCTTGGGAGTTGGTCCTTGCTCTGCTCCCTTGACATCAGTTTCCAAGTGTGATAAGCTGATTTCATTTTGCTTGGCAGGCCCCCACCAATCAACCCAGAAAACACATAGGCTAGGATGAAATTGCACAATAGACCTGAAGGGATGCCACCATATTACCCTACTCTTGATGCTCACACTGCAAGAATCCTGCAGGTCTCCCACTGCTTTCCAGGAAAGCCTGTAAAGCCCATGGGACGCTTGGCATTCAGCAAAAGGACATGTGAAAGTGATAATAGTGCCTTCAACCAGCTTCTCTCCACTTGGGACCTGTGCAGCACTCACTCCTTTCAAACTTCAGCTGAAACACCTGAGGCAATGAACAAAGCCCATGGGGTTGGAACATAATTGAAGCATTGGTGATGCTCTTGTCTCTCCTGCTCTGTTCCTTTGAAGCAGGGAGGGGCTTTTTGAGGTGTTTTGCAATGAAGATCCTAGGTTTGTCATAAGGTGCTAGCTCACTATGATGGTATGTGGGAGGTGCTAGAGTAGATTTTCTTATCTATTTTCCCTGTGAGTGGACTCTGCTACCTGAGAGGTTCCTTCTAGTCCTCAATTCCAAACAGAGCTTTACGCCTGCATAGTTCATACCACCTCCCATCGATCTACAGCAACATCAGCAAGTGACAACAAAATGGCATTAGTAATGTCTCAGTAAATGCTATTGCCTGGCAGGGATTCAACCTGATCTCATTCATCATTGGGCAACTCCCTGTTCATTTATTTGTGGGTTTCCAGCACTCAGGAACAGGTTCAATCATATTGCTTTCCATTAATAAATGCCACTAACTCCAGTTTGTCTTACCTGCTTTGGTCCACTGAAATGGACTCATCCATTCTCAGCTGGAAACTGGTCAAAATGAATGCTTCTTCAGTTATAGGCACACAGTGAAACCAGTTGTCTGTACTGTAGATGGGAGGCTGAAGGGGTACTGATGGGATATGATCCAGACCGTGCCAGGGCAAGAAATGTAAACCTGCCAACCCAGTTCCACAATAACCACACCCCACGACAACCATCACCATTCCTGGATCTTACACCTGCGCCTCCAGCAACGTAATCTCTCTCATCCGATGCACCAAATGCCCTGATGGAAAATATGTTGGATAAGCCAACTGCGTACCAGAATGATCTCGCACAATAATCTGTCAACGACTAAAATATCCAGTTGCCTGTGGGTACCCACTTCTCACAAGACAATCATGCCCCCTCTGTTCTCTCAATTCTAATCCTCAAAGGGAACTTTTACAAAACACGTTTCATAGACAAACCTACCAACATCACTGAATAAATCAACTGGATACAAAAGATCATGGGCTTTGATGCATTACAACCTGCCTAACATCTGACACTTCAGGTAACCTGCCTCAAGCTGGCCACTTGCATTCCTTCACACATTTCCCTCCCTCCTCACCCCCATCTCCATCCATTGTCTTCCAGACTTGCACTCATTTGCATTTTCACAGACTTCTTGTTATACTTTAGCTTCTTCTCTACCTTGGAGAACACATAGCAGCAGCAGAGTCTCCCAGGGCATGTCCACACATGCATTTTAACGTACAGTAACCTATTTTACTGCATATTAAAATGTCACAAAAAATGCAATTATATTAACGCACAGTAAAATAAGCAACTGCGCATTAAGCATCACTTAAAAACCATATGCATTCATAACTGTGCATTATAAGGCAGCCTATTGTGCATTCCTTTAGTACCTCACATTGGAGGTACTAAATTTAATGCTCATTAGAAAAAGCACCTTAATGCACATGTCGACATGCCCTAATGCCTGAAGTAGGGTGTTTGTGCCCGGAAGCTTATAAAACCTTTTTCCCAACTATTTAGTTGGTCTAATGCAGCAGTTCCCAACCCCAGGTCGTGACCCAAATGAGCATCATGGGGGCAATGCCTGCAGTGCCACACACAAAAGATGAGTTGCACTGCATGTTGGGAGCTCACCCGTCCCCACCCCTGGGCTGCCACTGCTGCCGCCACCACACTCCGCTCCCAGCAGCGGGTCACAGAAAAAAAAGGTTGGGAACAACTGGTCTAATAAAAGATATCACATCTACCCAAAGGACCTTGCCTACCTATGTCCTTTGATCAACACGGCTACAACCAACAACCCTGCCACTAATAACATTTTACTCAGCAGTACAGTATGACCAGGAGGTCTGAATATACTCAGATATACCAGGGACATGTTCCAGGCCCAATTGGGATCAGGTTTAGGTACAAATAGAAATGAGAGATTTTATTTTTTTTTATTTTTTTTTACAAACTGGTTAACTATTAGTATCGGCTGAGGGGGAAAGTATCAAAGCCTTTTATTTTGTTATTTTTTAAATAAAATTTTTCATTTTGGTAGTACCAAAACATCATTTAGCCATTCTCAAAATAAAACTTTTCCGATTTAGTCCTCAATTTTTTTAAGGGTTGAAATAATCTAAAAACTAAACAGAACGTTCATTTTGGGCCAAACAAAATGCTTAGCGGAGGAGACGCTCCTTGAAGTAACTCTCACTTCTCACTTCTTGTTTTGTCCTCCACTGATGCACTATTTCCTTGCTAAACAATTGCACTTTGTAGCCGTCTGTTTCTACAAATACATCTGACCCCTTCCGTAACTCCTTCTCTTCATCAAGGCAGAAAGGAAGGCAGAAGTTTCTGCAGAATTTTCTCTCTCTCCAGTGAGCGCCCAGATGCACGTTCACAAGGGAAGATGCTCGAGCCCCAAGCGGACACCCAAAAGAAAACCGGCTGACTACTCTTCCTTCAAGCCAAAGGATGACTCTTCTAATGCAGCTGAAATGTGCCTTGTACCTTAATGATACAGTAACAAAAAGAACTGATTATTCAGAGTGAACCATTTATGATTTAACATTGATACCAGTTTCATGTCAAATGCTGCTGATTTTTCCCGGCATCAAGGAAACAAAGGTTTTTTTAAGCAGTTCCATTGTTTTCCACTAAGCGGCTCCCTAGCACACAGCTTTCTCAATCTAACCTCCAAGCAGGGAATTGAAGACAGCTTCTAAATACCTGTCACCCTTCAGTAATCTGGCTGCTTTGACACAGGTGGCTGCGGGTGCTCATTCTTGCTGTCACAGTGTCTTCTAATCCGATTTATGGTACTTAGAAATGTTACAGAGTCATGCATGGATTTCTGATCCTTTTCTAATTGCCTTAGTAAATAATATTTGCTAGGAGAAGATCTTAGGACTGTGAGAAATGCTCAATGAGGCACTGAGTCATAGCCTCAGTTGGGGTAAAGTGACATATCTCTGGTTAAATCTATTTGTACCTGCTGATGTTCTGGCCCATTTTACCTAGCTGTGAATGGAGTCAAATAATAGCTCAAGGAAACTTTCCCTCTTCTCCAGTGCTCCTACAAAAGGATGAGACATAGCCCTGTATTGATTTCCCAGTGTACAAGGATGAAGGGAATCAAGCATGGACAGAGGTGCTTTATGGTCCAAAAGGCCATTTAACACCCAGAGTGCCAGTGACAAGAGCCTTATCCTGCAGTTCATTGCACTGTACCAACCTGCATAGCTAGGAGGGTATAGAGTAGGTGTTATTTTTGGTTTCTGAGTTTCAAGTAGCCACACTTTTCGGATTTTCTCTGCACCCATGAGAGCTAACTAGTATATTGCTGTGGTACTTTTAAAAATCCCTTCATAATCACATGACTCCAGGATCTGGGAATGTATGAAAGACAAGTGACTTGCACTAGGATATTCCACTACACTTCTCAAAGAAGTGGTAGTGCTGGAAGATCACTTTGAAATAAATAGGACTAATCAGCATTGAATGAGTTTATAAATGTGATCCACCTTTACATTGTAGAAACACTACAAAAAAGTAAATATAACTTATTGCTAACTAAAAAACTAATAATCATATGTTTCTACAGTAAATGCATATGTAATTCTGCTTCTTCCAGATTTTTCAAGAGTTGTGAAAAAATTTCAGAGTAAGGGAAAAAAGAAGTTAAAAGGTAAATATAAAAAGTCCTAGAGCTCATTTGTTCTACAGCACTTGATGTATATTTGATGCTATTTGGTAAAGTTAAACACTGCACTGAGATGCATTGTCTTATGGGAAATACATCCTCCAAGAATACCGCCTTACGCACTTCCATCATCAGAACCAGAAAAAAAAGACATGCATCCTTGTTCACAGACAAACAGAGCAATTATAGCATTTTTGTTACAAAGTTCTGTGTAGCATATTATAAATTAAATAATGTCATACCTAACAGATACCTAAGAGATCTAAATAGTCGTTATTTAATAATAAGCAATTGCATAGCTCTTGGTGTATGGATCATGAGTATTCAGCTTTGAGGAATGCTTAGATTATATCAGTGGAGCTCTTTCATCCTCAAACCTGAGGAAATGTAATTCTTGCAGTATGGTAGAAGTCATTGTTATAAATAGGCATAAGGAAAAAAATGTTAGTGCAATATGAAAGGGTCAAAAGAAGTCAAGAGATGCTAAAGGTTATTTTCCACACAATATCTTAACTATTTTACCTTAAGGGTAAGCTGCAGTCTAAAAATTTAGGACCACAAAACACTTTTCAGGTAAGATATTCATAGATTAACAGATGATAAAGACAGAAAAGACCACTGTGATCTATTCTGACTTGTATTACACAGACCCTAGGACCTCCCTGAATTAATTCCTGCTTGAACTATACTACCATATATGCTTGCATATATGGTTGTGCCCCGGGGGTTTCTCTCGCCGCCCTCCTGGAACCGAAGATGGGCATTTGAGGTCCAAAAAACGTGTCCCCGAAAATCTCCGCGGATGTTTCCTAGGAATTTTGAGTGGGTGGCACCTCGCCCCCCCACCGGGGCGAACCACCCAAAGTGTCCGCTCTCCTGGATCGAAGGGTCGGACGCCGCGTTCAAATAAGATGTGCACCTTGTTTTGGGGAAGGCAAAATAAAGAAGAATAAATTTTTCTAGAAGTATTGCTGCACAGAGCAGTGATAGAACTTAATCTCTAGGTCATTCACTCTTCCTTTCTTACTCATGCAAAAGCTACAATTTAAACCCTTTCACAGCCAAATTATCACCACCACCCCCACACCCTCCCCCACAAAAATCTGAAATAGTAACTGTTGCTGAAGTCTGGACTCCATGGGTGAATCTAGGATTTTGAAAAGAGGTAAAAGCAGTCTGCAGGGCTGTGAAATAGGGAGAGAGAAACCAAGAAAAGCTGACAGACAACAAAACTGCCAAAGACTGCCAAAAACTGACTAGTTTGATTATCAGAACATCAAATCCATTAAAAATAAGACAGGGTTGTTAACACCTGTGCAGTGAAGAAACATTAGCAGTAATTAGGTAGATTATTTCATAGATTTCATAGACATTAGGGCTGGAAGGGAACTCGGGAGATCATCGAGTCCAGCCCCCCTGTCCAAAGGGCAGGAAGTCAGCTGGGGTCATAGGATCCCAGCAAGATAAGCATCCAATTTACTCTTGAAGGTGTGCAATGTAGGTGCTTGAACCACCTCCGCTGGCAGACTGTTCCAGACCTTGGGGGCTCGGACAGTAAAGAAATTCTTCCTTATGTCCAGCCTGAAACGGTCTTGCAGGAGTTTGTGACCGTTCGACCTCGTCATCCCTTGGGGCGCTCTGGTGAATAAACGTTATAGTGAACCATAAAGTCAACTGACTCCCTCAGTGCTGCCTGAATAGAAATGCCACTGCTGCTGCCAGGCAGTTGACATTAAATTTTGCATGGAGTAGGAATCAAACCACACCACTGTGTTCAACACTGGATCTGCCCTTGCTGTACTCTGCCCCTCCCTTTATGCAGGTGTTGAAGGGAAGAGAAGAAAAAGAAAACAACAACCATTTTACAATTTCTCAAAGCTTCTATTTTGGGCAGAAAAATCAAAATCACCTTCCCTGATTAAGACACACTTGCACCCCAATTTTGAATGCTAATTTTGGGGGGAAGGTACCTATGGCATACATGATAATACAATATACTTTATAGGAAGCACACCGAATCTTGATGTTAGAATTGCCAGTAGTGAAGAACGTACAACAGCCCTCAGTAAAGTGTTCTATTAGTAAGCTCACTGCTGGAAATTTGTACCTTATTTCTTATATGAAGTCATGGATTTTGTCTGATAGATTAAAGAGCCTACCGCCAAAGATCTCCTCCTTGTGTGGGTACTTATAGGCTCATCAATTCACTCTTTAAGCTTATTTTTCATCAGTTTAATAAATTGACCCCCTAGAGTCTCTCACTATAGAGCAAAGCACTCTGCATTTTTCCTGCAATCTTCAGTACACCTATCTATGGCAGTCTTGGGATCTGTTTTGATTTTTTTGTTTTTACATTTGTTCCCTGGGCCTTATGATCCATCACTTATGATCCATCATGCCTTTACTTATGTTGACCAATATTTTCAAAAGCATTCACTGATTCTGAGTGCTTTACTCTTTGGTATTCAATTGTCAGCAACTCTGCAAAATAGGCATTAAAGGAGCCCAGGTTAATTAATCCAGTAGCATGACTATGGCTGGGTGACTAGGTTGTGAGTTCCAGGTGCTGACTTAGAGGGCTCAATAATGGAGCTGTTGCTGCCCAGGGAACAGAGCTTTCTTGTTACATCTCTGTATAAATCAGTGTTCTGAATGCTTGGATATTTTGAATATTTCATCTATCTATGTATCTGTCAAGACACACTACATCTCTCTTGTTGCATCTGTCTCTCCCTTCAGTATGTGTGTGTGTGCGTGTGTGCACGTGTGTGTGCATATATATATATATATATATGTGTCTATCTGTCATGTATCACTCAATTATTCTTCATTGTGGGGTGAGTACACACATGTTATTTTTCAACATATCTATCTACCCATCCATCCAGTATGTGTCATCTTTCTTGCTTTCTATCTCTATTTCCCATGTGTTTCTTTCTTCTTGAAATTTGAACGTGTCAAAATGTTTCTTCCTGCTGAAATTAGACGTCCAACATGGCTGGATGCTTACACTTTTTAGGAGGCTTTGGGAGCCAGGGTAGCAGCGTTGCAAGAAAAGAAGACTGAGTCTGTGAAGCAGGAAAAATCCTTTGGCTCCATCATGCCTAGAAAAGTAGCTGCCTCCCACCCCTCCCCACAAAGAAAGTAGCTAGTCCTGGGTAAACAGGATAGGGAGTTCCCTGAGTAGTAAGAAGAGTGGCTGAAGGGGTGTAAGGAGGACATCTGTTTGCCCTTAGGAAACGTCTCCAGTCTCCCTGAGAGATGGTAGTGAGAGCAGAGTGGAGGGGGGTTAGGGAAAAACTCCTGCATCTCCAACAGGACACCTTTGATTCTGCTAACAAAGCAAGCATGACCAGTGTTGGTCCTGTTTTTCTTCCCTTCTATTTCTCCATGCCCTGCCTCCCTTATGGACTTGGACCTACCCACAATCTTGGAATATTTGTATTAATTTTGATTGTGGGGTGAGTACACACATAATCTTGTCCATAGGTTGCCTTGTTTTGGCAGGGTTGTACAATGTTGCCTACACTTCTACGAAAAGTATAACAGCATAGCCTGCCCCTCTAAGAGCCAGGGAGCCAGCCAATCCAATTAGATTATCTACCACAGCTGGGATAGTGGCAGGTGATTTCTATGAAGGGCTGAAAGCAGCACAGAAGGGAGATGGGCTTCTGAGGTGGGTGCTGTGCATTGTCTTTCAGTTCCTGGGGAGCAGGGACTAAATCTCTGGGATGCAATAACCCTGGGTGGGCAAGAAAGTGACCACTATGTCAATGTCTTGCTTAAATTTGTGTGCTTGAAACAAAAAACAATGCCTGACAAGAGAATGGGCTGTAGCTATGAATCCTTCCTGCAAAAGTCTAGAGGATCCATACTGATTTGAAGGGAGACTGAGGCAGTGGTAAGTCAAAGGGCAGAGCAGGTAGGTGATGCTACAGGACAAAGTGGTTTGGGGTTTTTGTTTGGTTAGTTTAGTTTGGTTTTTAAGGTAAATATTTATTATTACTTTTTCTCCTTTAAAAAAAAGCAACCAACCTACCCACTAAACTCAAGATACTCCAAGCAATGTGATCGAAGCGAAAAAAACTTCTTACCCATAGCACTTGAGATGCTTTAGACAAAGGTCTGTATCACTGTCCCTGTTGCACAGAGGTGGAAAATGAGCCAGAGAAGAGAAAATAAGTAGCTTGTGGTCACATAGAGGTCAGTGACAGAACTAGAGCCAAAACCCAGGTTTGTTACAACCATGGACAGGGATTCATCTACCTGGTTCTGCTGTAGATGGTTCCACATAACAAATTTCACTACTGTGAAGAAATGCTGTAGTAAGATTGACTGTCTCTGTGCTATATGTGGGCATGCATAACTGTATGCTCTCTAAGTCCTGTTTTAAGGAATGCAGGGCATGTCTACATGACATGCTGACTACATAGTAGCCTGTTACTGTTGTGTGCAGTAGCATCACGTGGGGAAAAATCATGACATGACACTTGTTTAGACAAGTACTAAATAAATGCACTGTAACCACTGTGCAATAGTGTCATCTTGTGTAGATGTGGCTGCAGTATTGTAAATATCCTTCCTACATTAAGGATGCCCATCTATCCTTACAAAGTATATGCTCCAGAATGTCATTAGTACAAAATTACTGTTAAGATTGCCACTTAAATACCTTGTGTCTTCTAGATGATTAAGTACAGCTAATCACAAATCCTTGAAAATCAGGAAATGTGGTGTTATGATACTGGCTGTTATCTCAGTTTAAGCTTAACTCTGTCTTCAGAGTCATGCTAAAACATGCTAATAATATACTTTACCTCTCTACCTTCAATTCCTATGGAGCACTGTAGGACAAAGTCTAGCACCTTTCTTTGCTAAGGCAAAATCTGAGTTTTGATCGGGCTAACAAACAGGACCCAGTTCTACCTGGCCTGTAGTCAGATCCTGAGCATATGAAATGAAAAACCACAAGCTGGAAACCCTGCCTTTCAGCCAGATGTACAATTTCCCCTGCTCAATGTTAATTTTCTTATCCTGACTGCTAAAATAACTGCTCTGCATGTCGTCTTGTTTTTTTCTTCAACCATAAATGCTGGTTTTGAGAGACAACTTCCAAAAGGAGCTTCTGTAGAAATCAAGGGTTGTAATGCAACTCGTCCTCACAAGGCTGGTCAAGATAGTACTCCACTCCCTACCACTGTGTGGCTCATATTGAATGATTACAACAAGTCTCCTAGGACCACTCTTTATTGTGACATCCATCTTCTTGCACACCCCTTGACTATTAAGTGAATCTTTGTTTTTGCTGCATATATGGATTTCTTCCTTTCTTTTCTGTCTTTTTTTCTTTTTCAAGCTTCCAGTGCTCCAGACTGCAGTGACTAACCTAACCATGAATCAGTCCTTTGATATCACTCCCCAGCTGAGCCATAGGGCATTGTTTATAAGTGAAAATAAATCTCAAGTAGCTGAATTCTTTTTGGAGGGGATCCTAGTGAAAGTTTGATCTTTGATTGGGTGCAATGAAAAAATGTTAGAACCTGGTGATTTTTGTAAAATGATGAGTTCTTAAGGGGACTGAATCTTAGGACTTCCTTCCTTGAACGACTCTAAATTTGGCCAGTAATTCCACCCTGACCCACAAAGCCAGTGTCAAGACCATCTATATCAACTTGTTGGTTTTTGGTGCACTTGGTCTTTTACACAGTAAGTGACTAAGGCATAACAATAAAGTGGCAGCTCTGCTAAACAGACAGTATGAATAATAGAACATGCAGTCTATGCAGAACTGTCAGATCATATGCCACATCTTTAAAAAAAAAAAAAAATGCATTCACTTGTACTTGCACCACAAATGCCACTTGAATAAGAGCAGGCTATGGAGAAGCCAACTTCCTGAAAGGAGGCATCTTACAGTTCTGTCCCTGATTCAGCCAAATACTTAAGCATATTATTTAGCAAAGCTAACAATGAACTTTTAAGCTCAGGTTTTTTTTATGTATGCATGTGCTTTGCTGACTCAGCCAAAGATTGCTGCTCCTGGACTCTATTTCCCCTTTAAAAGTGGAAGAAGTTTCATGGATGAAGGCCTGTGATTTGTGAAGACTTAGGCTGTTCCTCACTGCAAACTACAATTCATATCACCTTGAACAAAACCTTCCTTCCTTCATCTGGCTGCACAGAGTGTAAATTCTCCAGAGTAGAGGCTTGTTCTTGCTGTGTTGGTGTAGCACCTACTGCGAGGAGCTAGGGTCTGAGTTGGGGAGATTGCTTGTAGTACATTAGTGTCCAATGAGGCAGGAGGAGTAATACTGTGCTGTGATTTTCTCTGCGTCTTAAGCTGGGCCCAACCTACAAGCCAAAGACTTTGTGGAGAGTTCTGCATGGGGACAGACTGTCAGGAACACACTGGTCTTCTCTCCTACTGTATTTTGGGGGAGAACCTGTCACAAAGAAGCATGACATCTCCAAGAGATGGTTCCCTGCCACCCTCCCCCCAGGTCTTGGGATCAATAAGCAGAGATGGAAGAACCAGACAAATGCCACCAGATTTTCTCCCCCTTTGTGCAGGGTTTCACACCACTGCCATCTCCTTGCTGGACAGAAGCAGGGAGATGTTCTGATTAAAACAACCGATCATCCTGGATTTTCTGGACGGTCATGGATTTTAAGGCTGTGTCCTCATGTCCCTGACGACTCTCTAGAAAAGAAATCCTCATCCTGAATTTGAAGTCTGGATCCAGATAAGCACAACGCAGTGTCCTGATCAGGGTTGGTGTCTGCAAACCATGCAGCTACATAGGCTCAAAATTGATTTTTCATTGATGAAAATAATTGTCTGTGGAATGTCAAGGACTGTCCCTCAGAATTTGCTCCAGAAAGCTTGTTATTTTAGCCTGGATGCCCTGTCATTATTCTAGAACAGACTTAAGTTATGTGAGTCTTTCAGAGAATATAGCTGTACTGATTAAAACTTTGCAAATCAAAACTCACTAGACATTTGTTCTTCTGCCTAGAAATCAACTGATTGTGTAAGAATAGATTTCTGTGCAAGGGTCAAGAGTGGTCTTGTGTGCAGGGAATCACTGAATTGCAACCACCTTTGGATGGGGAGGGGGTGGGGAACCCACCATGCCTTGTGCATGAGAGAAGAAGATGGTGGCCCAGCTCCTCTTGATCCTAGAATTGCATACAGCCCTGCATGATGTTGTGACACATACAGGGCATACCTGGCACTGCCTCTAGCAGTCTGATAAACCCAGTTAGAGTGTGACAATGAAGACAATAAGACTGCATTAAAAAAACAAAACAAAACATGATTTGTATACATAAGAATGCAAAACCTTGGGAAAGCCCTTAGCTTTAACTCTTCAGTTCCTAAACTCTCAGTGCTTCCTTGCAGTAGGATGGGGATGGGAATTGTGAAAAAGACATAGGCAGTGCACGTCTAAATGAGACAAGGGAATCATGTCTATGTTAAGGCTCCCACCATAGGCTCCCACTGCCATCAGTTGAGTTACTGTGGTAAGAATTCAGTGGTGGGAGATTTCCTGAGGAAAAGTATCAAAGCAAAGCACTAGTCACATAATTACAAATTAGGATATAGTAACAAATAAGGGGGCAGGGAAAGGGATATAGGATCTCAGGGGAAGGGACTTCACAAGGTCATCTAGTGAAGCCCCCTGCTCAAGGCAGGATTGTCCCTTATTAAAATGTGCCAGTCAAGTATCTTCTAACCTGCTCTTGAAAACTTCCAAGGATGAAGTTTCCATAGTTCCTCTAGGTAGCCTGTTCCACTGCTTAATTACTCTCATAGAAAGTTCTTCCTAATCTCCAACCTAATTTTCCCCTACAGCCACAGAGAAAAGCCCATCTTCATCCCCTCTGGTTAATCAGCCTTCAGGTATTTGAAGATTGTTATCAAATCCCTCCTCAGTCTTCTCTTCTCCAAACTAAATACAGCTTGGTGTTCTTTCAGCCTGACCTCATAAGTCTTCCCTCACAGGCCCCTAATCATTTTTGTTGGTCTATGATGGACTCTCTGTAATCTGTCCACATCCTTCTTGTAGCGTGGGACCCAAAACTGGACACACTGCTCCAGGTGAGCCCTCACTAGCATTGAATAGAGTGGAAGAATCACTTCCCTTCACTCACAAACAACACTCCTGTTAATACAACTCAATTTGTGGTTGGCTTTTTTGCAACAAGAGCATACTGTTGGCACACATTCAGCTTAAGGTTTACTGCAGGGAAGTTTGGTCTCTGGCTCACAGGCCAAATTCAGCTCATGGAGCCATGACATCTGGCCTGTGGGCTCCTTACAGTTTCAAAAATTTGGTGGCAGGGGAGCAGTGGCAAGTAATACTGTTACCCCTCCCCTGCTACCAAATTCCCAAGCCCCATGGGACCAGATCAAGGCCAGATCATGCTCCCTTCCCTCCCTGTGGCTGGATTAGGGCCAGGCCATACCCCTTTCTGTCCCCTTGTGACTGGATCAGGCCAGGCTATGACTCCTTCCTATCCTCAGGTTGGCCAGATCAGGGCTGCACCATGCCCCCTTCCCCCTCAGGGCCCAGTCAGGTCTGTGGCTCTCTCTGACACTGCAGCTGGATCCAGCCCCGCCACACCGTGTTACACATCTGCTGATGGACTGAGCACCACCCATCCATCCCAAGGCTGGGGGGGGAGGATGGGCACTACTGGTCTACTGTAACCCCCAGGTTCTTCTCTGCAGTACCGCAGCCTACCCAGTCATTCCTCGGTCTATATTTGTGCATGTATTTATTCCATTCCAAGTGCAGGACTCTAAACTTGTCCTTGTTGAATCTCATCTGGTTGACTGTGGACCATTTCTCCAGCTTATCCACATCATCCTGGATCATAGCCTCACCCCTGGTATATCTGCAACTCCACTCAACTTAGTGTTGTCCTCAAACTTGCTGAGGAGACACTCAATCTCATTGTCAGCAAGGTTGAGGACACCCCCTGAGGAATTCTACTCAATACCTCTTTCCATTAGAAGTTGAGCCATTGCTAACTATACATGGTTGGATTATCAGGCTCCATGAGTAGAGTTATCTGGTCAGTGATTCCTTAGATGAAGTGAGAGCTGGGATTAGGAAATTTTTTACATTACATCCTTTGCTCCCCAATCCCTTTAAGTTGTTTTGCTCCAGCAGTGATGTCAGAGGATCAGACTGTTGTACAATATCACAAGATACCGACGGGTGTTATCCCATCCATACCTTTACCTGTTTTATCCCTGAAGCAGCAGCACCACTATGTTAGTAGTATTACTTCAAATGACTGCTGATGTACTTTGTTCTGAATCTCATTCGAGTGCATTTGTGCCAAGAGTCTGGCCTGAAATGCAAGGCCGACTGTGTGGCTAGACTGTTAGGGTGCTTCGCCACCCCAAAACCAGTAATGATCCATGGCCACTTCAGATAAATCTGAGATCCTCTAAGCTATAGGATAGTGCCTATAAATGAAAACAAAGTTGTGGTGTACCCTGCCCCTGCCAGCTCAGGGGTTGATTAATGGGCATAGGGAACTGCTGTGCCAGTCTATGGAGGATGACAAGTGAAGAATGGGTGGTCATTCCTGGGACCCCAGCTGTGATCTAGGTGAAGGGAGGGACAATGACTTAAAGATCTCCCATGTTTCCAGCTTATGTGAAGTAGCTTATACTCAGCCCCCTGCTGCAGTAATACGACTGTGAGGGCGTGGGGCCTAGGAGCGGCCATTAACTCCCTAGCGCCCCCTACCGTCACATTAGGGTGGACTCAGCATCCTCAGAATCTCGCCCACCATGACTTTGATCTTAAATGGTTAAATGGGAGGCTGCTTCTGTTCCCCTAGTTAACGGTACCGATGTTCCTGCCCCTACTCTGAATGGGGTGCCTCTATGCACCCCACCTTAAGGGCTATGTGTGCCTCCAAACCTCCCCTTCAGCACGCCCCAAGCCTCGCAGCTGTCCCGTGGGACATTGTACGGTCCCTCGCCCCTCTCTCTCTCTCGGGCACCCTGGGCTCCTTGCCCACCTGGCGCCCCCTGGGGCCGGGCTCCTATCTTCCAGCCCACTACCTGCGCCCTGGGCCTGTCTCGCCGGCGTCCGACTATCGCTGGCGCCCCCTGGGTCCAGCTCGCTACCGCCGCCCGACTACCGGCGCCCTTGGGCCTGGCTCGCTACCGCCGTCCAACTACCGCCGCCCGACTACCCTTGCCAGTGTTCCTCGCCTGCTCGCTCTCTCTTTCTCGGCCCCGCTCTGGGGCCTTGCCCTCTCTGGGGCCGACACCGCACGCCTCGCGCTCTGTCTCTGCCCTGCTCTGGGGCCTTGCCCTCTCTGGGGCCGACACCGCGCACCTCGTGCTCTTGGGGCTCAGGTGGTCATAGCCGTGCCTGGCCCCTTTGACCCTTTCTTGGGTCGTTTGCCCCACTGGGCAAACTGCCACCCTCCTGGGCTGGGGACCAAACCCCGTACACCGCGCCACTCCGGCGCAAACAGTTGTGCCCCACTGGCATTGTGCCCCTGCTGGGCACCGGGAACCCCCAAGCTGCTGGGGAGCTCCCGTGAGGCCTCCTCTTACCCCTACAGCCTCACCCGGTCCTCCGGTGTAACTATAACACAAGCCGAGCCAACTGGCTATAATCCAATCACCACCGAGCCTCCCTGCTTGTAATGTAAACTCCAAACCCCTCTAGGGCTCCCAACCCTACCTCTCGTAAGGGTGTTCTCATCCCTAGCATCGTCGCAGCCAGTCAGCAAGGTAAGGCCGCCCACAACCACAACCGGCTCCGGCCTGAGCTGTCTATAAAGGCCCGACCCTGCCCCCTTCTGGCCACCTGACCCACCTGGTTGCCCTGGCAACCGGCACCTGAGCTGCCCGGTTGATTGGCAGCTCAGTTCCTTTTGCTTCCAAGACACAGGACACCTTGGTGCTCCTGTGACACACCCCCACCCCAAGTTACACTACCTGGGACAGGACACCTCCGTGCTCCTGTGACAATGACATATCCCCCTAAATACACAAAGCTCCCCCGTGGAACAAAGCCAATAAAAGAGGACTTTCATGGGATGGAGGCTTCAGCAGGGAACCCTTGATAGGACTGGGGCAGCAGGGTTCCCCTTCCATGAGAAACCTGTGAGCTCTGCCTCCAAGCATTGGGAGTCACAGGACCTCTGCTGATCTCAAGGGGTGTATAAGAGACTAGGGGCATCCTTATAGAGGTAGGTTTGTGCCTGTACACCAGCTCTTGCACCTGAGGCTTCCCCACACCATTGTGTCCTGATAGCATTGGACCTGTACTACTAGGATGCCCATCTTGAGCAGCTTCCTGGACTGGACCATGCACTTTTGGGAGAAGAGGGACAATTTCTTCTTACGTTCTCATGTAACTTCCTTCAACCATCTATTCCTGTCCTTCAACTGTGGCCCGTGGTCCCTTAAGCAACAAATAGGCCCGTCATTCAGCTGCAGAGTCCATCCTCTACCATAGATTCACTGAGCACCTTTTCCAGGAAATAGGGAGGCTTGACAGCTGCATGGGAGTGGGGATAGCTGTACAGGGGTGGTCCCTCGATGCACGGATCTGGGGGCTCATTCAGACATCTACAAATGCATTATTATATCCTGCGTGTAATGGAGCCTCCAGAGGTCCCCTGTAAGTGCAGGTACAGCAGGGTTATTTGAATTAGACCTGAATGTTCCCTATGTCTCTCAAGCACTAGCTGAATGTTTACTGTTCTTGCAGCCCTTACGGCAAACAAATTGGGAAGCGGGGGAGCAGAGGGAGGAGAGGGGCACAAGATGAGTATGTTCATATCCTGAGCTGTTGTTTTGACTTAGGGACCATTTTAATATACCAATCTTTCTATTGTGTAAATGAAGCCCTGTTCTATACATAGCTGCCTTTAGTAGGCACAGTGAAGGAGAGAAAGGAGCCAGTCAGGTACCAGAGCATGTTTTATCATGGGCAGCATCAGTGTGGCTTCTTTATCATAACCTGGCAATCTCCTAGAGGCAGGCCCCAGTGACTTCCTGCAAAGAACCATCTGTCTTCTTTTGTATTCACTGAACTGGACCTCAGTCCTGGACAGAAGAGCTGTTGTTGTGGCTAAAGAAGAAAGTGTGAACCATGTTCCAGACCCAGGATGAGGTCAGTGTTCATTTGTGGATAGCATATGTTATACTTTTTCTTTACTTTTTGAAAAAGAAGGTGCTGTGCCAAATACACCAGCTTTGTAGCCAGCACAAGGAAGTGCTGCATTTCTCAAGGACTTCATGTGTTTTGATTCCACATTCACAGAATCATGCTCTAGCCAGAGAAATTCAGCTCAAAGTCTCAGCTCTGTGAGGGGGGAAAGAATAATTCTAGCACTTACGGTTGCATTAAGATAACCTTCTTCCAACCATGTCTTGAATATAACTCATGCAAGCATGTCTGCGGCCAGCCTGACAGGATAGCTTTCAGAGGTGGGATCTAGACCATTCATCTCAAAAGGTGGTAACTTTGAATGCTAAAGGTGGAAGTTTCAATCACAACACTATTATATATTTAACCTTTTGGGTCTTTGAGTCTAGTCCATCCCTTTGCTATCACAAGCACCACATCAGATTATCATGTTTATAAATTGGTCTAGCTCCGTCTTAAAATCAGTTAGGTTTCTTGCCTCCATTAGTTTCCAAACCTCACTGCCGTGATGGTTAGCAGCCTACAGTTTCCAGCCTATATTTATCTATGGCCAGTTTATCACCACTTATTCCATCAGTGTTTTTTATTTTAAATAGCTCTTCTCCCTGCCTGGCATTTGCAAACACTTCCCCTAGAATATTTATCAAGAACAATCATATTGCCTCTCAGCCTTCATTTTGCTATGGTAAATGGACCAAATTCTTGAAGGGTATGTCTACATTGCAGATGCGAATGTAATGTAGAGATATAAGAGGTATTCTGAGTGTGGGAAGCAGTCAAGCGTAATAGAATGGAGTTCCATGTGGGCTAATTTACCCTTTTCGGTAGGGTCATTAACCAGCTCTGTTTCAGGTATCCCTACATTATGCTGAAGTCTGCAATATAAACACCCTTGATCTCCTTTTGTATGATAAGTGCTACATTCCTCTGGTCATTCTAGTATCCATTTTCTGCACCAGTTTAAATTCCATCTTTCTTGAACATGGATCACCATAATGGTCCACACCATTCCAAATGTGGTCTTACAAAGGCCTCATTTAGGGACATTAATACTTTCTTCTCCCAAGTGGAAAGATTTCAGTGAATCTGGAGAGCACATAACAGATGCTCCCTCTGCCTGAAAAAGCTTGCAAAGAAGAATTTTCCCAACTATTTGAGTTGTTCTAATAAAAGATAATCACATTTACCTAAAGAACCTTGTCTGCCGGTGTCCTAGGATCACACTTTTCTATTTCATGGCCACATCACATGGGGGTCATAGTCATTCTGTGATCAAGTATTACACCCAGGTCTTCTCCTCTGTAGTAATTTCCAGCTGTACAAATTTCCTGGCTTAAAGCAGAAATTCGTGGTTTTGGTCTTTTGGCATTCCATTTTGAACCATTGAATTTTATCCTATTTCTATTACTCCAGTCCTTGGTGTGTCATTCAGTTCTTTTTGCATGATATCCAGATCTTCCTCCGTATTGCCAGTGCCTCTTAGATGTATGTAATCAGTACATTTTCATTAGCACAGTCCTATTTTTTTTTTTCACTGACATCAAAAATATTGCATAAGATTGGCTCCAAAATGCATCCTTGAGGTGCTCTCATAACAATTTCCCTTCAGCCTGATTTTTTTTTCCCCTTTCAGCACTATCCACTCTTGTCTTCCTTTCAGTCAGTTCCTTATCCACCTTGCCATTCTTCTACTACTCACCGTCTTCTCCAGCTTAACTGATTTTTCCCACATGGCACAGCGTTACTGAAATCCAAATAGAGGATATCTACTACATTTTCTAGAAAATCATTGTATTTATCAGAGAGATATCAAGTAATAAAATGATCAAACCCCCCAATTTCCTAGTTTAGCAGAACTTGTCATACAATTTCCAATGACCTAAATGGGGGTGCTGTGGATTCTTGCCATGGGATTTAGGTTCAGCTTGTCACAGGATATTTAGCTAAAACTTTTTTATGTCAAAAAGGAGGAAAGACATATAATTAATGTAGTAAGAGGAGCAGTGAAGGGTTAATTATTCAAAAGTATGAAAATATGATGTTAAATTTGCACACTTAAAATCAATTCCACTCTCTTGTGCTTTAATCTAAATTTATTATGAGCTATGGCTAATTTCAGAGAATTGGGGAATAATGTGGAACTTGGGAAACCCTGAGTAATGATCTCTACCGATTGATTTTGTGTGTGACTTCTGCTTCTGTTGTTTAATTTCTCGGTGCCTCAGTTTCTCTCCACATCTGTGGTCTGCCTTGTTTGTTTAGACCATAACGTCTTCAGGGCAGAGGCTGCCTCCTATTTGAGCTGTTAAGAGAAAAACACTTCTGTCCCAGAGAAAAAAATTCCTAGATCTTAAAAATGCTTTGTCTTGAATTGGATGAAATGTTAAAATTTCATCATTTTGGTGAAACAACATTGGAGACAAAAAATATTGTCATGAGTTTATTAATGTTTTGCTGTGTTGCATTTGAAATGCTTGGAAAAGGCTGTGGCCACTTTTTAATTTTTATTATTTGTATATAAAATTAACTTTAAAATACCCATTTCAAAATGAAAACGATTAACCTGTGACTTTCTATGTTTGTGAAACACATTTCCTAATTTTTTTCAAAAGGAAATGTTCATCATGATTGTTATGATTTCATGAGGAAAGAAGCCATGTCTTTGAAAAAGCATTTTCCAAAGGAAGATTGTTTTAGCAAACATTTCCAGCCTTCTCCAGTCACTATGTATGTGTAAAGAGACTAGAACAAAAGGACCTTAGTTTTGGTTGGAAGCTATAGACACCACTGTAATAAAAATATTAATAAATATGCCTTCTCTCTAGCCTATGAATGATGTGCTAATTAGAATACAGAACTAATGCAAATTTTAACATGACACTGATATGCTCAGATCAGGAAGAGCAATCATTAAAGTCTGAGTGGACCTAACTGCCCAATAAATGTAGGTACAAAAATAGCTTTTAAGTATGCCATCATCTCTGACTTCACATAATATATATGATGCGATAACCTTGCTGTGCACAGCCCTAAAGAATGTGCTGCCAGCGAACCTCGGCTAAACACAGCCTCTTGCTTTGTATTTATGTCAGCCTTGCCTAACATTTCCAAAAAGTTCATTCTCGTTTTTTGCTGCAGGCAATTTTTACTGATTTTTGTGGGTTTTTTCCTTTTAAAAAAATGTGTGCATCTCTCTCTTCCGCAGAGTAGGATGCCTTTGAATTATTGCTTGGGCAGGAAACCCGGTATCTTTTTCTTCCTTTGTACGCCGGTTTCTCCCTAATATTATCCCTTCCTGTCCGTGAACGATACTTTCCTAACGACGGGGAATATGCGGGTCCTTCCGTGGGGCCGTGCCGCTGCGACAAGACCGGCTTCGTGCCTCGGGCTCCGGCTGCTCCCGGGGCCGGGCCGGGCCGGCGGGGCGCACCTGGCGCCGCATCCCCACCTGCCCCGCGCCGAGGCGTTTGCGGGCTGCTCGGATGCTGCCGACGCGCATTGCTGCCTCGTCTCGATGTGACATAAAATTAGACTATCCCCCCATCCTCGTATGGACATCGCGTTTGATTCACGAGGAGAGCGCCAACCCCCCGGAGGAATACTGAAAGGGGGTCATTATTTATGTGTTTCACGCGTGGGAGCGAAGTGGAGCCCGAAAGCAGGGGGGCGCGGAGGCCGCGGCTGCAGCCCTGGCCCCGTCGCAGCCCGGGGCTGGTGTATAAAAGTGTTGGGGGGGGCAATAAAAGACTGGGCTGTTTGTGCTGCCTCCCCGGGGTGGGGGGATGAGGTGCTGTCCTAAGTCAGGGAGTGAAAACCTGGTCTCACTCCAATCAACGCTTGCTGCTGATTTTAAGGGGACTAGGACCCCCCCGCACAAACAGATGTTGGGGCTGGGGGGGGGCATTCGCCCGCTATGCCAGGGGTTTGCTTGAGAAATGCCACCCTTGCACTGCGGGGCGAAAAGCCCCCCCCGCACACAGGCAGCCTCCGCATGGGCGCCCGGCCGGGGCCCGGGTCCCGCGCCCGCGGCCGGGGCGAGGAGCGGGCTGCGGCGGGCGGGGAGGTAAAGGGGGCTGCGCAGGGGAGGAAACTTATTTAGAGAAGGGGGGAGGGCGAGGCGGGCGGGGAGGTACCAGAGCCAGGCGAGGAGACCGGCTCCGGCAGGACGGGAGGCAGCCGGGACCCTCGGCAGCCCCTGCCCGCCGGCTCCGCTGGCTCGGGGGCGGCTGCCGCACGGCGGGGACCGGGGCTGCCCCTTCCCCCAGCACCGAGGGAAGCACCTGGGACCCCCCGCGCCGCCCCGCAGCCACCAGGTCAGTGCGCGGAGCCGCTTCCCCGCGCGGGCCCCCCCGCACCCCGCATGGGGGGGTGTATTTGGTTGCGGGAAAGAGACGTCGAGGCAAAGCTGCGGGAGGGCGGGCCCGAGCCAGGGGTCGGCAGTGGATGTAGAGCGGGTCCCGCGTGGGGGGTGGGGGTGGAAGCAGCCCGGGCTCCGGCATAAGAAGGGCTCGGGCTGAGCCTGCGCCCGGCCCCGCGGGCGCCTCGCTGTGTTGCAGCCGCGCCGGGCCCCGCGCCCGCCCCCGCCGCCGCCCCGCGATGTTGGACGGGCTGAAGATGGAGGAGACCCTGCAGAGCGCGCTGGACACGGCGGCGCCCTTCTCCGCGCTGCTGGGTGAGTCCCCTCCGCCCGCCCCGGGAGAGGCAGCGCCCCGGCGAGCGCGGGACCCCTGCCCCAGCCCCTGCCCGAGGGCGTCCTCCTCCCCGCGCCCGCTCCTGCCCCCGGCGCCGCTCCCTGCGCTGCCGGCCCCCGCGGCAGCCGCCTTCTCCCGGCTCGCTGCTTCGCGGAGGACGAAGGGCCGCCGCGGCCGCGCCCTCGCACCGGCTCACGGCCGTGAGCGGCGGCCCGGGGGGGGACGGCTCCTCGGCCCGGCCCGGCCCGGCCCGGCCCCCGCCGCGCTCCCCCGCACGAGTCCTCCCCGCGCCCCACGGGACGGGCCCGCGCGCGCGGAGCCCGGGAGCGCACACACGTGTCGGCCGCGGGCGCCCGCGTCCACCTGCAGCCCAGGGCGCAGCCTCGTGCGGGGTTTACACGCACACGTCTATTATACCACGGGTATACGCATAGATGTGTGTATGTATATATACATGTATGTGTGTGTATATATACGCATGTATATATGTGCGAATGTGTGTGTGTGTCATATATATGTGTGTATCTATCTATATTTTGCGTGTGTATATGTGCGTGTATAGCTATCTGTATGTGTGTGTATGTATGTTTATATATGTGTGTGTATATATATCTGCGTGTATATCGATATATATGTGCGTGTATATCTATATGTCTGTATGTGTGTGTATATATGTAAGTACACCTACATATCTGCATATATGTATATGCGTGTAGATGTATGAATGTATGTGTACACACACAGATTTTTGCACATACACTCAGTGCGTCTCTGCGTGGGTATATACGCATCTATATGTGTTCAAATGCAGACGGACAGACCGCGAGCGTGCACCGTCCTCCCGTGCTATGACGGATCTCCTCCCGCTCCAACATTTCGATCTCTTCCTCTTCTCCAATTATTTTTTGCCCCAACGAAAAAACCGCAACCAAGGGTCGTAAGCTCCGGGCAGGATGAGTGCGATGGTTTGGAGAGAAAAAAAAAAAAAGACAAAAGAATTTTTGAACGTGTGACTCCCAACTTCTCTCTCTCAATTTTAAACTGCAGAGAAAACATCGTACTTAAAACTCACACGAGGAATGGGGGGGGGGGGGGTGTTCATGTCTAGAGGAGCGGTCCGCGCCGCTTTCATGTCACTGTTCGCACAAGCCAAAAAACTATCCCTCCCTGTTCACCAGATCCGCTCCTCGGGTTTGCTGATTTAGGATTTCCCCCGTCACACCCCGAGGCGAAGGGGCTTGGTCTTATGTGTGCACCCCTCGTTTCCGTCCTCGCAAAAAGGGATACATGCAGATCGCAGCCGGCGCGGGGGGCATAGCCCCTAAGTAGGAAAGTAACAGCCTGTGTGTGTGTGTGTGTGTGTGTGTGTGTGTGTGTGTGTGTGTGTGTGTGTGTGTGTGTGTGTGTGTGTGTGCGCGCGCGCACGCCAGAATGATACACAAAATTTAAAACCCCCTAGCCCCTGAAAGGAAAGAAGAGGTTGTGTGCAGGTGCGCGCCAGAACGATACACAAAAATAAATAGGAGAAGCTAATTACTGGGCGGTTTGGGGGCGGGGGGTCGGGTCAGACACGCCGGGCTAGACCTGGACAGTGAAGCTGAGGCTATTTTGAAGGAATCAAATATTCCTCCCGGCCCGTTTCAGGGCCAGCTCCGTGAACCGGCTGCGGATCGTGCCCGAGTGAACCCGGGCCCGAGTCCCGGTGCAGGCAGCCCCGGCTCCTGGCCGCTGCGGGCACACGGGTTTCCCCGGGGAAAGTCTGCTGCACGCCCCGCGATCGCGCCCCCGGGATCCATGCAGCCGCCCTCCCGCCAGCCCCGCGCCGCGGGCACCTGCAGGCGGGCCGGCTGGGGAGTGGGGCTCCTGGAGCAACTCCTGCCCTGTGTTTGCTCGCTCGCAGGGAGAGCGGTGAACCCCAAGTCGGTGTGCGAGGGCTGCCAGAGGGTCATCTCGGACCGGTTCCTGCTGAGGCTCAATGACAGCCTGTGGCACGAGCAATGCGTGCAGTGCGCCTCGTGCAAGGAGCCGCTGGAGACCACCTGCTTCTACCGGGACAAGAAACTCTACTGCAAGCTCGACTACGAGAAGTAAGTGCATGGCCCCAGGCGGGGCCGGGCCGGGCCGGGCACACAAACAGCCCATCCCTACCCGCCTTCGCCATCCCCCCCGCGCGCCAGCGTGTCCGACTGCCGTGGGAAATGCCCCCCCCCCGCTTGTATTCATCCGCGGGGTTTCTTCGGCATGCCCCTCGGCGTGACCGTGCCGCGGCGGTGCGGGGCCGCGCGGGGACTGGGAAAGTCGCCCGCAAGCCCCAGCCCCGGGCCGCCCGCGCACACCGGCCCGAGCCCGCTCCCCGCCGCAGGCCGCAGCGGCTTAGCCTCGGTTTGCTGCCTTCTCTTCTCCCCCAGAAACAACTCCCGCAATTTGGTCTGTGGCACCGGGGTTGGGGCAGCTCGGTGTAGCTGTTTCTGCTCAACTAATAACATCGTTGAAATGTCTGTCTCCTTACTTGCGAGACTGCTGTGGGCTTTTTGCCTTTCCTATTTCTCTGCTTTACGAAGGTTTTAGACAATGGGCCAATCTGGTTGAAGTCTCCTTTGGGAGTCGATGGCATGTGGAGTTCCTCAATCACTTTTGAAAAGGCTCCAAGGACACTTCAATGCTTTAAAAGTGTGGCTATTTGGTCTTCCAGCGATATGGTCTTTACTGGACTCTTCATTGGATTCATTCATTTTTTTTTTAACAGCGTAAAGAGCTCTGTGCCTGTGGCATTTCTGAGGGGGAGGAGGGGGAGGCTACTATACCTATGTAGCTGGACAAAATAATATCTACTGGTTTATTAGGTGAGAGGGGAGTGCAAAAGATCCTACCCCACCTCCTTAAATGATTTCAGGAAATCAGGGATTCCTTCATTCTCATTTACAGACTGAGTTTCTATCTACCCAGTTTATGCTGCCTACCTTGTAGCCATTCAGGTCCTGGCCTTTATCCTCTCCACACCCTATAAGGCAGGGCAGTGTTGCTATCCCCATTGTACAGATGGGGAACTGAGGCAGGAAAAATTCATAGTGAAATCCTGGGAAACTCTCACTGAATTCAATGGGGTCATCGTATTGCTCTAAGTGACTTGGCCAAGGTCACACAGGATGTCTGTAGTGGAGCAGGAAATTGAACCCAGGTGTCCTGACTCCTAGGCTTACAGCCTAACCACTTCCTCTCTGTAGGGCTTGAAATGTGAGGAAGCTGTGGGGAGAGTGGGGTAGGAGAGATTCTTTCTTGTTCAAACAGGCTATAGGGACTTGGTCCTGAGGTCTCTAACCAGGCACAACTTTAGATTGGGTAAGGACTTCAGGATGTGGCCTTTAGTATGTAGGAGGAGAGGAAAGGGAATGTCTCTTCTTATATTTTCATTCAAATCCTTGTGGAGATCAAGACCAAGCCCTTGTATAGGCAGATGGGGGGAGCTGGTTGTGGTTGTGAGTGGTCTGAGAGTACAAGGATCCTTCTCCCCTTCTCACAGCCTGGATCAGGGGATGGGCATGGTCATAAAACAGGAACTGCTCCTGTCCTTTCCCCGATGTGCATGGCCTCACCCTTTACTCCATACTGTATCACTGTGATGCAGGGCAGTGGCTCACATTTCACAGAGAAGTAAGGCTGGGAGGGACATTAAAAGATCATCTAGTTCAGACAGGATTGAACCTGTGACCTTGGTGTTCACATGCTAGGGGGGATTCTTGTCCCCCTGTCACAGTTCCCCCAATCTGGGGACAGCTTCTTACTATGGACAGTCACTACCTAAACAGCACAATTAAATCCACCAGAGTCTGACCTATAGCCTAGTGAAGTCAGTGGAAAGACTCCTACCAGTTTCAAAGGGCTTTGGCTCAGGCCCTTAGTGATCAACAAAAATAGGATCTAGTCTAGCTATTCCACTGGATCTAGCTATGCCCTTTACGTTTTTATTCTAGTTCTGATTAGTTAGGCTTTGAAGTTTATTTTAGTGTGTGTGCTTGACCCACACATGGGTACAGTGATTTTGTTAACAGGGCATTCATCATTCCAGCTTTTGTGTAGAAGAACAATACAAGTATTTAATACATATATTAATCAAGAAAATTGGATCCTATGGCCCCTGCTACACATTACAGATACTATACAAGTAACTGATTAGTTGCACAATAAACTAAGGCTGGCCATAAGTGCAAAGTACTTATCCCACAATTAACTAATTAATCCTTCAATAAATTTAGACCAGCCACACATGCAAAATAATTAACACACAATAAAGTTATAAAAGTTAGTGCTTAAATATGTGTAACAACTCCTATAGCTGGTTTCTAGCCAGCTTTAATTTGAACATGTAACAGTGTTCTAACTTACTGGAAAATGAAATATTTTGGTAAAGTTATTTTTTCTGTCCCTTAAGGTAATAAGCATATAAAAAAGATGAGTGTATTATAGTAAGGTGGCTTTTGTAATCTTTTAAATTCTATATGATGGATTATTAGTTTAAACGCATCAGATAAAAGCAAAGTTTAAAGCAGAGTTTGTGTGAGTTAAAGCTTGGCATTGTTTTCAAATGCTCAAGATACAATGGAAGAATGCTAGGACCTGCAATGGAGTGCAAAACTTCATGGAAAAATGGCAAATAACTTTTTATTCATGAATTTGTGTGTGTGCAATGTGCTAATTCATTGGTGAGAACATAGCTACTGTTTTTAGTATCGAGATCAAAAGAAATGTGGTGTGTGTCTTCTATTTTAGCAGATTATGCATTCAGAACACTTTTGTTGTTATAACTAAGGAAACATATTAGATGTCACAACAGAACAACCTTTCTGTGTTCTAATATTCTTGGTTCTAGAGGTTGTGCTATATATATGTGTGTGTGTGTGTATACACACACACACACACATTTCCATAGTATCTGAATATTTAGATAGAAATAAGGCCCAATCCCGCACCCTTTGTTTTATCTGTATATTAGCCAGTGAGCCATCTGGGCCAATTGGTTAAGGTCTATTGAAGTGGACAGAGCAATGCTGAATTACACCAGTGGAAGATCTAACTAACTGGGTCTATCTGTATGAGGAAGAGCTACCTGCAAAAATAGCAAGTAAAATATCAATTATATGCCCAAGTAATGCCGTTTCCTGTGAACATACTTGCCTATTCCCATTATAAAATAGCTTTACTTTTCTTTTTTTATTAAGAATAAAAATGTGGAGAATATAAAATAGTTTTTACAGTTGTATTAAGGCCTTAGTCCTGTATCACTTAACTTCATGGGAGTTTTACCATTGTATTAAGAGCCAGATCAGACCCTAACAGAAGAGTCCAGAGAAAACAGTGAGATGCATAAGGTTTTTGCAACCTGATCACATAGCCTATGCTCTCACATGAATATGTGGGGGGAAAACCTCCAGGGTCTCTTTCCCTTTTTGGCTGGTGTACTACACTTGTATGCATTTAATATCATGATAGGAGTTGTTTTACAAATCTACAAATCCTCTTCTCTTCTCATTCTGTTTATGGTTTGTTTCTTCATGTGCCAAAGATAGGGGTAGTTGCTTAAAAGTTATGTATTCATAGAAACACAGAGATTTGTGCAAATCCACCAAGTATAATGGTATATGGTCTTGGTATTATCAGTATGAAATTAAAACTAAGAGCACACCTAATGTTGGGAAAGGCTTATATTAAACTAAGATAAAATTTTGTAATGATCAGTTGTTATAATAGGTGGGTTATATTTTAGATCTGGCTTACATGTCAAATATAAGCACATCAGTGTAACACCCCAAATCCCACCCGTGGGTACTTGCATCAGAATTTATGCACATAAAAAAATGTTTCTCAGCCTAGACCTGCTCCCATAGAAATCAGTGGCAAAACTCTCATTCATTTCAGTGTTAGAGTGAAATCCTCCCCCACTGAAGTCAGCGGGAATTTTGCCATTGACTTCAAGTGGTCCAGGATTTCACTGTCTTTCTAAAGGTTTTATTTTTCAGATGAATGATTTCTATCCAGAGTGTCCCTAAAAGGCATTTTACATATCACTAATAGCTATAGTTTTACCCTTGCTGCTTGTATCAGTAGCATTCTCATACCACTCTGTACTTGCTGTAGATTAAAGCTCTGTTTTTAAAAAGCTTGTTAAAGATTAATAAATGAGCAGTAGGTGAGAGTGCATTTAGTCACGTTGCAGGTGATTATAAGCAACCATGTAACTTGTTGGATGCTACAAGAGTTGACTTATCATTGATTAAGACCCCTCATAATTATTTACTAATCTTTTATAAGGCATTTTTTATATATTAAAAGAAATATTACTATAAGGAATGAAGGGAAATATATTTACAATGACAACTGGTGACACTATGTAACAGCAAATGCTTGTATAAGCCTGGAAATTGCCAGCCAACTAAAAGTGCCATGCACTGAGTATCTTCATATAAGAATCTGAGTGAATTTGGATATACCCAGAGCGAGCCTCATTGTAGTAAGCACTGTATAAATACAGAGCAAGGATAGTAGCTGCCCCTGAAGTGTTTACTGTCTAAATAGGCAAGACAGACACTGGGTATAGGAAATGGTATAGTGAATAAGCAGAGGGGATAATATGATGGTAGCAAACACTATATTAGCTCACTGCTTATTTATTTATTTTTAAGTGGGTTTAGTTAGGAGGGGACAGACCAGGAATGAATCCTCTTCCCTACACCCTGGATGCCCAGAAGCTATTTTTAGGCTGAGACTGCAGCCCTAGCACCCTGCAGTGTGGAGGGATAGGAAAAAGTGGGTTTCCCTCACTCTCTTCAAAGCCTCCTGTGCTGACCAAAGCAGGGCTTCTTGGTACACAAGGGCTTCTGTGAAGCTGCTTTGCCTCCCATACCCCAGAACAGCCCCTGGGTGGGGCCAAGTGTTTCTTTCCAAATTGGAGTAAATTTCACCCCTGAGAATGCCGTAGTCAAACAAATCAGCATTTTAAATATCCTTGTGCCTCTTCTGCATTTTCTTTAGAAGTGTCCTCCAAAATTCATCATTTGCCTGTGACCAGAAACATTTGTTCCAAATCATTTTTTTTGTTGCCAGTGCGAAAACTGACCACACACTCATCCTGCTTTTCTTCAACTGACCAGTTCATTAAAGATCATTTGCCTGATGATTTCTCTAAATCAAGTTGGTTCCGCAGGCAACTTGCAGACTGTTTATCGCAAGCATTGGATATTTGAACTTAGACTCATTTTGATTGGAATGCAAGGTCCCGCGGTACTGTTTTCATCCTCTGACTGGATGGAAGCACATCTTCACATCCGGGTTCCACTGGGAACACTTGTGATTACAAATTCAAAATTTGCATTATGTGTGAAATCGTTAACCGCTGCTTGTATGCTTGCTTAGCTGATTTATGACTAGTGCCAGCTCTTGATCCAAGTGTAATTTTCACCTGAATTTAGCTTTGTGGAAGGGACCCCAAATTTGAAAGAAGGGCCTGCTTGTGCTGAATTCAGTGACAGTTTTCCTTGTAACTTTAATGGCAGCAGATCCAGGCCTCAAGTTTTCATTGTTATTTTCACAAAAAATGAAGTTTTGTGAATCAGGCTTAGCTTTCCCCCTGTGCATGAAATGTATTATTGCAGGAGTTCAGAATGAAATTCTTGGTGCTGGTATTACACAGCGATAAGAGAGCATTATGATTCCCCTTCTATACCTTACCCACAAAGGAGATGAATCTCACCTCTCCAACAACACGGCCTCAGCTCCTTAACTCAAGATACCACAGTTGAGGCTTTCAGCACCAAAAGCCACTATTATATCTTGTCATTTTAGTTAAGATAGTAATGGGCTTACTGTCATTACCAGACATTACCTTCTCAACTCAAACTTTCTGCAAATCAGATCAGCAAATCCCAGTCTTGGGAAAATCTTCCCTGAGAAGAAACAGGCATTTAGAAGGAGGGAATTACTACAGCTGGTCAAAACGTTTTTGCCAACATGCCAGAAAAATGGTGTGACTGAAGCCAAATTATTTTTCATGGAACTTTCTTGGGAAGTTTTGGGGATCTCATATGGAAAAGGAGAGAAACTGATGGTTGGGGTACTAGCCTGCAGTGTGGAAGAGCTGGGTTTAAATCCCTACTCTTTCATGCTACAGTGAGCTGGAGGAGGGATTTGAACATGGGCCTCCTGTGTCCCAGGCCAGTGTCTGAACCCTCCAAGACTGTCAAGACCAATGCTTAGATACACAGCTGCCTTTACAGAACTACTTTAAAGGTTCTGTTTTCCTACCAACCCAGAACAAAAGCAAGTGTGAAATCCTTGGGCGAAGCAGCCTTTCTGTCTTCTGATCAGCTCTAGGAATTAGATCAAGAAAGTGAAATCTGAATTTCTGCAGAAACAGAAATTGGCAGCATCGCACATAACATGGTCCAAAGCCTATTGAAATCCACAGAAAGACCTCCCTTGACTTCAGTGGACTTCAGATTAGACCCTATATCAGGGATGGATGCCAAAAGTGACTGGGATGTTTTGCTATATTAAAAACTAGGATTAAACATTTCACCTTTCCTCATTGCTGTGAGGCTTGGGTTTGCATTTTGTTTCCTTTTGGGCACAAATGCATTACTCAGAGATCAAAACTACATCTGTAGATGCTCATATAAAAACTGGGTTTATGAAACCGGAGTCATAACCATTTGCTTTGAGTATTGTAATTTTTTATTGTTTTGGCATCACTATTGGTAAAATAAAATATAACAAGGAAAAATCAGAAAAATAAAGATCATCCACTAATGACCATGTTAGTCAGCTGAAGCTCAGAGGCTGACGTGAAGAGCCCTTGAACGTTCATCTGTAGAAGGACCCAGTCCAGCTTTAAACACTAATTAAAAACACTTCTTTTTCAGAATTTATTTCTCCCACAATGTGAGTGGGGTCCCTGTTTGGGGCCTTATCCATTTTTTTAAAAATCAAAACAGACTAGGAAAGGCAAACTTATGCCTATTATTTTATATTGCTGTGTTAAAACACCACAAAACATTGCTTACAGAATAACAAAATAACTTGGGAAGGAGGACAGACAACCAAAATATTATGGAGCAGATTTTTCCAAAGCCTCTAAGGGATATAAAAGCATAAATTCCATTGACTTGCAATGGCACTTGTGATTATAAATCTTAGTGAAATATTTACATGCTCCACAAAAAAGAAAAGGGAACTTATTTAGCCTCTACCCGAATTAAATAGCATTCCCCCCTTCCATATTTAAGGAAAAGAATTTCCAAGGGCAAAAACATTTTCAGGCCCATTATTTCAAAACTTCTTTATGTTTTTCCTGTCCTACTACCTTGTTTTGCTTATTAACAATAATTTAAAAGCACAGTAGGTTGAAAAAAATCTCTGTCTTTCCCCAAGAAAAAAATATAATGTAAAATTTTGATCGGAGAGTTTTTAAATTAAAAAAATTGGAAATCAAAATGAAAATATTGGTTTCAATTTAATTTTTCTTTCTTTCCCATTCCCCCTTTTAAACAGTCCTTGTGGGTTCTGAAAATGCATCTTCAAACTAAATGCAGATTTTTGTGTTTGTGTGTCCTTTCCTCATCTGTGCAGTAGGGTTGAGTATACTTGCCAGCTTCACAAGCATTTTATTAAGACCAATAAGCGCTGGGATAAATGAGCCTCTACCTCCATAGAGATTCATTGATTCACTCCAGCTGTGGATCGGTCCCAAAATTACAAAGCATCAAGTTTTACTCTCACAATTTCTGGATACTAAGCAAATGCAGGATAGTTTAACAAACTGCTAAAAGATGTGCTGTTGTGTTGCCAGCATTCACAATTTTTATCGGTAGTCTTACAAATATATGGCAAGTTATGTAAAGCACCAGTTTCTGGAATCATGACACAAGGATCTTGGCTTGCTTGCTTTCTTTATTGAAAAAGCAAATTTCTGGTCGCAAAGAAAAGCTAGGAAGAGTGACCTGAACACACTGAAGAGATTAAAAAACCAGAAGCAAAATACAAAAAGCCCCCTAAATTATCCTTTTAGAAACCTCAGGATCTTTAAGCAAATCTCATAACTTTTGTTGTGGAAGTCTAAACTGTTGTTTTTAAAGGTAGGGTTGGCAACACAATTGGAAGAGACATAAGAAGCTAAGTCCTTTTAGTTTATTCAGCAGAGAACAGGAGATGCCTTGCTCATAGTTGAACAGTGTCTACAACAGAAAATTATTTCAG
The DNA here is from genome assembly GCF_052110815.1 of Crocodylus siamensis. Taxonomy (NCBI): domain Eukaryota; kingdom Metazoa; phylum Chordata; order Crocodylia; family Crocodylidae; genus Crocodylus; species Crocodylus siamensis. The sequence goes on from NC_143399.1 coordinate 45,437,947, forward strand.
GCAGTTGATATCTATGATCTAACAGACAAAAAACGTGATACAGTTGAATAGCTAGAAGCTGACTACTCTAGGCATAAGGCACAAGTGTTTAACAATGAGGGTAATTGGCCACCCAGACGCGATGGGTTCTTCAGCACTTGCTGTCCCTAAATCAAACCTGGCTCTTTTCAAAAAAGATGTTATAGCTCCAGAAAAAAAAACAGCCCATAGGCTTGATACAGAAATCACTGAGTTGAAGTTGTTTTCTCTATGCTGTGCAAGAGGTCAGAATAAGTGATCATAATGGCCCCTAATAAACCTAAAACCAATGAGTGACTAAAATAAGAATCTATGAATTGCTGTTGTAGAGGACGAGAGGGGAAGAGGTTTAAAACATTTTCACAACTTATCTCATTTGTGACAGAGCAGCAGACTTAATGTGCATAATAAACATAATTGCATAATTAGCTGCAAATCGCAACTGCTTATTCAGCCTACAATCTGTATGAAAGGGATTCTACTAATACCTTCCAACATCTAATTATCAAATTCAGCACCACCAAAATGAAATGATTAACTGAATGATACTGCCTGTCAAGAAATATATCTAGCAGGAAGGGAAAAGATAATTCTGAGCCATTCCAACAGCTGGTGGTTTTCTTTTCTTTTTTTAGGTAAAACTTCTTGTCAGTGAAAGGCAAAGAGTGTTTTGCCTTTGAATTGAGTGGGATAGAATTTCCCTCCTTATTTTGTCAGATGTTGATATTATTCATATTATGATGATCTGATCCATTTTAGACCAAGCGTGGGTCAAAAGCCTGCAGCAAAGTCTCAGGGATAGTACTAATATACCATTTGTCCATGTGCAGGTAGCCTTCACCCTGTGAAAAAAGCCACGGGTAGATGATAGACACCTCTAAAATGGTGTAACCCTGTCTAAGAAGTGGCAAGTTTACCCCATGTTGAATCACAGTTCAGTCCATTCCCCATAGGGTAATTTGGCTGGGGATAGATCAAATCCTTGCAGCCAGTTATCTATTTGGAAATTTCTAGTAGGTCCTGCTTGATCTCTGTGAACCTAATTCAATCAGAAGTTATGGTCTGTTTCAGAAATTATCTGGTGATGTTCTATGGCCTGAGCTATGCAGATAATATAGGATTATAACTGTCCCTTCTGTGAACTTTGGGGAAAATTGGATTCAGTTTCGGTTTCCTTTCTCTTAAATTCAGGAGTGTGTTAATCTGGGATTCGGCTTCTACTCAGCATAAATATTTTCCCTGGGCTAACAGCTATGCTGAGTGAATTTACAGGGTGGTTAAAAAGGCTACTGTCCTGATTAAATAGTAGTCTATGTCCCCTTGGCACCATACAAATGGCTACACAAGGTGTTGTGCATTGGAGTATTAGGGCAGAAGTCAGGATCCTGAGTTTCAATCAAGAGCCTACATTGCAAGTGTGGGCATATGCACATGATCATGTATTAAATACATGATCATTAATGTATTTTGTCCAGTCCTCAAAGCATCCCATCCTGAAGGGAAGGGGAGAATGCATATGAACTGATTGCTTGGTAGTTAGAAGTAGGAAGGACCTCCAAGAAAGCAGAGTTGGGCATCCATTTCCAAGGCAGGGAAATGACTGCCAGCAGGGTTTTATCTGCTTGTGTTTTGACTGTCATTCCTTTGTGAGAAAACTTGTTGCAGAACCGGACCATTTATGTTGCTGACTTAGATGCCCGATTGCACTGGCACTCTTGTCATTTGTTTTGGGGAGACCATTTAACTGTGAAATGTAACAGCACTGAGATGAACAACTTTTGATGCCATGAAACCAATTTTTAAAAGGAGGTGCCTAATTCTCCTTGAGATCCATCATAGTTAAGTGCCTAAATGCCTTTAAAAATCTGCTTCACAGCTCTAAGGAAGGGAAAACTTTTGTTGCCTTATTTTTAGGGTGAACTGATTAAAGTCATTAGGATTATTGGAAGCATTCATGCTATTTTAGCTAGTACTGACAATAGTCATTGGCATTTTTGATACACAGGGTCTTTTTCACGCTAGCTGCAGTGAATAAAATAGGAAGTGGTGGGAGGGGGGGAAACGAAGTTCACCTGGGTATCAACACGATGCTTAGAAGTGGCCTGGAGAAATGGGGCAGAACAAAGCTATGCTGGCATGGGGGCAATTATTGGAGGCAAGATGCTGCTTTATGGAGCTCCCTAGCATCTGTGGGAGAGTGCTCCATCTACTGTCTCCTTTTATGGGGTTTGCATGTTGCCAAAATTTTGTGCAGCTCCATGCATAATGCTTTAGGGAAGTTTTCAGATAACCTGTTTTGCATGTTCACCAATAAAGTGCAGCTCATCTATTCTGAAAACCTTGGTGCTGATTTACCATTGGATGCAGACATTGACACTGAGACCAGATTTTCCTTATAGAGCTCCCCTCAATAGTAAGAATGGGCACAGAGATGCAGAATCTCACTGATTGTGCCCTTAAGAGTGCCCATTGGCAAGTTTAGGACTCATTGCAGTGAACTCAGGGGCAGAAAGAATGAAACATGCTTTCCTTGGGTCCAGGGATTCTGATTCTGCTTGGTACTGCTTGCATGCTCCTCTCCCCCATGTGCAAGTTTCAGGAAGAATATGACCCTGAATAACGTGCAAGGGAGTCCAGGGATTCTATTAGAAGCAGATTTGATGTCCTGCCGCAGCCGCATTTTCTGCCTGTATTACTGTGTAAATTCAGCTCCTTTACACTTGGGATCCTCCAGATCCATAGTGTCACCAGTGTAGCTGAGAGCTGAGTGTGTCCCTGTAGCTGGCAAGAGAGTATTGATTAATATAGCCATTATTGTACTGATTACTTGGGGTTTGGAAGCACACTTGTTAGCTCCCTAGACCCACTTAACCCCCCCCCCCAAAAAACCTTTGGTGGCAATCAGGGGTCATTAAACTACTGTTAAGGAGGCTATGGTGATATCTGCTTTTGTAATGCATAGACAACTAAAAATACCATGTGTGCTGGTTTCTGTTCCTAGTCTATAATTCAAGCCACGTGAAATGGCATTGGCCCCCCTCAGCCAGTGCTCCACTTTAAGTATTCTATTTTAGAAGGGGAGCAAATAATAGACTTGGATTGTTGCCCCCTTCATCCCTCCCTTAATTAGATTTGTGTTTTACGATTAACATTTCATATAAAAGACTGGAACTGGTGGATGTTTGGCATCCTTATGTGCAAACAAGCCAAATATACACATCATCTGTCCCTGAATGCCAGGCATGTGCTTCATCTTTGGCCCCTGATTTTCACCCTATCACCAGAGACCTGCTTTCTTCTTTTACCAGTGTGAAATTACAGACAAGCAATATGTCTTCCTTTGAGCAGGGGGGTGGACTAGATGACCTCCTGGGGTCCCTTCCAATCCTAATTTTCTGTGATTCTGTGACTATGTTGTATTGTGAAATGAGACTGACAGATTTTCACCAGCGCTGGTAAAGTGAGTCTCTCATTGTTTTATGCTTCCTGGGTTCTGACTTTTAGCTATGTTTTATTTTGGATCTGCTTTTTCATGTCGTAGCCAAAGAGTTCAATCCTTAGTCAGCTGGATGTGTGGGATATATTAGAGCTAGCTGAAAAATTTCAAATGTTGACAATTTTCCCATTAGAAATTTCAGCAAAGAAGCTAACCAGAGACAAAAAAACTGAAAAAAGTTTCACAAGAATTTTCTTTTCTCAGTTAGTTGTGGTGACAGCCTTTACCTGCTATGATTGACTATGCTTTCTGGCTTTTTAAGCCCTTACTCCCATTTTCAGTTTCTAGGAAACTGTCTGCTATAGATGAATTTTTAAAATGATATTTTAAAAGAAACAAAGGACTTTCACTCATTATGTTAACAGCTTCATAATAAAGATGAGTTTTGCAGTATGTTCTAGCAGTAACTAGATTCCCGACCATTCTAATTTCTGGTAGCTCATTCCATAGACAATCCCTCTCAGCCAATCAGCGCTTTATTTCTGGCTCTCTCATATGCTGGCCTGGGTTTTCTACGTGCCGTTATCTCAGAGGAGCTCAGCTGTTTTACTGGGCCGTAGATGGAGATGTGGTCACTGAGGTAGCTGGGTCTTGACACATTGATGGGAATGTGCTATGAGAATCGGGCCCAGTGTCTTGAACTGGTAATGCAGATGGATTGAGTGCCAGAAACATTGTCAGAGCACCAAGTGATTTGCTTATGGTGGTTTGTCCTGCTGCAAAAACAGACTATGTTCTGCACAAAAGGAAGCCTCTGTCTCCCTTTTCCCTTCAGCCTCAGGTAGACAGAAGGTCAGTAAACCAGTCTAGAGGTGATGAGCTCATATTCCGATTAACATACCAGAGGATGTGTGAAGTATTCCTCACATGTGAAGTCAGAAGGCCTTTCTTAATATTGGTGTTACCTGGTCATTTTAGAGTTAAGTATGAATTCAGGGGGGATCCTGAGGTTCCAGTCCCCTTTGCTGACGGGAGCCACTTGACTTTGATGGGGTGAAGGTTTGTATTAGAGCTGGACCTTGGAAGCACGTTCTGCTTCTGGCTAAGTTATGAAATGGTTGCTCTTTATCTCTAGCAGGCATTGGGCCACCTTGTGGTGGTGATGGCTGCATGGGCAGAAGGTAAGCTATAAAGAGATGACTACATATATAGAATCATAGAAAATTAGGGTTGGAAGGGACCTCAGGAGGTCATTTAGTTCAACCCCCTGCTCAAAGCAGGGCCGTCCTCAATTAGGCTCATCATCAGAGCCAAGGCTTTGTCGAGCCGGGTCTTAAAACCCTCCAAGGATGGAGATACCACCTCCTCCCTAGGTAACCTGTTCCAGTGCTAGTGAGAAATTTTTTCCTAATATCTAACCTAAACTTCCCTTGCTGCAATGTGAAATCATTACTGCTTGTTCTGTCATGTATGCAGAACCAGAGCCTCTGTGTGTCTTGTTGCCTTTCCAGTCTAGTCTCATGTTGATATTGTTGCTTACAAGTGAGACAGTTTTCTGTGGGATTTCACAGGATGAGTATCTGAATGAGAGAACAAAGTAGGAGGGGAGGGGAGCAGATTGCAAAAGTATTGCTTAGTCATGAGACAAATTTGGGGCAGAAATTTCATTTGCTTCAGTACATTGTATATTGATATGCACTGATATACAGAATTATTGAATCTAGGGTTAAAAAACCAAACAAAAACGTACCTAGGAAGAATGCTGACATGCTAACAGCTTTTGTTTACTCCGGGCCAGTGTTTTCTATCCTTTCCCCATGCTCAGTAGTACCTGCCTCTCCAAGTAATTGCACTAAAATTAACAAAGCTGTTAGCACAGTAAGGTAAAACTCTTTATGAAGCAGAATGTAAGAATCCATCCCTTTATTGGATGGATTACCTTGATCTCAAATTAGAAGGTGTGTTCTTATTGAGTTTGTAATTACTTTATTTTCTTTATTTTATTTAACCTCAAAGTAGATTCAAGTAGAAATCTGGCAGAACACTTCTGATTTTTTTTGGAATGGGACACTTTTATTTTCCATTTCAAAATGACTTTTGGTTGTCATTGTCAAAATGTTGTATAACATAATAGAAAATGTAAAAGAAATGTTAAATCCAGGGGAAAAAAAATTGCTTTTCTTGAAACAGAAGCACTTTGACACAAAATGATTTTTTTTTAATTTATTTTTTGCTTTCCTTGATTTTTGGAACAGAACATTTTTCAAATTCTCGATATTCCCTGACAAATGAAAAATCTAGTTCACGTCCAGCTGAGTATGAACTAAGATTGTCCTTTTTATGTCTTATGCTGTACTACTGTAAGCCAGGGGTTTTCAACCTTTTTTAGTAAGTGTACCCCCCAGTGGATGGACGCCTATCCCCATAAGAGACATTTAAAAGTAGATTGAATAATTCACACAAAAAACAGCAACAATTTGACTCAAACTGGATGGACTAGCCACCACTGAAATCAAAAGGTGTTGAATTCTGGGGAATTTTAAGAATTCATCAAACTGACTGATATAAGGGTCTCCGCTGTGTCCAACTTAATAATATGATTCTTTGAGAGCATGTATTAGCAGACAACTTCTTGCTCAGACATAATCAATAGGTGTTTTGGTGTTAGGACTCTATGATTGGACCTAATAGCATAACAATTTCTCAATTTCTGTACTGTTCGTTTGATGTCAGATGTGTCTTTCTTGGGCTTTCTCATCACCTCTCCCATCTGGCATTTATCAGCCAGGGACTGTATTCATCAGCCCCTCTACTTTTATTGAAGAACTCAGTATCTTGCAGGATGGCGAAAATAAATGTCCATTTTCTTTAGCTAGTGTTAGAATAATGTAATAATACCGGTCTAAATGGATCAAAATAGAGAAGAGGCTGAGTTATATTAAATACAAATTATTTTCTTCTGGGCTTTTTTTGGTTGAATTCAATAGGGGACCACTTAAGCTGTGATGGATTAAGTGAAAATTAATCCCTGTCCTTGTGCGTACGACAAAATTCTTGGATTTAGGAGATCTGTGTTCAATTTCTGGTTCTGTCATCATCACTGTCTTGCTGTGTGGCTTTGGGCCAACTTATTTAACTTGCTCTGTGACTCAGTTTCACAGTTCACAAAATGGAGTTACTAACATGTGCCCTGAAGGGGTGTTGTTTTGCTCCAGTCATTATCGTTTGAGGAATGTTCTGAGCATGGCAGATAGAAGGTGCTATATAAGATGTCTATCTTTGCAAAGCAAACCAGTTTTTAATGTGGATAGAAATAGTCCACTTCCACCCAAATGGCTGCTTACTTTCACTGGGCTCAGGTCTTTTAAACCTATTTTCATAGTTATAGATTTTTCTTCTTTTTCCATGGTACCACTTGACAGGAAGAGTTTTTTTCCTGAGTTTCCATTTATCCCCTAAAAATAAAAAAGATGATGGGAATCGCTTGTATCCCAAAATGTAGCTTTAATCTCAGTGCCTTTTCAAAGGAGAGAATTTGCTCTCTAAAGTAAGGACAGCTGTAATGATCGCTCTTCATCATGGCAACCCTGCAAGACATGAAGTTTGCCCTGAGTAGAAAGGCAAGGAGTTTGTAGGAGTCAGTGAGCGTCTCCACTTTTCTCTGGGATGTAAATACCTAGAGGAGCATAGTGCGTTTGTTGGGTATCCCTCAGACAGTAATTGTACTTTCTGAGCCCATCAGGGCCATGTATTGATTCTTCACAGCTGTCTCCCCGTCGCTGTTGACTATACATTGTCTCCCCCCTCCTCCCCTTGTGGGCTTCATTTCCTAATGCCGCTCTTAGGGAGATCTTTCTGTTGTTGACAGCGGAACAAATCCCTTTTAACACAACCATCACTCCTTCCTCCATTGTCCTCCCCCTTCTCCTTCACCCCCACTGGCACCGTGCAAATTTCCCCGTTGCATGTCTATTCCTCTGGAATGATAACAGCTATCTCCGAGTCTCAGCAGAATGACGGGCCACAGGCAGAACTTGATGAGAGACAGAAACTCTCCTGCATTTGAAGGAAGCAAAGTAGGATGTAAACGCAATGATGAGTGTCTTGTCAGGAAAGCCAGTGATACCTCAAGGAGAAATAGTCCTAAACAACCCTTTTTCATTGTAGTCTGTGCGTATCCCTTTACTTCTTATTTCCCCTCCACAAGGCTCTTTAAATGAATCCATGATCTGTAGTTCTTATGGGTTTCATCCTGCCCAGCTGAATTCAGAGGTGCAAACTGTGAGCTGTTTACACTGCATATATCAAATCCCTTTTAACACAATCCATCTGAATTTAATTGGGTCACATATGAAGAGTCAAGCATAGAGCCTCCTGTTTCCAGTTAATTTGTTGAAATTTTGGGAATTAAGATGTTGGAGGGGATAGGGGAATCGATTATTTTTCCAACATAATTTCTAATGAAAAATTATCAGTTGTAAAATTTGTTTGTCACAAATATGGCAAAATTTTAATTGATATTTTAAACCACGTTTTCGTTAATCCATGTTAACAATTTTTTTTTTTTGTTTTACCAGAAAACAGGGTTTTTGGCAAGGCGAAAGTTGTTTTTTTTTCAAAAGGTCTTCAATAAAATTTTTGGGTATTGGTGGGGGAGGTAAGGGGAAGGAAAAATGGCTCAGTTGTAGATCTTTCATAATTGAACTTCAAATCTCAGTGGATATGGTTAAATATGGGGGCAGCCTGTTTGTTCATATGACCTACGATACATTTACAGTTATCTATCTCTTGATTCATAAATCATAGATATTTCTACTCAGTAATTTCTTGATTTGTGATTAAGCTACACCATCCCTTTTAGAAAGAATCAAATTTTTTATTTTGGTTTCAGAGAGGACTTTAACTTCAGGCTTAGGACTAACCAGGAGTAGATTCAACATATGGAGCAAAAGGGTCCTTATTAACCCTTATGGGTACTTATCCTTAGGATTTATGCTGAGCTATAAGACCAGAAAAAAGTCAGATTGCATTTCTCTTTCTTTCTTGCTCCTCTATATAGCAGGATTCTCCAGAATGTGCAGATGGAGCAGGGAGCAGCTTGTAGGGTAAGGGTCAGAGGAGGAGGTCTCCTAGCAGCAAGGAGGCAAGACCGGTTGCCATTTGCTGCAGGGCATCAATAACTGCAACCAACGGGCAACATGTTCTAATTCCAAGTTTTGTGGAAATATTCATGATAAGTGCACACCAGCTCATGGGAAACCAGAAACTATTGCCTTGTTGCCAATCAAAAGCTCTCATGCAACTAAGTTTCTTAACAGTAATCAGAAAATATGGACTATGTGAAATATTATGTGCACCAAGTGCTTCTGCTTAGTGGTGGTACCTATTCCCATAAAAAGTTGTCACTGAGTGGTGTTTAAAGTCACACTATGCCATAATTTTGTCATCTTGTCCTGCAGCATCCAAATACAATTCTTCATCAGGACGTAGACAGATTAAGGGTATCTTGGTTCATCTTAATTTATACTTTTCTGATGCCTGTTCTCTTAATTATCATCAAGTGGCCATTTTGTCTGTCTCATACTTTATCTGCATTCACCAGATCAAATCATTGGACTAAACCAGAATGTGATACTGCACCACTTTACATGACTTGCATGCCATAGGATATTTAACTCACATAGACATGGCCCCTCTTCCTTTCCTGTGCAATGCTCAACAGTCAGGACAGTTGGCTCACAAGAGTGTTAGAGGCATTGAGAGAGAGATGAAATATTAAATTATGCATATCTTTTGACTTCCCCATTGACAGTTAAAGAGCTGTAGCCATATTAAAGGTATTCTTTTAAATGGCAATGTGGACACAATGCATTGATATGAAAGCCATTAGTGGCTGAATCTACTTAATATCAGCTCAGGTAAATGCGGCTCCATCACTCTGCATCCATAATTATTAAAGGCTTAGAGGGAAATCTCAGTGGACCAGCTTAAAATTTTAATGATTAGACTGTTAAGCTCAAGCTTGTTTCAGCTCTGGCCCTACGAATGGAGGTTAACCAGAAAGAAAGTGAGACTTCCTACTGCACACATTACCTGTAGGACATAAAGCCCCACACTTGATAGAAGGTAACATTATAAAGATATATTAGGAGATAGAAGGTAACATTATAAAGATATATTAGGAGAAAGTAACAGGAGAAGAACCTTAGATTAGAAATGTGTTCTGTGTAGGAAAATGGGCAAAAGGATGTGGGACTAGGGCTGACAAAGTATTTTAAAACAATTATCACAGTTAATTGTGAGATTAAAAAAACAGTTGCAATTAATCACAATTTTAGTTGCACAGTTAAACAATAGTCAGCACCCCCCCCCCACCCCAACTCAACAGCTCAGAGCCCCTGTGGCTCTTTTCTACTACCACCAACAGCACACAGCCTCAGCACCAACCCCAGCCCACCCCGTGTCTGCTCTGGACTCGTCCTGGCTGGAGCGGACCAGCTCCATGCAACAGGGAACCCATGCAATCCATACAGGGAACCCATGCAAACAGCTCCAACCCCAGCCTGCCCCACACCTGCTCCAGACTCACCTGCCCACACTGAGCAGCGGTAGCAGCAGGGCAGAAGCTGCTGCTCAGTGCGAAGGAAAAGCGGCCCCTCCCTGTCACTGCTGCCAGGCCCTTCATGCTGCAGCCACCTAGAGCCCATGCCTGGGATGCCCTGCAGCTCATCTGCACTGCCACTGCTACCCTGCTAGGTGGCCTGGAGGCAGCAGTGATGGCAGCAGGGAGAAGCCACAGGGCAGCCCAGTTGCAGGCTCTGGGTGGCTGCAGCAAGAAGGCTTAGGCAGCAGTGAGGGGGAGGGGTCACTTTTGCCCTATGCTGAGGAGCAGATTCTGCCTGGCCCCCGTCGCTGCTCAGCATGGGTGGGTATGTCTGGAACAGGCGCGGGGTGGGGCGGGCAGGGGTCGTGGCTGTGCACACAGGCTCTAGCTGATCTAGAGCTGGTCCGCTCCACTGGTCGAAATGTGCGTGATTAATGCGCTAAAAAAAATTAACGCATTAATTTGTTTTTGCATTAATCGCGCAAGTTAACAGTGATTAATTGGCAGCTCTAATGTGGACCTCACTTGGTAGAGAGGAAGGACAATTCACTCCACTGCAAGAATTGCTGTGAAATTCTGTGGCTTGTGATGCACAAGAAGTCATGCTAGATGGTTATGGTAGTCCCTTCCCGTCATAGAATCTAAGGAGCCAAGAAGGCTGGATTATGAGCTCACTGCAGCATGTGGGTCTCTGTACCAGTACTGTCTGATAAAAGCAACGCTCACCTGTGTCAGTTCCACTCTTCAGAGAAAGCTGAAGCTAGGGAAGTAATTTCTAACCATGTGGTAGCTCACTGGAAATCATTTGATAGCCTAAGGCCAGTTCCAAGTGGAAACAGGTACCCGTTTCATAGAAAACACTATCATGGGATTGTCTCTGTATGTGGACTCTGCAGGATTGAAACCAACAAATTGAACTTTTGTTGGCATTCTTAGAAACAAAGCCAAGGACTGACTGGATGACAGAGACTAAACTTGCCTCTCAGAACCAGGAACTGGTCCTTCCTTCCCTGGCAGGGCAGAGGTACTGACTTAGGACAACCTGTCTTCATTTGACTACATCTTCATCTTTGTCTTTTAAAATTAGTGAATCAAATTGAATGACAAGAGAGGTCCTGATAATAGAATCATAAAATCACAGAAAATTAGGTTTGGAAGGGACTTCAGGAGGTCATCTAGTCCAACCCCTGCTCTCTTCTAAAGATTCAAGAATCCCTACCCTCCCTTTTCTCCCACCAAATCCTCCCCCCGCCATTTTTTTTTTTTTATAAGTGGAGGGGTAGTAAACTGTAATTTAGGAACTGCCATTATCTTCTACTTCCATAATTTGATACTGGACTTTTAAGGAAAAAAATTAGCTCAAATTTTCAAACTTGTATGGCAAAAGTTAGAAAACCAAATCCAAGAATGCAATCAATATAAATAGTCTAATTTTTTTTCAAGAACTGATGACAGATAGCCTAGCTTATCCATTGACTTCTAGGTGCTTGGAACCTATGAAAATCAGCCTGTTTATTGAGAATCACAGCTGGAAACACTGGACAGATTGGAAGTCAATCTATTTTAAGATGCTTCCAATGGGTTCCAAAAACAGAGGGCTCAGAATTAGTGTTCCTTTTTGAAAATCCTGTACAAATTGGTTAGCTTTAGGACCCACATTTTAGAATGTCAGCTTGTATTCTTCCTTCTGTCTCCTGAAAATTGCAATGCAGTGTTTATATTGCTTTGTTTCAATGCAGAGGTATATGCTTTCCAGTGATGGAGAAATTATTCTCATGCAGCGTATACTGCATATTTTGTAGGTGAATTGTTTTGGATTCTGTTTTGATGAAAAGTGCCATAGGAATGTAAGGCTTTGATATTTTATTATTTTATGTTTACTCTTTTTGGTACATTTACTCTATTCTAACTGGAAAACTGCAGAAAAAGTCAAGTGATCGCACACCATATTGAATTTGCATTTTTCTATAAGGATTAGAGTTCAAAAGCTGAGTTTTCAAACTGATACGCCTTTGGCAGAGAAATAATTATAACTTTATATGCTTTGTGTTTCTGAAGTAGTTCTAAATTACTTTATCCCTCCAGGCATTTTTTAAGTCCACCAAAAATGTGTTTCCCTAGTATCCCTTAAAATATGTAAGCTTCCTATTGAAGCTATACAAATTTTGACTGTAGGATATCTGTATAGGACCAGTTTTAACGATAGGATTTCTAATAGGCCAGATGGACTAAAATTTACCGGCTAAATAAATCACAAATGTCACAAACATCTTTAGAAATCATAGGTAACAACAAGTTCTCTGTGTGTACCTTCAGTGTGGCAACAGCGTAATTAAGGTGTTTTGCAATGGCTTCAGGGGTATGAGATCAAGTCCTGCTTTGGACTCATGCCAAAGGCTGCCCCCAGTTTACCCCACTGTAAATGAGTACTTGGCTGGAGAGCTAAAGGCAGCTGGATGTGACATCACTTGTTGACTTCTCCTGACTACAGAAATGGGCATGCCTTAACTACACGAGTTTTATGAGCTGCTAAACTCAAGTGAATCTTTAGTCATACCTGAGTTATTCCCCTGAGTCAATTTAGAGTATATTTTTCAGCGATTTGACTACTCTGTGGGTAAAAACAGACAATGGGTTTATCCCAGTATGATTGCCCATGTCAAAACAGAGCTGGGAAGAGTTGGATATTTCACAGATACTCCAAGTGGGGCAATGGGCTTGTATGTCTGCAGGATCCCAGAATAAAGGACTTTGTCTCAGGAGAAATATGATGTCTGTTTTTACACAGAGAGTCCAGGTACAGGTATGGGGTTAGGGAGGGCCCTTAAACGAAAAATGATTGGAATGAATTTCTGACAGAGGACTAAGGGAATTGGGTACTCTCATTTTCTCTTCAGCATTCAACTTAAAGGAGAGCGTCACCACCAATCTTTAAAGGAGAAGCCCCTGACTCATACAGAGTGCTTTTGAAAATACTACTTGGTAGGGGGGGGGGTGAATTGCTATTACTAATTACTGAATGGAGGCCACTCCTCTAAAATGTATGTTCACTCACTGACATATTCCATAATTTACATGGTATGCAAGTAAGTCCTTGCTCTGTCATTCCCTCCCCCCACTTCTTCCAACACACACACTACTATAACCAGCAGCCTTACACTAAGCAAAAGAAAGGGAATGTACCTTTAAGACCTCTGCAATTTGCATTGTTATCTGGCCCAATCAACATTGCAATACACAAAATATGTCAAAAGTAGAGGGAATTAAAAGAAGAACAAGAACTATTAAAGGACTGGAGGGTATGTAAGTTTAAGAAAGCAATCCAAAGTCCATTGAATCAAGTGAAAAATTTTCCCTTAATTGATTTCAATGGGCTTTGGATCCAGCACCAAGCATTTAACTTGTCCAGACAATGACCTGTGAGAGGATGATAACCATCTGCAAATATCTGGAGGGTGTAATCTCCAAGAAGGGAAAAGTATATTTAGTGAAAAGTATGGGGTGTAGTGAGGCATAACAAGAACGATGAAAACTGAAGGCAAATCTTGATAAACTTCTAGACAACAAGCTCTGTTAGTCAGTTATAGAAGACTGTTGAAGATCTCTCACAAGCTAAAAACAGACCTAGGATTTCTGTGGCAACAAAGCCATTTATTCCAGGATCCTAGAGATCTACAAGGCCATTGTCCCACTTTAAGTACCTATGAAGTACCCGGATTAACATTTTGTCCTGGGACAGTGGGGGAGGGATTAATTTGAATTAATTGACATTGAAGCTTCTGTGTAAATTACTCTTATTTGGATGTCAGTATGTCTCCATGAGATGCTTTACTGTGCATTAGACTAAGCTAATGCATCACCATGTATGTATGCACAGCAATTACTGTACAGTAGATGAATCAAACGCACCATTTTCTAGTACCTATAGATACATTAAACTAATACGCCAAAGCACATGTGTAGACACTGACTAGGAGCAAATTGCTCCCAGTCAGTCTAGGCAGCAAGGGCCAGGGAGAGCTCCATGGGATGCTGCCTTCCAGCCATGTGGAGATTGGGACGGGTCCCAAATCTGTGGGGCTGGCAGACAGCTGCCCACAGAGCCAGGACAACTCCCCCTGCCCCCAGAGCTTAGGCCCTCCCCTGTTCTGTCCCCTCCTCCCCCCACAACTCCCCACATCTGAGGAAAGCCAGCCAGGAAGCTTTGCCCCTGCACAGATAAAGGCTACCTACAGAGCCAGGACAGCTAGGTGCTGGTACCCAAGAGAGTCTGGAGCTTCCCTCAGCTGTTGAAGGGGGGCAGAGCATGGCCCTGGACTGGGCTGATCCTCCTGGGTGCAATTTGATCCCAATGTGGGTGCACATGTAGACATGCAGTGCTTTAATAAGCCTGAATTTTCTGCGAAGAATTCAGGCGCATTAAATGCATATGTAGATATGCCCAGTCAGCCTTGGAATAAACCCCATGTCTCTTTTTGTAGCTGAAGAGGTGTTGCTCTTTTACTGATGTTGCCTTTCTACTTTCCCTCATTCCTTAATCACTAAAATCAAAAGAGAAAACTTCTGAGGACACATATAGGAGTTATTTTCTCCCATTTTAACTGGCTTTTAATAAAGGCAAGATGACTACCTTCTATTTGAGCCTCTGGACCTCTCTCCCCAGATCTTCAAATGTAGGTACATAGAATTGGGCACCATGGCCACAGAATTTAAAAATGACAACTGTAAAGATGAGTTCATGACTTCAGGTTTGGACAGACAAACAAAACCTTATTATAATTTGCATTGGTTTTGTATGCCAGTGTAAATTACACAACAGTCATAAAGGACAGACATGCAGTTACCCCTGGATAGCTCATACAGCAAGCTGCTATTGTTTGCTTTACCCCTGGGTATTTACGGAACATGTTCTACCCTTAGCAAATAGATATCCTGGCATGGATGCAGAAAGGTGATACCTAAACCAATGTAATTTACCTTGGTAGTGTTGTAGCCTGGGGTCAAATTTACCCCAGTTTAGGAGTTTGCGTTGTTTGTCTGCTACTTTTTATACTGGTATGATGCTAATTACATTAGTATAAATGTGTCATCTACCTGTGCTTTTTGAAGCAGAGAACTCCAGTTTTCAGGAAGAATCAAACTGCTAAGTCATTTGGTCAGTTTTAGAAACATTGCTCATAAATCTGTAGTTGGGCATTTAAATTCACACCCTGTTTTTTCAAAACTACCAAGCACCCAAACATCCTTTCTTAAGTCAAGCACAAGCTGCTCAAGTTTGAAATCAGGCCACTGCAGATGTCTAGTGATGAGCTTAACTTTAGGCATCTCATCCTGGAAAATATTGGTCTTATGTTTGAAAACTTGTCCCCAGATCACATGCCCATTTTAAAACTCGGCCTGAATATTTTGTTTTCCCCCTAATGACTCTCTTTTGGGGAAGCACTTTGAATCTTAAAAAAATAGGGCTGGAAGGGAACTCAAGACCATCTATTCTAATGCCCTTTTGAAAGTAGATCACCCCTACCTGAATCATTCCAGATAAGGGTTTGCTTAACTTCCATTTGAAAACTTCTAATGATGAAGGGTTCATAACCTCTCTAGGTAATCTGCTCCAGTGCTTAACCAACTTCACAGTTAGTGCATTCATCCTGATATCTAACTTCAATCTCCCTTGATGAAATCAGAGAAAGGGGCAGTGATTATGAAGGATTGCTGTGCTTTTTCACTGAGATATCCAAAGCCATCTGGGAGATTTGGACAATTAAATGCTACCAATACAACTGAATTACACATTGTCATGAAGATACTTGAATTATAAATTGCCATGATAGTATTGCTCTTCCACTGGCTCTTTCAATAATGAGCTGGGCAGCTTAACCTTGATCACTGATTATAAATGCCAGGAAAGAAAACATGCTGGTGCAATGGTGAGGACTCTATCATTGGAGCCTGCCTGGTGATCCTGATATCTATAGATATCTCCCTGGTTGAGGAAGGAGGGGAAGAGGAGAGAGCTCCCAGCCTGGAGGGTATTTGAGAATATGAAGTCACTGAGATGATCATATTGAAATCTGAGCTAGTGGGCTCGATGCTGACAGCTCAGGCATAACCACCCCCTTCCTTTTAATCATGTTTTACAGCCTCCTCCTCCCCCACTGGAAAGGCCTAGGTTTGAGTGAGCAGTGTGTAATATAAAAGGGCAGAGCTGGGCCTGGAGGGACCAGGAGCTGTGTACATGGGCTGTGTTATTGCATCCTCTGGCAGGCCAGTGCTCAGGATCCCTGCTGGGATTACTTGCACAATATTACTACTGTCGGAGGAGCGGGGAGGGGAGGGGGGGGGTGAAGATCACCAGCCATGTTGCTGATAATAACGGCGCTTCCCTCTTTTATTAAGTTAGGGAAGTCTCTGTTCATCACGGTAAATGCCTGAGGCTTGTCTAGGTCCGTCATTCCCAGACTCGCACAGAAAGTAAGGAGAAGGGTGACATTTGAAGTAATTAGAACGACTGTGCTGAAATGAAGCTTGCAGGCCAGAGAGGAGAATTAGCCAAGAGAAAAAGCTAGCTTGTTTCACAGCTGACGCCTCCTGCTGTGATGTGGCTGGGGAGGTGGACACAACATATCGACTACCTGCATGGGAACCCAGGGGCTTCATATTTCTATGTAGATTCTTCCTTGACATCTGGTTTGTCCTCTTTCCAGCAAGCAAAGATGATTTCTTGGGTGGGTTCAGTAACATGAGAAAGCTGCAGAATTGTTTTCTTCCTTCTGTGCCTATGCTCTGACCAGCCCGTGCCCCTACCCCACCGCATGTTTCTGCATACGTTCTCCAGGAGTCTATTTCCCTCTCTCCTCCTCTCTCTTTCTCCCTCATGGCTTTCTGCTTTCTGTGGCTTCTCTTTAATCTACCCCTCTGGATGTCCCGAGCCCTTTCCTCCCCTTTTGCATCTCTGTCCCTAAGAATTAGCCATCACTTAGACTCTTCCTCCATCACCTGTGTCTCACACCCTTGACTCCCTCTTATTTGCCACCCCCTTAGGGATCCCCTTTCATTTGTCAGCATTCCTGTTGTCCCAGGAGAGATGGAGACCTCCTGGGAGGTGGCTGGTGAATGAATACTCTCCGTAGAAGAGGGAGAGTGTGGTTGACCTTGCTGCCTGCCTCCCACATCTCTGAAAGACCTTGTGTATTGTCCAACACACTGTCAAGCCAACAGCTAAGCCTGATGTTGTGGCTAGATAGCCACAGGGATATCTGTAGCAGTGGGAGTATCCTTGTCCTTTCTTCTCATTTTGCAAAAAAGTAGGTACAGGCAAACAGAAAGCCAGAGTGACACAGCTACAAGCTAGTGGATGGGAAAAGTGTCTCTTGCTATTTTTTTAGCTCAGACCTCAGCAGAGAGAAGTCCCATAAGTGCAAGAAGTGTCTGTGAGGACACTACTGGGACAGACATAGTAGAGCACCAGGGAATACAGGGTTTGGTGAGGGGAGGAGGTTGAAAGGTGTGCTCTTAGAAATCACTAGGATGGGAGAAGGGGAAGGCTCCTGTCCCACTTAGTTTCCAGCCAGTTGCAGTTCCATGTGGAGAGGGTCTGAGCTCAGCTACGCAGCTAGATATTTTGAATCCAGTTAAAACTTTTGACCGAAGCAGGGATTACATGATTGAGTTTCAGCCCACGTTTATAGATGGTGCAAACTTTCTGGCATGAGTTTAACTGACATTTTGCGGGAGATAGCAGGGTATTAAGTGTAGGTTCTTGGAGATAAAAATAGCAAGCTTACCAAACACATTTTCTGTCTTATCGTTTCTAGGGTCACTGGTGCTGCCCAGCTCTGTCGCCTCCATGTTGACTCTCCAAATCTGATCTCTTTTTAGAGCCAGTAACTAAGTACAAAGACTCTAGTCCATTCAAACACCTTCCAGGGGTCTCCACCTCTGGGAGTTGATAACACTAGCATCAGACTTTTCCTTCTATCTTAAGGTATCTCTGAACCTCCTTGTGGTAAGATGCCTTTAGGCTTTACTTTCCTAGCCATCCTTGACCAACATCCGTAAGTGAGAAAGATGTGAATGCAAAGGCTTCTGGGATACGTGCACAAGCCATTTGGCTGATATATTTGGAGCCTTTGTGTTTTGCACTTACCCATCTCAGGCCAGGCCTGTTGGGCTGTGCTTTTGTTGGCCAATAAGCTAGGAACCAGGGATGCAGTCAGACAGAATGAGCAAAGTGCAGCCCCTAGCATGTATTATGTCTGGGATGGATTATGTCAAGTCCTGGATTGTTTGTTATTTGGGTCCCAGATGTGAGATGTACTTAAAAAGGCCTGTTTTTCAGAAATGCAGGGCACCCAAAATCTGAGCCCTTAAGCACATCACAACTTGAGCAACCAAGAATATCAGTCACTTTTGAAAATCTTCTAAAGTTTTAGAATAACACTTCCATTTTTCCCATCACGGTCTCCTGAATATAGCAATAACATTTTCATCATAAATGTTTATCCACACAATATTCATCAGCATCTATATCTAGTCCAGTATCAAATATCTACTGAATGGATCTCCCTTGTAGGTGGGAGCCGCTTATCTGAAGCAGAACTGATTTGGTCACATATAATTAATGGCAAGTGACTATTGACTGACTACCAGAAATTCTTCTAATATGCTTTGAAACAGTCGCAGTTACACATATTAAATGTATAACCTCTAACTACAGCCCCTCACGTTCTGTAAAATATCATGTGATGCCTTATCCACCTATGTGTAAAAGTTAGTTATGGAACATCCAGGTTTAGACAGAATTTCAAATAATACATTTTAAATAACACTTTAATGATCAGTTTAAGTTTCTCAGAACAACACTGAAGCTGGGTAAACCTTTCTGTAAGACAAAACATAGAGTCCTTGCTCAGCAAGGCGAAGTGCAGCATGAAGGAGCTAAATGACTTGTATAAAATGACACTGAAGAGCTAAGGACCTATAATTCTCAAGTGTTTACTCATTATTGACTTCCTGTCTGATTGGCAAATAGCATATGGGCATTCACCTGGCCTTTCTGAAGCAAAGGTGAAACAGTATTGTGAGTTTGTGGCATGAGGATGTTGTGGTCTGCACTGACCAGCTCTAGGCATGCAGTATGAATATGAATAGTGGGCCCCATGCTTTTGCTGGCCACTTTCTCTGCGGCCACAGAGAATGGGGAAGGGAAAAGATAGAGTGTTTCTCTCGGCAGAAACTTCTTGTATCAACAGGAGTGGATCCAGAATTTTACGAAGTGGGGTGCAGGAGCAGTAACCAGTTTTACAGGGGTACCTGCTCCCCCCACTCCCAGCCCCCTTCCCCTCCCCAACCACCAGGGCTGACGGACTGTGCCAGGAGAGCAGCAGTTGGGGACTTTAATTTACCAACTGCAGATAAAAATTTCCCCCTCATTCCCCTCCCTGTTCAAAGGCACATCCCCTCCCCTTCCTTCTCTCCTTTCCCACCTGCCACTGCTGCTGTCTCTGCTGTGCTGGGGGCAAGGGGAGCTCCAGAGCTGTTCCAGCTGGCCTGTGTAGGATCTGGGCTCAGCCTGGGAAGGTGGTTGTGGGTGGGTGGGTTCCCTTTCCCCACACCTGCTCCCAGGCTGGCAGGGATCACCTAGGCAAACCAGATGGGGTGTGGAAACTCAATCACCTGCTGTCACCACTACCGCTGCTCCTGTCCCAGATTAAGCCCAGCCCCCTCACAGCTCAGCTGGAGCCGCTCTGGAGCTTCCCTTACCCCCTGGGACAGCAAGCAACAGTGGGGAGGGAAGGGAAGGGAAGGGATGTGCCTCTGAGAATGGAGGGGAAGAAAGAGAGGATCTTACCTTCTTCAGGCACTTAAAATATTCCCTAGCTGCTGCTTCTGCCATGTAGTCAAAAAGGAGATCTAGCCAAGCCACTGCCCCCACCTCTGGATCTGCCCCTAGATATCAACCCTGTCAGGGACTTCCTGTAGCTCTTTTTGTTTCTCCATGACATGTTTCTGCACGTCAGAGCAAATCACTGGCCCACTTCTATTCCATACCAGCCTCCTATCTTCAGGCATCCAGCACCCCCAAACAGTGTGGTGTGTAAAACTATCCAGCCTTCACCTAGAAACCTATGAAATAAAGAGCTGGAATATAGTGCCATAGCAAGGGGTGGGGAAGAAAGGGGTGAGCAGGACGATTGTCCAGGGTGTTGACAAGAAGGGGCATCAATAGGCACTGCCCAGCCAGGGTTGGGCGTGGGATGGAGCTGTGAGCGGCTTGTTTGGAGGGAGGGGGGCTGGTTGGGGGTAGAGGGAGGCCAGCTCCCACCACTGCATTCACTCCCTCCACCAATCTATGCATGGGGGCAAGAGCGGGCTGCCACGGCGAGCTTTGCCCCGGGCACCAAACTTTGTTGGTACAGCACTGCTGGTATGGCCTGGCCCAAGATTGGGAGACCAGTACTGGAAATAGTGTTCAGTGAGTGTGTATCTCTAAGATGTGGAGAAGTCCCAGATGGATAATGAATGGGAACTGCAGGAATATTGGTGTATTGGCCAAGATGGCACTGTGGAAGGATGGCATATGCCAGGTCTGACACCTGTGCTAGGTCTTCCTGTTCCACTTGAGCAGTAAGTTCTCATCCCAACCCCTCCAGTACATCCTATGGAAAGTCTCATTATCACATCATTTAGACCAGCTCACTCATTTTCCAGTGAACTATTTTATTTCCTGACCACTGAACCAGGCAGCCAGGTACACTCTAGTCTCCTGTCAGAATCGCATTTAAATATCTAACAAATTAAGAGCAAGCAAAGCAGCTAGTGGGTATAATAAATGCTTTTGATCATCAAGGCTTCCAGGGCCTGACACTTGGGGATTTCTTTTAAATTTCCTTCTGAAACCACAATGCCTGACCCTGCTGTCAGTCAGGATCTAAGCACATTAATGCTATGCACCCACTAGTGTAGGTGAATGGTAGCCCTGGCAGCAGGTGCTGGCTTGGCATCTTTGCAGACTGATCTCCTTCTGTTTATTCATAGGCATAAAAAAGGCAGCAGCAGCACATACTTTGTCCTCCCCACACAACCCAGCCAATGTGTTTCAATTCAGAGCTGAAAGAGTGACCATGGCAGCTGTTCTCACTCATCCTTTTAGTTTTTGTTTTCTCTGAAACTGCCAGCATAGGGCCAGTCAATGCCTGTTGTGATGATGGTTTTATTAATGGGGCCATTTGTTTGACTGGGAGCTGGTCTTCAAGCCAGCACAGCTCACCAGTTGGTGCTGCACCTTGGGAAGTTGTGTGTGAAAGCATAATTTCTCTCCATTGAAGGGAAAGGAACTTTAAGAAATTACAATGCTCATCTCTTCCTTAGCCCTCTACATCTCTTCATCCCAAAACACCTTAGTGGGGTGAGCATTGTATTTTTAAGAGGAGGAAATGGAGGCACAGGGTGGTGATGTGAGTTGCCCAAAGTTATTCTGCTCATCAGCAACGGAAGTGAAAAATAAAGTCTTTGTCTATATCCATGAATATATTGCATTGTTCTCCTTCACATTTTTTAATGAAATGTTCCTTTGTCTTGATACATATGAAAAACTTGACAATGGTTAGGCTGCTGGCATTCTATTGACTATCACCAATAATTTTTTCCTAATTGCTTCTTTGTCCTTCTTTGTCTCCCTCTATCCATCTACCAAGTCCTGTCTTACACATAGACTCTCTTGGGTGGGGGCTTTCTGGGGTTCTCTTTTTGTGTGGCACCTCGCATAATAGTGTTCCAGGCCATGACTGGGGCTTGTAGGTGCTTGGGGAACATAAATATGTACCAATAGAAGCTTGGCCTCGCGTGAATGATTTGGAGATGACCACTGTTTGTAAGAGAAGATGTTAAGTTAGAGATGCAAGTGGTTAGGAACAGAGAGTTGGACAAAAGGAGACATATGTGGTGAGAAAGTTCGTGAAGTCCTGACTGAGATTCAGGAAAGACCTGGATAGCATATGCTGTACCTCAAAGCATAGGCAATGCATATGGGGGGGGTGGGGTTGGGACCCAGGGGGGACACATGCCCCCCCACCTCCCAATTTCTGTGCCTACGTTGGGGCAGCAGCAGGGGTAGTGGCAGTGGCAGGATGGAGTTGTGCCTCCCCCCCACTGTCAATACTGACACATCATTTATGCCTCAAAGGATGTGAGGGAGGTGCACTGCTAGAGTAAAAGGAAAGAGGCTGGTAATGACCAGAGGATGAGAAGGGGGTCCAAGCACTTCCACAGCAACCAGCGAGTCAGGGGGAGGGAGGTGTTGAAATCTGAGGAAGATGAGGAGCAGCTGATCGGCCATGGGGGGGTGGGGGGAGAACCATGTTCCAGTAAGTGATAGGAGAAGCTGGAGACAAGAGGGGGTGTTTCTTTGAGATATGGCCAACGAAGAGAAGGAAGGCCTGGAATGGGAGCGAGGAGAAGGAGGTACAGAGTGAATAAGGGAGATCTGTGAGTGACAGCAAAGGTGTGAGGAGGTGGCTGGTTGGAGAATGAAGCAGAACTTTTGGGAAAAGGAGGCGAGACAGAGATGCGATGTGTGAAGAAAGACAGTGGGGGGTGACTGATGGAAAGGGTCAATGCTGTTGGCCCCAGGCTCTGCCTATTTTGATTGACTGGACAACGAAAATGGCTTGTCTTTAAGGCACTGTCAGACTTTTTAGGCTAACCCACCTCCCTCTGTAGCCCACAGTCTTAACCACCAGAGCTCTTGAAAGGAAGGTAGCAATCGCTGTGTGACCCAGACTTGAGCCCCCTGGTGGTAGCAATACTCCCGCATTGCCCAGATCAGAGATGTGTGTGACTCTGGAAAGCAGAAAAGTTTTAAACTAGATGCTGCAGGAGCCACTGAAACACTTGGAAGATAATGTGATCATGATTCTTGGTGTGGGGGTGTTTATGTAGGGCTGACTTTTTCATACATGGTTTCCAAAGCCACCAGAACTCTGTGGCTAAAATCTGCATTGTGGTTTTGTCCATCCAGTTTCATTCTCCAGGACAAGATTGGATCAGCCTCAGCTTCAGCCTGCCATTCTGAGGTGTTTCAGGTTGTCCTCTGCTGAAAAATGGCTCTGTGATATAGTGTCATGTACCTGAGATCTAAACAGAGCCCTCCAGATTGACTTGCAAGTGGAGGAATGCATTTCATTCATGTGCCATAGCTGGTTCCTAGTAAAGACTCTAGACTCTAATGCATGATCAAAGCAATGGCTTCACAGTTCTCTGTTCCCCTGACTGCCACTTAATGAAGAACAGAACTTTCCCAATAAGAGCTGAGAGAATCTTATTGCATCCTTTATAAATCAATAGGTGGTGTACATGTATTATTTTATAAAACAATTGCTAGTGACCTTTAGGATGGCTTATTAAATACAAATTTGCAGGGTTTAAAATATTTATGGACAGTTGGCTCTCCTGTTACATAAACACTTCCTTTGTAATTTGGACCAGACTTGATTTGGGCAGAGGGATTTTCAGGCTGTAGCTTGCAAAGGAGGACAATGGTGGTCAGGGAGGGGGAAGGAGTCATTCATATAAGAAAATAATAGAAGCCAGAGATTGTCCACAGATCATTTGTGAGAGTCTGGGAATGGGATATTCACTGTCTCTGCGCAGTTTCTTCAAGCCTAACTCAGGGTATCAGTGCATGAAAGCCATGGCTGTTTGGGACATTGAGGGGATTGCAAGGGACCTTTAACTGATGCTAATGGATCCCCTGGTTGGCTAGTCTTGGGCAACAGGCTGAATGTTTTTACTGGGATACAGTAACCAGTCTTCCTGTCACCTTCAGAAACAGTCCATCTAGGTCACAGTTAAGATTTATTGGTGCAGAGCAGAAGCACTGTTTATAAATTGCAGCCTTGGAGCTACGCCCATTCTATAGATCATAGAAAATTAGGATTGGAAGGGAACTCTGGAGGTCACATCTAGTCCAACCCCCTGCGCAAAGCAGGACTATCCCCAACTAGATCATACCAGCCATGGCTTTGTCTAGCCAGGTCTTAAAAGCCTCCAAGGAAGGAGATTCTACAACCTGTATAGGTAACATGTTCCCATGTTTTACTATCCTCCTTGTGAGAGAGTTTTTCCTAATATCCAACCTAAACTTCCCTTGCTGCAACTTGAGACCATTGCTCCTTGTTGTGTCATCTGCCACCAATGAGAACAGTCTAGCTCCATCCTTTTTTGAACCCCACCTTCAAATAGAAGGCTGCTATTAAATCCCCTCTCAGTCTTCTCCTCTTTAGACTAAATAAGCTCAGTTTTCTCAGCCTCTCATCAGAAGTCATGCGTCTCAGCCCCCTAACCATTTTCATTACTGGACTCTCTCTAGCTCAGTGGGGGGCAACCTTTTTGACAGGTGTGCTACAGTTAGTCCTCACCCTCCCTGTGCGCCACGCTGATCTCCTACCTCTGACCAATCTTCTGTTCTACCTTCTGCTCCTGGCTCTGTGTTTCCTGTTTGATCTGCTGCTCTGCTTTCTGCTTCCTACCCTGTGCTCCCTGCCCAATTTGCGGCTTTGTTTTCTGCTCCCCACTCCATTTGCCACTGTGCTGCCTGTCCCCTCCCTGATCTGTCCCATGCCACATAGAGGCTGCCTGTGCCACTTGTGGCATCCATGCTATAGGTTGGCCACTCCTGTCATAGGTTATAGGAGGATTTTAGACTCTAGGGCCAATTCTTTTATATGTAGTTTTGATACAAAGGCAATTTAGGTGTCTAACTTTAGATACCTGTGTTCAGAAAGACTGACCACATCCCCAGTCAAGAAATCTATGTATAATTATTTTCAAAGGATGCTGTAACACCAGCTTTGCCCTTTTTT
Organism: Crocodylus siamensis; assembly: GCF_052110815.1. Classification (NCBI taxonomy): domain Eukaryota; kingdom Metazoa; phylum Chordata; order Crocodylia; family Crocodylidae; genus Crocodylus; species Crocodylus siamensis. The sequence goes on from NC_143399.1 coordinate 45,462,866, forward strand.
TCAACAGGAGGCTGGCTATATTTAGTACATTTTTTGAACCTCCAACTTCAGGACCCATATGATTAGATCATAATCTTCTTTTCTTTTTTAAGGAAGTTTCCAGCTCTCCTCTTTTTTTTTTTTTTCTCGACTGACAAGAAAAACTAGAAAAATGCAACCCAAATGTATTCTAAAGGCTCAGAAGCCAGAAGCCGAATGAAAAGAATTCAGAATGCTGTCATTGAAAAAAAAAATCTTGTGATTTGTGAATGTCTAGGGTTGGCAATACTAAAGAGGCTGACTGTTTTTGAAATGTCATCACCATGTTGTAACTCAAAGCTATCATGAAACAGGAAACCAGAGCGACAACTCTTTGAGGGATTATTGTGGGTATGTGGGAGAAACCTTAGTTTTCCTTAGGCTTAGGTTTTAGGATTTTCCAAGTGAATTCTGTGCTGATGAAAGGTGCCTGTTTGACATCCCTAGACAGTGACATCCACTCCATATCTGCAAGACAGATTGCACGTGGGCAGTATTAATGTACACCATGCTAATTTAGATAGATAAAGCAAATCATTATCTTCTGCTAATAGATAGGGTACAGCTAGATTTGGAAACCTGGTGTTGCACCAAACTAATCAGGGTCATTTGTTAACAGAACAGGTACATAGCACTGCAAGGGGCTTCCAGCATCATTGAATCCAGTCCCTTGGAGGGAGACTCAGCTTGTAGATTCAGAATTTCCAGGTTCAATTCTTGTAGGTTTCTCAATGCAACATATCTAGAGGAGCCATGTCTAGGAATAGGGTGGCACTTCCGCCACCTGCTCAGTCTGACATTGCTCTTCTGAGATTGTCGAGCAGGTTGATGCTGAGCTAGGAGGACAGCTGATTTTTTTCAGTATAGCAGCTCCCCATTTGATCCCCATGGCAGTAAATCATTGCTGCATGACCTGAAAAGGAGTTGAAAGAGAACTAAAGAGCAGCATCCACTGGTTCCTGGCTCAAAGCATGCTCAATTGCATGATCATTACATTTAGGAATATATGAATTAGTATAGTGGATCAGTCCACTGGCTTGTCTAGTCAATATCCTGTTTCTCACAGTGACCAGATGTTTTTAAAGGCAGGTGCAAAGAAACCCTGCAGAGAGCAGTCAAGGAGTAATCTGCCTGGAGGGAAGGTTTCTTTCTGAGCAATATTAGTGGTTGACTTATGCCCTGAAGTGTCAGTGTTTAGAGCTCTTCCTAAACGCTTGCTTACAGGATTATAATTTTAAATTAAATTAAAAGAAGGAGGGAAACAAGAAAATTCTACATTATTCTACGAAACTGCTCTAAGATCGCAACACTTTGTTCCCTCACATTTGACATGCATCTTCTTTCTGTAAGATCGAAGTGGTGTCTTCATGGCCCTCAGTCAAGAGAAGCATGTTGCTTTTGTGGCAACTATTAATTGCTTCCTGAATTTAAAAAGCATAAATAAAATAGTTTGCCAGGGAATGAGTTACCCAGTAGATAAATGCCTTGCCGTTAATGCATGGTTGACCCTGGACCCTGAGGATGATGTGAGATTCAGGATAGCTCTCAAGAAATTTACCAGAAATCATTTCAGTGGAGGTTATATGTTGTAAATTCTTAAGTAATGGGATGAAGGGAATTAGATTAGGTAATAGTTTGCAGAAATTGGATGGGCATGGATCCTTACTGTGGATCTTTAAACTATTATAAATGTAACATTTTGTTACTGCACCCTTTGTGCATCTCTGTACCAATATATGAGATTGTTCCAGGAGCTATTCAGATTTACTTTACACACTGCAATAACAATGCATTCCCTTTCCATGGTACAGTGCATCCAAAGGCATATCACAGGAGAGCATCACCTTGCCTTTCAAAGATTTGGGCAGCCAAAGAGGTAGCTCTGAAGGGACAAGAAGCCTCCACACCCCCCTTCCCACAAGTCATAGGTCCTCAGAACCTCTACGATTCAGGTGATTGGAGCAAAAGGCAAAAATGGCTGAGCATGAAATCGATATTCTGTCTTTCCTAGGTGTCCCCCATTACTATAGTATCTAAGCACCTCATGATCTTCTGTATAGTTATGCTTACAACACTCCTACAGTGCAGGGAAGCACCATTATAGAAGGGAAACTGAGGCACGAAGAAAACCAAGGAAGTTCCCCAGTAGGCCACTATGAGATGAATCGGTATCTCCTTAGTCCCAAGGAAGCATCCTTACCCTTGAGACACCTTTTTCCCTTTAAAGGCTATGAATTAGACTGAGACAGGTAAAGTCTGGCCTGTGGGCTGGGTCTGGCCAGCAGTAGACTCCATTTCCCAGCAGCCCCTGCTTGGGTGGCTGGGACCAGTTTCCATGGAGACCCCAGCAGCACCCCAGCTGTCATGGAGTTTCAGTGGAGACTGGCCCCAGCAGGACTGGCAGGCAGCAGTAGCACCAGCCTCTTCCCAGTGTGGGGGCTGTGCTGCAGCTGGGAGCAGGGCAGGCGCAGGTGCCAATGCAAGGCAGGCAGCAGTGGAGGCAGTGGCAGTGGTGCCGCTGGGAGGGGTGGCTGAGGTGGGCTATGGAAATTTTGGAGTGGCTATAGCCCCCATCCCTGGCCCCTCTTGTAGCACCACCCCTGCTGGCAGGACACACGGCAGGGTGGGGAGCTGCTCCGAGGCCGGGCTGGAATCTTGCAGCGGTGACAGCATGGTCTACAGCCAGGGCAGAGCCATGATCAGCAGCCTGTATGCCCCAGGCAGGGGTGTGCAGGCACCCTCAGCTCCCATTTGTAATTCAGTTTAGTATCTGACTCCATTGATCGATGGGAGTCAAAGGTGCTAACAGCTTCTGGAAGCCCCTCAGCTATAGTGGGAAGCATTCTACTAGTTTTGCATTTCAGCCGCTCTTAAATCCAGCACAATTAAAATGGTGCTCTCTCCTCTCAAATTCTCCTCCTCCCCTATTGTTTGTATCTGTAGACAGTGTTAGAGTCCTCCCTCCTGCTCTAGAACATGGGGCTGGTTGGGACCCTCCCCTCCCTCTATTCCACCTCCCCAGGGTCTTTCCAGATCCCATCCCATGTTCCTTCAGAATATCTCCTACATTCAACTATGTCCCTCAGCTCTGACAGCAAAAAGTAATTTTCCTCCAGATCCTCATCCTCTCCCATCTTCATTGTTGTAGGCTACATCTACGCAGCAGGTTGTGCGCCTGCTATAGACATACCCAAGGTAACTTTAAATTAGCTAGCAGTGTAGTAACAGCACAACCACTAAACTGAGCACCCACTGCTACATGCTACCAGTGTCTGAACTAGCTAATTTAAAGTGACCTCAGGTTTGTCAGCCCTAGCTTCACTCACTGCAATAACTGAAAGGTAGATGTGCCCATAGCCTCTCATCTGGGTTAGCTGATAAATCTATCTTTCCTTCCTTTGGTCTATTCAAAATGCTGCAGTGAAGAGTATCACCCTTGTCCATTGCTCTGATTATATCACACCCCTAAGCTGACTGTGCCTCTCTTCATATCTTACTTCTACCTTCAGCCCCACCAGCTTCAATACCCTATTTGCCTGTTTCTTCCATACCATCACCTGCACATGGAACACCCTTTCTGAGCTAATCCTTATGGTAACCTTCTATCTTCTCACTGGAGTCCCTCATCAGAGGCATAACTAGGAATCTTGGTACCCTGGACAGCAGGTGCCAAGTCCTGGGGAGCTGCAGAAGTGCAGGGGAGCCAAGCATTGGATAGTCCTTCCTCTCCATGCACAGGCTGCTGCTGCCTCTGCCACAGTACAAATTCTCCTTACATGCCATGGCATGGGCTCCCCAGGGCCCACCATTCTGCAACTCCCTCTAAATTGGCACCTAGGCTGCTGCCATGCTTGCCCACCCCTAGTTACACTACTGCCCCTCGAGGCATCCATTTGCTACTATAGAAAAACACATCCTCTTCATTATGTAAGGCCTTGAACTGACCCTCACTGAGTAACTATGCAATATTATTGAAGTTATCTTCCTCTTTTACTCTCCCATCCTGGTGTCTGATTTCTTTCTTATTGAATCATCTGGGACCTGAGCAGAAGTACCTATGTAATGTAAAGCTGTTGTCAAGGCATATTTGGGTAAATCAGAAGCTGAAAAGCCTGTTTTTATGAGACATCTGATCCCATTTTTGCAGATCTGAATGATTTAATTAGTCACTTCTTGTAATTTATATTCTGTGGACACATCTACATGCGACGCTTGCTGCAGTTGCCTAATTAGTTCTGCAGTAAAGCATCACATGTGGAGCTATTAGGCCAGAGTAAACTAATAAACTCCACCATAGGTTAATACTGCCAGATACAAGTACTATCCTACAGCAGAGTTATTTACTGCTCTTCAACTCATGTGTAGATGCTGACAGGGCTAGCTAGGGCATGAGAGTGCTTTAGTGTGGAGGCTGTCTGCTGGCTAGACCTGCACTGAAGCATCTTCATGCCCCAGCCAGCCCCTCTGCAGCACATTGAGCTGGGTTGGAACAGCTCTGCATTAGCAGCCCGACCCATGGGGCCCCCTGCCAGCCAGGCTTGCATTGCCTTGGCTCACTGTGCTGTGGTCCAGTGCACATGTGTACATTCTGTGCCTGGGAGCAATAAAGTCTGGTGTGAACTGCGCTGAAGTTTATTGCATTGCACTAATATTCATGTACAGATGTGCCCAGTGGGTGCATTGACACACGCACTTTACTGTGGAATAGACTAATTAGCTCCACAGTAGTGTCACTGTTCACATGTTTGCCAGAATTGGGGTACAGTAAACTAATTAACTCCTCCATAAGATGGTACTGTCAAGGACAGTACTATCTTATGGTGGAGTAATTAACTGTTCAAATACATGTGAAGACAGTGACCATAGGCATACAATGCACCAAGGGCTAGACTCCTGGCTCCTGCCAGCCCCTCCACTGCCCAACACTGTCATCTGGAGCCTGGGATTGATTCCCCATGCCCCCATGCCCCTGCCAGCCCAAACCCCAGTTTGAATTGCTGCTGTCTCTGGCACACATGTAGATGCTGTGCCTAGGAGCAGTTTTCTCTGGCTCAAATTGCTCTGGAGTTTATTATGTTGCATTAATTGCATGTGTAGATGCACCCAGTGAAACTTAAGTTGATGTAACTAAGGACATTAATTTAGTATTAATTTATCATAATAGTGTATTATTAATGTACTGCTTAGCTTAGCTACTGCTTATTATTGGTTATGTATTGCTTAGCTCTGTAGAAAATATGATCACTTTCTAGAAGCAATTACCAGCTAAGCCTGATTGTCCTATGTAGAATATCTCAACTTGCTGCTCAGGTATATTTACTCATAATCAGTCCTGATACAGTTCTTAGGATGTTCAGGGGTCATGGTTGGCTGGGATAAAGTTTTCTTCAGATGGAATATACTTCCTAATGAAACTTTCAATTATCAGAAGGAGAAAGGAGACAGTTCCTTCAATAATAATTAGATGAACTCCCAAATAAATGCAGAGTAGATGCAGTGGTTCAGTAAATTTACAGGCTAAAAGTTTGCTGTATACGGGTTGCTGTTTGAGAGCTGCTGCTGCTGTATAAGGGTGTCATTTTACTTTCAGTTGGCTGGCTAGTTTTGTTCCATTTAGCTTCTTAGTTCTCTCAGCCATGCTTTTCTCAAATTCTTTCCCTGTGAGAAGTAAATGCTTCCCAAGCAGTGTAGCTCCAACTAGAGTTGGCCCTGGCATTGCTAGCACAGGGCATTTCAGTCAGATTTCCTTACTATGGCTAACAAAAATCTTGAGTATTTTTTAAGAAAGGGGAAGAGAGATGAAACCTTACCTGACTAGTTCACTCCCTGAGTCTGCTGGGAGGTAATGCCAAGTTAATGCCAATTACCATGGTTGGATTTGGGCTCTGCTACTCACTCCTGTTCAATTAAGAACATCCAATTCATTTCACATGAGCTCCATCAATAGCTGTTGGATAGTGAGCACTTTCAGATGCCTATCTGTCACAGCTGGATTCAAACTAGTAAGGACCCATGTTGCACTGTACTCTTGAGCTATGTAGTACACTATTCTTTTGTCATTTATTTAAAAAAATAGTAATTCCAAGGCCTATAGTAGTTAATGGCACTGAGAAGAAGCTCTGGGATAAGGCACTGACAGTAGGTGGATCAGATCTTGATTCCTCCTCACTTGCTGCTGTAAAGTAGAGCTCTTGGTGATCAGAGCTCCCAAGTATATGGGAGTTACTAAGACCCTGAATGCTTGGAATTTACTGATACCAAGGTTTCCTGCTCAGAATGAGACTAAGATTGTGCCTTTCACAAAGGACAAGGAGATGTTTATATTTGTGAATGCTTGAGTTCAAGTTGGAGATATCCCCCCCTTGCTACATCACTTCCCCCTCCCACCAGCTGGCAGAATGTCCCAAAGCTTTTAGCAGGTTGGAGCTGGACTCTAGCACTTCCATGACAAGTCTCTTGCTCATGGTTTAGACTGCTGAGTTATTTCACAAGTGGGTGCTGGCGTGTGGAGATGTTTGCTGCCTTCACCCCAGAAAACATCTTCCATTTGCTCACTATATCCCTCAGTTTGCTGCTACCTCTCCCATCTCATGGTTCAAAGAGCTGTCATCACAACCCTGACATCTTCAGACTCCTAATGCCACTTATTCATTGCAACTACTATGCTATGGCTTAGGGGCAGGATTGTGGGAAACTCTTGTTCACTGCTCTAAGTGTTGTATTCCTGAGACAAGAGAGAGAAATGGGATGGAAACAGTTAGTTTGTCTAATAAAGACAGGTCAGAATTAGGAAAGCATCTGAAGAGGAACATATTTATGCAAAGGAAAGAAAATATATGAGGGGAATAAGTGGAATGGTGTACTGTCCATGAGAGTTAGGTGAATGGACATGAGATACAGAGCTTCTCATGTCTACACAGCATGTTACAATGTGGCAGTGGAGCCAGATACTACCTGATGTTAAGCAATCTGCATTAGTGCTGTCTGGGAAACAATTCGTTTGTGTAATTTTTTCCAGTTACCTAAAAAACCAAAATCTCATTTACTTTTGGCAACCATGGAGTATTTCCTATTTAATTAAAAAGCATGTTCAGTTAGAGAAAAAGAAAAGAACATTTTTTATTGAAAAATTTTAGCCAAAAATATTCAGTAACCAAACTGAGCCCAACTCGTTAAACTCTAAAAAAAAATCTGACCATTAAAATCTACTCTGATGTAGGAGTCTTATCTGATTCAACCAGATTTATACCTATATCACAAAAGCTACTTCCCATGAAATCCCCAATTAGAAGTGACCTGTGAATGAGTGCCAGGAGAGAGGTATTAGATTGAGTGGATCACAGCAAATGAACTACTTTAGTGTGTCCCACTAGGGGAGAGGCTTGCTGGAGAAGTGTGTTGGATAAACTGCTACTGGCACTGCTAATGCATGGACTGAATCCAACTTCTTTCACTAGCTCTAAAATTTACACTAATCATGCAAGAGGAAAACGCACATTGGTCTAATGAAACAGTAATAGGCTGTGCAAATAATAAGCAGTGGCATATACTAAGGCAATTTAGGAACTTTACATTCAGGTGTAATTGCATGCATATAAGACTGTTGATGTTGTCACTGATTTGTGAGCATTGCACTTTCCAGACATGAACACACTGCTCAAAAGAGCTTGTAAACTGAGCATGAAGGTGTTAAACCAAGCAAAATCTAAAGCAAGGACATAGGGGAAAAAATCTCTCTAGAGGGCAAAAAACATTTCCAAACTCAATATCAGTTTAGTCAGCAGCACCAAAAGGGAAATTGCATCTCATTTAACTGGACAATGCTTACAGGAAAAAGTAGAAGAGCAGTCAGGAAGCCGTGAGTTCTAATAACAGTTCTGCCAGTGACTTGTTGTTTGGCCTTGGGCAAGTGACTAGCATTCAAAAGATTGTCTGATTTTAAAGTACTTCCCTCAACTGCTGTGTTGCAGCTCTATGCCTGGACTGTTCTGCTATGAAGTGAGAACCATGTCAGAAACAGGTTGCCATCTGGTGTCAATTGATACGCCTCCCTTGATTTTAATGGACTGATGCTGTTTTATACCAGCTAAGGCCTGGTGTGCATATAGGCGTGTACTGTATAATTGTTATGGGTGTGACTTCCTATGTTTGGATATATCCGGAGGTATATTTCCCCTTTTCAGCCTGTTTGGCCCTACAGGCACTGCTCTGGAAATTTAGTCACTAGCAGCTAGAACCCAAATCTGTCACTGGGAAAGGAGAGGAAGGCGAGCAGCAGTGGTATTTATGCCTTGATCTGTAACCACACCAATGCAGCAGCTGCAGCAGCCGCATCAACCTTCCCCATGGGCCACAGTTTAACCACAGCCCTGCTGCAGGGTAATAGTTACATCAGTATTTAGGGATTAGAAATGTTATACCAATAGTACTGCATCTGCACTCAGAAGGAGGTTTGAAAAGCTTTACCTATTGTTAAAGAGGTATAATTTTGTGTTTATGTGTAGATGAGGGCTGAAAAATCTAGGCCTTAACTGGGATTGTTAGGATCAGTTTATCAATGTCTGTCCAATCCTTTGGAGGTGCTGAGTGCTATAAAAGGCTTTATATTATCCAAACAAAAACAAAAAAAGAAAAGGTGTCATGTCAGAAGGAATCTGCCAAATATCTCTGCCCTGATCCACAGCTTCTGTAAATGAGCCTAAGTTTCACTGGACTCCTTCCTCCCATCCAATAGGACCACCCTATCCTACTGCTAACACACTCCTCCTGCCAACAAACCCCAGGCTCTCAGTGTGAATCCTGATTTACTCTCAGTGAGGATCTGTCCCTCCAGTCTGTTCCCTGACATTCATCATGGCAGAATTTAATTTTAAAGAAAATCATGTGGGGAAAAAAAACCCATGGGGCATGATATAAACTACCCTAAACCTGAACAGAACTGGAGGCTAAACAAGATCAAACAAAGGATTCAGAGGAGATTTAAAACCCTCAAATATTTTGGTGACTCCACCCTGTCCCATCCATCCCCAAACCTAGAATAGCAAAGGAGACTCAAAGAATTCAGCAGAAGGACATGTGACACAAAGTGGTGAGAGGCATAAGCTGCCTGCAGGAGGGGTTTATGTTTCCTGGGGCTCAGATGGAAGCTTTTGACAGGTATCTCCATTTGTTTATTTAAACTTCTTGCTCCTCAGATAAGTATTTGAAGTTTGCAAGGATGCCTGGGTGGCAACAGCTGTATGGCATTGCTCCAATAAGATACCAGCAATCACTAATATAGTGTAGTAGGGTTGGAGTGTTGTAGCCATGATGCTCCAGAAAATATGCAAGCAGCAAGGGGTGATATCTTTTATAGGACCAACTGTATAGCTGGGAGAGATTTTAGACACATGATAGACATCTCTCCCAGATGGGGCCTCAATGGCCCAGAGAGGTTAAAATTGACTTGATAGGGTGGATAAGTGAGAGTCAATCTGCTCCTAGCCATGCAGTGAGTATATGCTGGAACCAGGAATAGAAGGCTGGAATCCCAGCTCTCACTTTCCTGCTCTACCAGTCATTCATTGTTGGAGAAATTATGCACCAACTCTTTGACAGACCTAGTATAGGAAACTCTATCTACTCTGAAAAGATAGAAGTACTGTGACAGCTGTGCTCATTTGAGCTAGGCAGCTCTTTACAGGTTAAAAGCTGAAATCAGGAGCTCTCATCCAAATTCCACAAACAAACACAGCAGAACTGAGATGGGTTAAAATCCTGCTAGCTGGCCACCATTTGCATGAATGACCTAAACTTTGCATCATGTTGACTAAATAAAACAGAGAGAAAATTAGATTCAGGTGCCAGCATCCCAGACTTTGACAAGAATTAGATGCAAACCAATCTTACCAAGATCTCTTTGAAAGAACAAACCCACAAGAAAAATCTAAGCTCAAAACTGAGCCAAGTATGACTTTGTACTGTGCTCCAGGGGAACCCTGGATGTTGATTATATGGAGAATGATAGGCTTAGTGTACTGACTTCAGTCTCTGAAAAACCTCCTGTCAAATTTGGAGCTCATCAGCCTGGGTTCAAACCCTTTTTGATGATCTAATACAGGGAAACTGGGTATCATACAAAGTTTTACATGCATCTGAGAATGTCAGAGCCATTATGAATCTCATCCTGCCTCCTGAGATATGCTTAGGTCCATTTCCTTGGTCTTCTTCCTGCTCTTATAAATCACTTCTTGGACCAACTCTTTTACAAAATGTATCCAAACTTGCCTTCCCAGTTTCTGGCCTTGTGCCTTCCAAATGCATAGATTTATCACAAATTCCTGCCCTAATGCAATCTGCAAATGGGGTACCAGCTCATCTACTTCTAAAGAAGAGCACAGGTACACTATGGAGCCTCTATTGCTATAGATATATGAGCAGAGATTTCCAGAAGTGGTTTGTCTGCCAGAGCAGCTACACCACCCTGAATGATAGACGTTAGGCCAACAAAAATCCTCTTTTATCAGCACAGTTAAACCCAGGGGTTTTGCCCAAGTAGCAAGGGGGTGCAATTTTAGCTAGCAGCTTTTTTATCAAAACTTTGTAGAATAGGCATGGTCACAGTATGCTGAAAATGTTTCATTCTCTTTACCTGACACTTGAATCATTTTCCACCTCTCTCCTCATTTCTTCTGTGGTGACAGAGCTGCTTAGGGAAACTTGTTGGGGCATTAGTTCAAGGTTTGGTTTTTTTGTAGAAGCTGGAATGGGGGAAAAACCAGGACTTAGATCCCACATGAAGTCACTGTTGGAACCAGGGTTAGAGTCCAGTTCTCTATTTCCCAGTTCCACAGCAGCTCTACCCAGTATAGAAAACAGAGGTTTCGAGTTAATTGAGAACAGACATTGGATATGATCGAGCCCATCAGCATGGCATTTTTAGGGACAATACATCTGTTTTTGCTGCCCTCAGATTTTCCTTTGTCAATATATCATGAGCTGCTGTATCGGCCTCTCTCCCTGTTGTCTCAAGGACATAGAATTCTTTTGGGGAAGCAATTAGGACAGAAACTAGACTTTTGGAAGCTCTGTAAGGGACACATGACATCTAAGGAAAAAAAGGGATGTGCTTTCAACTTTTGGTAACCAGGATGTAGCTAAGGCTGTTTGAACTGTGGAGAAGAACTCCTTGTTTCCCTCACCTCCTGAGCAGGATTTGTACATGGCTATGTGTGTCTGGGGAGAGAAGTTTAAATAATGTATTCCCCACTGCAGTAATTTTGGTCAGCATTAGTATTAAATAGTTAGCACCATTGATCAGTGATGTACCCTGGGTTTCCAGCACCCGGGAGTCAATGTTTGCATTTGCGCCCTCCCCGTCCTTCTCATAGCAAAATTTAAAGTCACATTGCTCAATATCTTCATTAGCGACCTGGACGAGGGTGTGGAGAGCACCCTGTTCAAGTTTGCTGATGACACCAAGCTGTGGGGTAAAGTGAATACACCGGCAGGCAGGGACCACATCCAGGCAGACCTGGATAGGTTAGAGAAGTGGCCGGATCTGAACAGGATGCGGTTCAACGAGGACAAGTGCAGAGTGCTGCACCTGGGGAGAGGGAACCAGCATCATGGTTATAGGTTAGGGGCTGACCCTCTCGGCAGCACAGAGGCAGAGAGGGATCTTGGAGTCAGGACTGACTCCAGGATGAATATAAGTCGCCAATGCGACGAAGCAACAGGCAGAGCCAACCGCACCCTGTCCTGCATCAACAGGGGCATCACTAACAGGTCCAGACAGGTCTTGCTCCCCCTCTATGCGGCACTGGTCAGGCCGCAGCTGGAGTACTGTGTCCAGTTCTGGGTGCCGCACTTCAAGAAGGACGTGGAGAACCTGAAGAGGGTCCAGAGGAGGGCCACTCGTATGGTTGGGGTCCTCCGTGGCCAGCCCTTTGAGGAGGGCTGAGGGACCTGAATCTCTTCAGTCTCCACAAGAGGAGACTGAGGGGGGATCTTGTGGCTGCCTACAGCCTTATCAGGGGCCACCAGCAGGGACTTGGGGAAAGTCTGTTCACCAGGGCCCCCCTTGGAGTCACCAGGAACAATGGCCACAAGCTGAGGGAGGACAGGTTTAGGTTAGATATTAGGAAGAACTACTTCACGGTAAGGGTGGCCAGAGCCTGGAACAGGCTTCCCAGAGAGGTGGTGCTCTCACCTTCCCTGGAGATCTTCAAGAGGAGACTGGACAGGTACCTGGCTGGGGTCTTATGACCCCTGCCACCCCCAGTGCTCCTTCCTGCCCATGGCAGGGGGTCAGACTGGATGATCTGTCTAGGTCCCTTCACACTCATTGAATCTATGTTTCTATAAGAACTCTGAAGCGCCTGGCCGGCATTCCCCCCAGCTGGTGCCTGGGGCCATGGCCACCTCCATTGGTCCACCACTGCCATTCACATCTGTTTCATTAGGCTTAAAGGTCAACCCGCTGGTGATATGAACAGGAAGAGTCACCTCTTCTTTCAACTACTGGTTCAGGCTGTCTGAAAACTCTGGTTTGATTAGCATTCTGTTCCCACCTGGATGGTTCTCTTCAGTTACAATGGGAGAAATGTAATAGTTTTGTCATGCCTAGATTTCATTGTGAAACTCCCTAATAGTGCGGGGATATTAATAGGAATGTTCTGAAATATCATGGAGACTCTGGCTCCTGGATATACTTTAGGGGACAAGTTTAGAATATGATGTCTTCTTGGAGACACAGTTATGACTCCAGTAAGGGTAACTCTAAACTTCAGCTTCATGGGAGCATGTTGCCATCTTTGGAAGTCATGGAGGACTTCCACAGCATGGAGACCTGCATGAGCACAGAGGGCAAGCTGGAGGTAGGAGTTTGGGGGGCTGATGTGCTGCGTGCATCATTCTCCCTGGTAACTTAGAAAGATAAGAAGTTCCTAGGCTGCCATGGAGATTACTTGGGGAATGCACAGGTTCCAGAAGCTGAACTCCCTAGCTGCCTCCTGTGGATTTTCTCACAGGAGGAGAGGAATCTGGCCCCATGTTTCCTAGCCACCAAGAATCTTACATAAAGAAAAGGAGGAAGGACTATGTGACTTTGCAGTGTTCCCAGCCTCAAATGCATCAGTTCACATCTTCCCCAACAAAGCAAAATACACCCAACTCTCAAGTACTCTCTTGGGGTTATCTGGTTGGAGAATAGTACTGTTTCCTCTAAGGTCATATGGTGTAGACAGAAGAGGGATCTGGCAGCATACTTGACTTGCCTGCCTTTGCCACCAAGGAACCTGACAGATTGGGAAATTCAGATCACCGGCAGCTTTTTGTAATTAAAATCCACTCATATCTCACAAACTGGAAGGCAAACGTTGAAATGAACATCCAGGCAATTTCTCCAGCACTACACTTCAACTGCAGTCCATGCCAAAGGCTGGGAGTGAAGGGCTGTGCCTTGTTCTTGCTGCTTATTGTCCAGATAAAACTCCTTACATCAGTCACTTTGTCAAGCTATCTCGGTGCTAATCACTTCCAAATGCTGCTTATGGTCTCCAGTAATGTGAGGAATGTCTTAACTTGGGATCTCTCTTTGGAAAAAGATTTTACACAGCTTATTTTTCCAAGTAGTATTGGGAATAGTGAACAGGATGTCAGCAAGCATCAATTAATGTTACCTCTAATAATAACCATATCTAACAAACATAATAAGTTTTGAAAGATTTCTAGGCATTGTCCCACCAAGGCCATTGGCCCATCTAAGTTTTAGTGGAGAGCTGGGTCTCCCTGAAAAGCTCAAATCAAAAATCCTTTGTAATTTTGTGGGGGAGGAAGCTGAACCCTGACCTGACTTTTGTGGCTAATACTCATTGCTGTAATGTGCCTTCAGATCCAAACACCCCTGAAATCTCAGGGGAGAGGGTTTTTAGAGTGTAGATCTAAACACTGCAGCTTGATGAGCTCTCTCTAATGATTAACTAAGAACTGACATGCCCTAGTCAGGTGCAGAGACCTATCAGTTTATTAGGCCTATTTAAATTTTATTGCTTTCTACTTCTACTAGTAGAAAAGATCAAACACTGTTTGTGGCAGGAGGAATGGCCTGGTGGAAAAAGGCACTGGTTTGGTAATCAAGGAAACTTGTATTTGATTCCTGGCTGAACCACAGACTATCTGAGCCACCTGTAACAAGTTGCTCAACCTACCTCTTTTAACCAGTAAGAGAAGTGTAAGACTTCTCTACCTTTCAGGTTTATTGTGAGGTTAACATCCTTTAACAACTAAAATTTTCAGGTTCTACACTGTTGAGAGATGTCTTAAGGAGTGCATCTACATGTCCGCTTTACAGCGGAGTAGACTAATTAGCTCCATAGTAAAGCATTACAGTCTACACGTTTGCTGGTTTTAGGGCACAGTAGATTAATTAACTCTGCCATAACATAGTACTGTCCAAGACAGTATTATCTTATGGTGGAGTACTTGTGTGCAATCAAACGCACGTGTAGATGGTGACAGTCACGAGGGTGCTGAAGTGCAGGGGGCTACCCACCAGCTAGCCCCACACTGTCACAGCCTCGTGCCCCAGCCAGCCCCACCACCACCCAGAGCCCAGGGTTGACCCCTGGGTCTCATGCCAGCCCAGGGCTGCTCTGCCTTGGCTCAAAATTTTGTGGTCCCAGGCAGACGTGTAAACACTGTGAATGGGAGCAGCTGACTCTAATGCAAACTGTGCCAGATTTTATTTCTTCGCATTAATTACACATGTAGATGCACCTAGAGAGAGAGATGCTTCAATTGCTCTGCCAAGCCTATGTGGACCATAACAGGAGGGTTCAAATGGAAGGTTTCACCTTGTAGCTGGGAGTTTGGAGACCTGGTCTAAGCTTGCCTTTGCTAGTAATTTGTCATGGAACACAGCACATCAGTTAGGCTAAAAGTTTCAACCTTGGGCACCTACAATTCCAAATTCTCTTTAAGGGTTTAACTTAAAATGGGTCGGTTTTCAGAAGTGCATAGCATAGACAGCTCCCACTAAAATCAAGGAAGGAGCACCCTGCTGTAACCAAGCCTAAATTTGAACATGCAAACAGAAAGTTTTTAATAATTATTACTATGGATACTGTTTGGAATCCTAATGATGGCCATTAGAAAAGTTACACTGCCAGTCTGATAAACAGAGATGGGTTTGAAATAACCAGTCTCTGCAAGACTTTGCAAAATATTAGCCCATTTCTAGTGTACCCAACCTGCCAGCAGCTTCCTGAACTAGAAACTCTCATTTTTATGTTTCAGTTGAATTTAGTGTTAGTTAAAGGTATCTGGTTGGCAGTCCTGGAAACCCAAATGCCCTGTTTATCAGCAGTATAGGCAGCAGCAGCACAACTTTCCTCTGTCCCTTGCCAGTGAGTATCAACTTTGACCTGGAAGGGCCACATCCAGGGGTGTAAGGGCAGCTCAGCTTCCATAGTCCAGTCAATCCTCAGGCTGTCTGTTCAGACTGCCAACAAATGAGACCAATTAGTGCCAACTGTGAAGGCGTTTTTGAGAGGTGAACGCCTACTAATGCCTGCTGGGAAATGTGAAACCGTTGACTTATTTCTATGTAGGCCCCTGAGCAACCAGGGGGCAATGCTAACTTTGGGTTGCTGTCAGCTTGTGCTGGAGTCAAGCAGATGACTTAGAAATCAAAAGGCCCCATATCTCATTACGCTGTCCCTCTCTGCTTGGAAACCGGGGGCTCTGTTGCATGCCAGAGGCAACTGGCACCCAGTGCTGTAGTCATTTAATCCATCTCAAATCTGAATCGAGATGAAACAATGTTTTGTTTGAAAGAATCAGCTCCCTGAGCTGCAGGGGAAACAGGGAGTTGAACAGAAGGTGAAGTTTCTTTCCCGCCCTTGTTGGCCTCCCTTCAGGACACGATGGATCTGTGTAAGGAGGAAGGAAAAACACTGTGGCTGCAAGCCCTGTCGATTTCTGGATGAGTAGGTCATCTGGGTGTGGGAGCCAAGTCCGTGTCCAGCACAGTCCTGTGGGGCTTTGAGGTTTGGGTGTATGTTTTACTTGGATGAAAGTGAGAAGGGGTTTCTTACAGGAGTGGAATGTAAGTCTCCCTCTTCTCATCTGTCTCCCATTCTTCTAGCCTGAAGCAGGATCTCCAAATTGCCCAAGACTTGGAAGTAAGGACAGTCAGACAGCCACACCATCCTTGCAAAACTCTCCATCCCTCCTTTTCTGTTGTGAAATATTAATGTATATTAGAATTACTTCATTCTCTGCCTGAGTTAGAAAACCCTTTCCCCATCCTCTGTGCTTTCTCAAAGCTAGTGCACAGTTAAGTATCTCTTTTCTGTGATGTCTCTGGGACCATTAAGTTGACTACAGCAGATTCAGCTAGAGGATATGTCTCACAAAGAGTTTTTAATCAGTTGGGATTAATGGGGTCTTTAAGCTCCCACTTCTGGAAATCTGATGGCTCAGTCTCATTATGAACCCATAGGAACAGTTCAGTTTGGAGTGTGTATGCCTGTACAGATTCATCAAATGTTAGTGGAATTAGAGGCCAAATTGGAGTATATCTAACAAACACAGTTCAAACTTGGATTCACTAATTAAAAGCGGTTGTTGACTTATTCATGAAATAGAGCACAAGAGTCTGCAGGGGTTCACAATGGACACCAAAGAAGTTGGTTCTCCATTGGTATGCAGCTTTAGTATCTACTTACCCTGATGCAAAGTCTAGGGACAGAAGTTACACATAAACCAATTTAAGTAATCAGAAATTGGTTTTAATCTGTTCTGTTGAACAGAAGTTTACTGCACATAAACCAGTTTCAAAATGGCAGAAACTGGGTTAAGATAAACCTAGTTGAATGTAGTATCAGACTTCACTGACTTGGGTCAAACCATTTTATGAAACTTCTGTCCCAGACCCATTTCTGGTTCAAGTTAAATTAGAGTCCCCCAACATCCCAGCATGCTTTCCAGCCCTCCGCTACTCTATCTTCTCCAGCAGAGAAGGGTTGGAGCGGGGAGGGGGGAAAGAAGCAGGGTCTGCTCCCTCCAGGCAAACCCAGGCTAGGGTTTAGGGCCAGGGAGAGGGGTCAACTCCCCACTTCCCTGCCAAATACAGAACTGCCCTGCCCTGTTAAACTTACTGAAAGTTACCACTGGCTACAACGATAGACTACAAATCCCAGAGGCACCTGGAAGCAGGAAGAAGAAGTTATGACAACTCTGCAGAGTCCTGTTGTTATGATGCTGGACTGCAAATCCCAAGGTCCTTGGGGGCAGCAGGAAGTGGAAGTGCCAGAGAGCTGTGCTCTAGCGGCCCCCAGGTTCTGGTCTGAGCCATTGCAGGCATGTGGCTACATTTCCTTCATCAAAGGTAAATGTATGTCTAGTTGTTTCTCAGTTTAAGCTTTGCAGTTTAGATTGACCTGCCTTGGGCTTTTTGACTATCTGTACTTTGCCAAAGTGTGCATGGAACACTAACACTGCTTCTACATGAGCGCGGACGTTTGATTCCCCAGGGACAACTAACAGCGGGACACCTTGTGCCACTGTTAGTTGTGCCCAGGAATGCCTATGCCACATGTCCTCTGGCAGGCAGCAGGTTACCCCAGGTGGGGTAAGGGAGGCTGGGGCCAGCACTGAACTGGCCCCAGAAGCCTTACCAGGGGTCCTAGGTATCTCCTGGGGCTGCAGCAGCAGCACTTCTGCTGCTTGGAGCCTGGCCAGCAGCCAGAGTGCAGCCAGGCTCCAGTTTTGAGCAACATGTGCTGCTCTTGTGTGTACCATTCTGCTTTTCTTGCATGGTTTTTTTTGACCCCTGGATATCCAGGGGTCATTACACCCCCCCCCCGGCTGCTCCTGTGCAGTGTGGAGAACAGCTGAATGCGCAGTAAGTGGCACCGCAGATGTGTCTTTGGTGCCACATACTGCATGGTTGCACTCATCTTGATGTGGCCTAAAATAGTAAAACCTCACAATCTCCTTACACTGAATGCAAAAGTTTCCATAAATCATTGAACCAAGCCCAAAACATTCTGATTAATAACAAGCTGCACCTCAAGGACAGAATTACACTTAGGATTCTGCTTTCACCCAGATGAGTAGCAGTTGTCCTGTTCCTGTGCTTTGGTACTATATAGTATTCCAATAAGTCTAGATAATCCAGTGGTTTTGTAGAAAATTAGAATAAGGTTTTAAGCCAAGTTTTCTTCTGGTTTACCTCCAGGAGTAACTCCACTGACATTCATGGATCCTCCATGGTATAAAATGGTAGAAACAAATGCAGAATCAGGCTTTTTTTGTCTGGGGTAGAAACTACAGTAAACAAAACAGCAGCAACAGTCAAAGAGGTCTCTTGTGAAATCTCCCCCTCACTCTTCATGAGAGATGATAAGCAAAACTGTTCATTCTCTTTGTAGTGATTGCAGTGCCAGAAATGCTAAAGAATATTAGTTTACGGTGCAAAACCCCTGCTGAGATTATTTCAAGGGCTATTTTCTATTGTTTTGCTCAGTCTATCTTTAAACATTCCACGTCAGGGCTTCCACCACGTTCCTTGAGAAAAAATTCCACAGCAGACTAGATATCATGCAAAAGAAATAATTTGTTTCTTCATTTCACACTTTCACTCATCACATACCTGCAGCCAGCTCTCACATCCACACCTCATTACTTCTTAGCCAAGAGATACACCATTTGTTCTTTTAATCTTCTTTTGTAAGCAAATAACTTGAACCTGCAGCTCTTCTGAATTCCCTTCCATGCATTACTATCTCTCTGTGCTGCCAAGGACTCAAGACAGTATTCCAGGTGTAGTACTATTCAAGCCAAGAAGAAAGAGTAGGTTCCCTCCCTGCTCTGTGGTGCTGTTTTGTGTATGTGGCCTGGAATAGCACTAGCCATTTTGGCAGACACGTGGGACTGCAACCTCCCGTCTATTTTACTGTCCACTCCTATACCTATCTTTCGTTCAGCCTTCAGCTGTCCCTAATTTCCCCTCCAGTTCCCACTCCCCCTCTCCCCTGATTATTTTCCCAGAGATACAATAGTGGCCTTCTTCCAAGTTGAATTTCACTTATTATTTGCTGCCCATATTTCTTATTCCTCTAGCCCCTTTGATTATTTTGATCTTCTGTGATTGGTGTTCACAGCTCTGTCCCATTTGTTATCTTCTCCAAATGTTATTAACATGCTAATTATTCCCTAATTGAGATTCCTAATGAAGATGTCAAACAAGACTGGTCCTAACATTGGTCCCTGGAGTACCCACTTCCTCAGTCCTACAGGTTGGTTTCTATTACTATTTTGCCTTTGCTTATGGCATTTGATCAGTTTTCAATCCATAAATGAACTGTCATCACATCACATTCAATTTAAATGCATTTTTTTCAGTAAGAATTTCTTGAGACACAATATCAAATACTTTACTAAAACAAAGGGCCAGAACATCAGCTGGTGTAAGCTGATGTAACTCCACTGAGAATTTTCCCTGATTTACACTGTCCAAAGACAGATGAAATCCACCACACTTCTAATCCTCCCATAAAAAAGTGAAAATGAAAGTGCTTTGCAAACAAGAAGTGTGTTTTTACAACACCATATTAAATCTGTTGGTGTTATCTCTACTTCACGGATCAGGAAGTTAAGACCTCAAGCCATGACTTGCTCAAGGTCATTCAACCAGCCTCACACAGAGCCAAGAACAGAGCAGTCAACAAGTCTTTGACAATATTCTATAGCCAAATAAATTATTGGACCATATCAGACCCATGGGTCATCTCACTAGTTCAGTGTCCTGTCTGATTCTGGCTAGCTTCAGAGCAGCAGATCTGTCTTTGCGCAACAATATCAAGCAAGCAATGTACTGCAGGTAACACCACAGTTTCATGCTACCTCAGTCTCAGTGTTTTGAATCCGATGACAATGAGCAACATTGGAGAGTCCCCTGGATGATATGTTGCCCATGAACTGTGGCTTGGGGACTGCTACTATGGAGAAACAAAAGGCCAATTTATGGAGAAATTTCCCCACAGAGGATATTTCTTCATCATCCCAGTTGCTTTTAATGACTGACTTGTACCCCCAAACAGAAACGTTCACATCTGTCCTAAACATCTTAAAAACTCATGAATGCAACTGTTAATGCCCTCATCCACCCAAATAACCATTTTGCTTGTGAGTTGTGCTGATCTCTGGGCAACAATATTTTGTAGAAGTATATTCCATAGGCTAATTATATATGTCATAAAAAAGGGATTTTCTTTCTTCAGCTTTAAATTAAGCATCTTGCAATTTCTTTAGAAAGAAAGATCCTGTGTATCCCACCTGTTTTCTGTACATCATTTATTATCTTTGAGTATCTGTTTCCCATTCCTCAAATTCCTAAAACCTCCTTCATGCAGAAGTCCCTGCTTACCTCTAATAAATGTCATTTGCCTAAACGCACTACTTTTCTCTGCCACTTGGGTAATAGGACTGCAATCATGTGACTTACACCTTGAATAGCAGTTTGCCGACACTGAATATTCAAAATAAATGTAGCTTCAGCCAATTGGGAATCAACCCCAGCTTGAATTTTGAATGACTACAAAACAAATTGATAAAATACTATTTTTTGGGAGGTTTGCAAATAAAATATATGGACAAACAGAATATATGGGTTTAATTCTGCTAGTTAAATTATGCATTCGGAACTGCTCACCCAGCTATAGCAATTACTTACAAGAGAAGCTGAAGCATAAAAAACATAACCAGATGGTTTGGACATGCTCTTACCCACTGATTTTTAGGAGTGTAAGGCTAAATATGTTCAGTAGTAGGGACTGAAAGGCCAATGACTACACCCTTGACTATGCTTGAAGGCAATGGAGAAAGAATGTCCCTGAAGGGCAGGTGAAATGATAAAACATGTGGGCTAAGCTACCTGTGCTTCTGTGGGTAACCGTGTTGCCTATCCCAAGCTTGCAAAAATCATGAGCCAGGCATCAAAATATCATGAGGCTACTTTTTAAATACTTACATTTAAAACAACAATAAATAATGTGGTCTTTTAACTTGCCTTCTGATTTCTGAGCTTCACGTGTTCCAGCTTTTCTCTACAATCATGTAAATTCAAACATTAAAACAATCAAAAGCTAAGATTCCCGCTTAATCACCTGACTCCAGGACCAGGGACTTTAAAGAAAACATTAAATATCACAAATCCATGATAAAATCATAAGAATTGGCAGCACTACAGCACATGAGGGCTGTCTTCTTTCACCAGCTCAAAAGTTACATTGGAAAGAAATGAGAACAATGTATTGGCTGTATGATCTATTCATACTGGCTGACTTAATGAGTCTCTGGGTTCAGTTCAACCTCTTTTAACTGGAGAGATGGGCCTGAACCCAAATCACAGAGCCAAATGACCTCTGAGTTTTCCAAAGTTTAGATCAGTGCCTGCATTTTGTAAATGTCCCCCTTTTCTTCCCTAATGACTCAAGTGCTTCCTCCACCCACATCTAAACAGCCCTATACTGCGGAAAAAGTTCTGATCCAGAGTCAGACTAGGGTGTGCCTACACTGCCATCTGAGGGGCAACTATAACATGTAAAAAAAAATTAAAACAAAAAACAATAGAGCTAAATTTAGTTTAGTTAGTTTGGGTCCCAACAGCAGTGAAGACATGTTCCTACCAGGGTCAGTACAAGAGTGTCGCCTAACCAGGGCAGGGTGCTTCAGCCTGTGCTGCTGGAATGTCAGTGCTATCAGCACCTGAGCCAGCTAGATTAAACCTAGCTCACATATGGCTACAGGTGTTACTATCATAGCTCTGACTACAATGTAGACATCCTCTGTGGCTTTGTCCCAGCTCTGCAGCATCATTTTGAGTATAAAACCCAGAAATAACTTAAGTGTTTCACAAGATTAAGCCTTCACTGCAAGCACTGAAGGCAGCTCTAGCTGGAGCTGCGTATCTGTATAAATCAGCAGCTGTTAATGGCACAGCACTTCTCCTAATACAGCCTGCTTCATTCCAGCTAACCAGTTAATTTCCAACCACCAGTAATTTGAAAGCAAGAATCACTGAAACAGCAAGTCAGTGTTGGCTTCTTTTGTTCCTCTGCATTTGCTGACTAATATAGTCATAGAATTTCTTTTCCCCCATTGCATGTTTGACTTGGACTGTGAGTTTTGACACGGGTGGTGCATATTTAGCAGTGTGCTCCGATTCTTTTCTAATGGCGATCTGTCAGACTGCAGGCTCTAGGGCTGTGTAATCACGAAACATGCTATCCTATTTCTCTGAGTGGGTGGAGCATGACACTGGATCATTTTGCTGCAAATTACTCAGCATATTTCACCATCTGAATACCCCTGCAGTCAATGTGCTGTCATTTCATATTCTTTTGTCATGTCAGTTCTCATTAGCTAGCATAACAGCACCGTGGCTGAATAAGGGATTCATAATACAAAACCTAGTTTTAAACTGAGATGTTAGTCTATAACATGTGCATTCATGCAGTTAAGAAATACCAAATACCCCTGTGGATTCTGGGTATACAAGCTGAAGGCAGCTTCTCCATCTGCTGTATGATTCTCTCTACTATATATTCACTAGAGTTGGTTGACAAATGGGTGGGGAGGGAATCAATTTTGGAGAAAGTTTCCAAGTAGTTTTCATTCTGCAGTTTGAAATGAGAAAAAAAATCTAAAATTATCCATGATACATTTTTGTGGAAAAATATCAACGTTAGCCTTCCTCAACTTTGAAAAAGCCACAAAAAAACAAGATGACAATGCTTAAAATTTCCTTTTTGCATCTTTAGAACTCAAAGCTAGACAACGGAAAAAGGAAAAACAGAAATAAAAGGAAAAAAATAAAAACGTGGATGTTGCTTTATATGGCAGAAAAGTGGGAGTATAGGAAAAGAGAAAGGGAAAAAGAGAAAAAAACAGACATTTTGAAATGTTAGTTTGTTTCCACTTTTTAGGCAAAAGGTAGGACAAAGTGACACGAGTTTTCAGAGACTAGAGCTAAGCTAATATTTTAATAAAAAATCCCTCCCGCCCCCCTTTTTAAAGAATATTTCCAATTAAAAATAACAATATTGAATTTTAGTGCTATGATAATAGCTTTGGCAAACCCTCAGCAGGAAGAATATAGTACAAAAAGTAATAAGCTATGGTGTGGAGCAAAGAGGAAAAATATGCTTTGCATGAACAGGGTTGTTACTTGTTGTTGTAGTAGGTAACAACCCCAGTGATCTTGGCTATACTGCACAATGCACAGGGAGATTGTTAATAACCACAACTGGGCAGAGACGTTGTTTTAAACCAGGATTTTCAAGGAAGCCTGAAGAGTTAGGCACCCAATAGCCCTTGAACTTCAGAGGGATTTTGGTGCTTAATTCCCCTAAGATCCTATTGAAAATTCCAGTCTTAAATCTCAACCTGAGAGCTGGGTGTGGCAATCACATTATGCCCTGAGCTCTAAGAAATATTCACTGCAAAATCCACAGCCATATAAAACTATTGTGGCTTGGGCTTGTTTTACAGAGGTGGTTAGTGTACTCAGTGTTATTTTCCAAATATATGCATGTGAACTTACTTGGTGCTGGGGTAAGATGACAACAGCTACATTCAGGTTCACGGGAGTTTACAAGCTGCTCCCCATATGGCTCTGACAGCGTACCTAGTGCACAGTACTCCCAGCTGTTCTAGCCCAGGGTCTTTCTGACAGTGCACCTCAGTCATGACCGACAGCCCCTCTTACTCTTCAACTTCTGGACATTTGTGGAGGCAGTTGTTTCAGTATACCCTAGCTAATAAACAGAGATGATTGATTGCCCTCTCTTAAAAGGCCAGGCTCTAGCATTTCAATACTGATGTGACTGCCAAACATGTGCAATACCAACACACCTGTTTCATGCTGCCAAATGTTCTTTGCCCATCATGACTCACTCAAAAACTGAGTCCAGTCCACCAGCACATTTTAACAAAGGCAAAGAAAACATCCATCCCTGCTTGTGACAGGCACCTTCCAGTTGTTTGCACAAGCACCAGTTCACCAGGACAGTGGAGGTTTCATTTCATATGTCCAAGACCCAAGGATTTTAATCTGGAGAAGAACATTCCTTGCTTCCTCCTTTTCATCACTGGAAAGTTGTATTCATAATGCTACAAATGCTTCCAAGATGTAATATCCAAACACACCAAGCTGCACCAAGGGGGATTGTGCTCATACAGCATCTAGCACAGTAGAGCCCAAAGGTATGATTCTTGCTCCTAGGATCTATTACAGTGGTTCTCAATCATGTTAGACTAAAGGTACCCCCTGGAAAATGCCAGCTTTTAGCTTTCACTTGTTTCTTGACTGCAGAAAAATAAAAAGGCAATTCTTATGTTGCAAAGAATTCAGAAAGCCCATCACAGGTCAGAATGTCTTCGACACCATGGATTCCTAGTTGAAATCTCTTGTGCATTGTGTAGGCTTCTGCACACCTATCAGTGCTGATATTGTACAACACCCTTTGGCACTCTTAAAAGGATCTCAGGGTACCCTGGTTGCTTATTGCCACTCTGTTATTGTTGTTAGGTTCTAAAGCAGGGGCTGGCAATGTTTTTGGCCAGAATGCCAAAATCACCCCAACCTCCGCCCAGACTGTGACTTGGGGAGCCACAGGGGACCCAATCCTCATTGCTGGTGGTGGCTGCATGCATGCCTCCGGGTAGACAGTGGGGGAGGAGCTGGGATTGTGCTGCCCAGCCCCTTCTCCACCACATGCTATGAGCTGCCTGTGCACCTGTTGCTGCCACGGAGCTGGTGCCGGGGCTCCGGAGCCCACTGCAGCTTTTACAGCCTCCCAACTATCTGCTGTAGCTGGCCTGGGCTCTGGGCATGTGTAACAGGCAGCTGGAAGGCTGCAAACAGCTGAGCCAGGCTCCATAGCTCAGGCACCAGTTTCATGGGCAGGTGGTGGGGGAGAAGCCACGGTTGTGCTCGCCCAGGCCCCTTCCTAGCCATGCGCCCAGAGGTGCATGCACAGCTGCTGCAGCCACAGAACTGGTGCAGGGGCTGCAGAGCCTCATGCAGCCTCCTGGCTGCTGCCAGCCCAGGTTCTGGGCATTTGCGGGCAGAAACTGCCCAGAGTCCAGGTTGGCTGTGGCATGCCAAGGAAAGTGGCCTCACATGCCATGCCCTGGCACACGTTGCCGATCCCTGTTCTAAAGTTTCTCTGCATCTTCAGATTGCAAATGCTAGATCTGCTTCAGGTATAGTCTCAAATGGAAGTCTGTGCTGCATTAAATATGAAACGGAGTAGCCCAGCCCCTGACAATATCCCTTATGTTATTTATTAAGGGTATGGACCTCTGACTATAAGATGAAAGGAGAATGGGCTTTACCAAATGTCAGCTGCTCCATGGTAACTGGCCATGCGCATACTCCAGCCCCAGGGTAAGTGGAAGCTAAACCACTATAGCTTGGCCTTCAGTGAAAAGGATGAATTACTGAAGTTTAGATTCCACTTACTGCAGGGTAAGAGCATTCACATGGGCAGTTACCATGATGTTGTTGATATACAGTAACCCCCACCCTTTTACTCCACAGAAAATTGTTCATGTGTCTACACACTTCTCTGCCCTTAAGTATCTAGTATGCTGTGGATCTTTTTTATGAATTGATTTTTAGAACCTGCCAGAAGGAAAACTGGAGGTTTTAGTGGTTAGGTAAGAACTGGGGATTTTGACACTCAGCTCAGGATGGGGAGGCCTTGAAGATATATTAATGGGACAATCAGACATATATCACCTTGGCTATTTCAGCCAGTCTTCAGAAAAGAAACATTTAACAACGAAATCACCATCATTAAGTTTCAGAGTTAACACTCTGCTGTTGTGGGGTATTTCTTTCAAACTGATTTTATTCAGGATTGTGAGGTGGGGAGAGGGAACATGATAATTTATACGCAGTTCACTGACAAATAGTTGGCTTCATAGCCAGAAGGGTAAAAATGCAAGCCAATGCATGTCTTTTGAAAAAAGCTTAGATTCAGTGTTAGGGGATTTGTGTGTCATTTCTATGAATTTGAAGAATCCACACGTCACTGGTAACAGCTTAACTAAGCATGGTGCTACTCTACATTGCCCAAAATTTCTATGGAAAGCATGTTTTCTCGTTGTGTCTCAGTCAGATGGAAGGAGGGCTCTTCTCTGTTCACAGCTTATTCATTACAATTGGGCTATATGCATTTGTAACTCCCACTGCCTTGCACTGAACAGTGAATGTGAAAAGGCCCAAGTGGCAGATTTGGTAGTTGATTGGAATTGTATCCTACTCCCACAGCATTTCTGCTCTCTAAAATGATGCTTTGTGTGGGCTCCATCTTATAAGCAGTGAAACCACTTTCCCCCTGGCTGGTGACTTCACTGAAATTGGTGAAATGACATCTGAAAAGAATTGCCCCTCCAAGCAACTTGGTTGGTATCAGAGTATCACTGCAGAGTCCTGAAATGAATGTGTCCCCAAAAAAGACTGGATTTGGAGCCTCTTTCCAGTTGCTTCACTTTTCCTCTCACCAGCCTCTCCTTGTCCCACCTCAGATGATTTCCTTTTCCAAAAAGGGGTTTCTAATTTCTGAGCTGACTTAAAAGAGCAGGTTTATTGCCTGCCCTGTCATGCCCAGAGATCTTTGCAGTCGCTGCAATACTGCTTCAAAAGAAATGTGACTGCAGCCAATGCAAAGGGTTCTGGAAGATGTCAGAAAAGCAAAGGGGCCTTGAATCCCTAATGAGGCACTGGAATGGAAATGGGGACCTTTTTCTGGAGTCCAAAAATAGAACAGGTCTGTTATTGACCTATTGCTGGTTGGCTTTAGCAGCTGGGACCTGATGTGAAGGCGCCCAAGCGGGCAAAACAATTCCTATTGGCTTCAGTGGGCTTTGGGTTAGACTCTGTGGAAGCACTACTGTAATGCTATGCCCAGTGGCATTGGGCTACTTCTGTTATGCTTGAGGTAGCCTTTGGATGGGAGATGATGCTGGTTAGGTCTTCATTTTCTTGCAGGAGGTTGGCACTGTCCCTTTCAGGGAACAGGAGATGTTCAACCACCTTCAGTGATGTAGCTAGTAGTTAATTGGCACAATCAATATTTGTTTTGTAAATGCAATCAGAGGAAAAGAGGGATTGGGAACCAGAAATTAAATTGACCTGTAAAAACAGATACTGTGTAAAGGGAACTCTTCCACAGCCAAGCAAATATTTAGAAAGTAGAAGCAATAAAAGGAATAAG
The DNA here is from genome assembly GCF_052110815.1 of Crocodylus siamensis. Classification (NCBI taxonomy): domain Eukaryota; kingdom Metazoa; phylum Chordata; order Crocodylia; family Crocodylidae; genus Crocodylus; species Crocodylus siamensis. Next base: position 45,490,156 of record NC_143399.1, read on the forward strand.
CATCAATGTAATTTCCTCTCTGCCTTGCTGCTGGGAATAAATACTACCTGATAACCCTGCAAAAACTTGAAACCAGAATCTGTTTCCCTGAATAAAACTGTATTTTACCTTTGTGACACACTCAGAGTAACCTGTTGTGTTTGTGTAGCCCCTTGGGGGTGCTAAGTTGGACATGCTCCTCAGTTATTCTAGAGCTGGACATTCAGTCGTTATTTTTAATGCAACCTTGGCCTAAAATTTCCTAGATTAAAAAAAATATACTTCCAACATCCACCAGCTTTTAGTGCTCTTGATTGTGTGTGTATTAGCCATTGAAAGTGAGGGATCCATGCATTGCTTTCTCTTGGCAGTGGGGTCCTGTCCACTGCAGAGGGATTGGTGGTGGAGGGTGGTAGAGGTAGCTCAGTGCATCAGTGTGTGTATCTGCATGTTTGTTATGGGAGATGATCTCCACTGCTTTCAGTGGTAGAGGCTGGGTTGTGGGAAGATTTGAGTACAAAATGGGATTTTTGTTTGACAGGAAATCCAAATAGTTCAACACTTGTTCCCACCCCGAAATGAGGTAAAAAACTGCAATGTAATTCTTTACAGAGCAAAATGTTCCAAAACATTTCAATGAGGCTGTGTATTTTGTGGGAGGTGTAGCCCAACTGAAGAAGTCTACCCATAGAGCAGAACGGGAAGCAGAGCCCCCAAAGTGCATTTCCCATGGGACAGTGGGCCACCGTAGGAAGATGTGGCTTAATACAGAGTGACCTGAAATGAAATATTACTATTCAGTGCAATGAGCCAAAATGTTTTATTCAGATCAAGATGACACAATGCAAAATAGTTCCAGTTTTCCCCAAGGACAAAATAAGAATATTTCAGTAAAACTGAGATTTTTCTGTAGAACATATACAGTCTTTCTTTTTACATCAGTTGGTATCAGATCAGTTCTTAAATCCAGAGACACTTCACTGATATTAAGAATGGCTCTGAATGTATATTAAGATAAAATTTAACTTTGATTTCTCAGCTTTCTGCCTCTTTAGATTTTTTTGGGACATTGTATCAAGGGATTTCCCATTCAGTTATTCATCTAGAATTGCATCCTTAACTCCAGAAGAGTACCACTTTTCAGTAATGGAAGTATTTTTGTCTGGATTAGATCAGTGTTCTCAGGATCTCTTGTGATACTAGTTTGCCCATGACAGTGTGTGTTTGATATTGTTGTATTGTCCATCACAATGAGGCTGCTTGCAACGATTTATTGGTCTGGGTCATGTGTGAAGGCTGTGCTAGACACTCTAGTTAGTGCATGGTCACTTATGAGGTCTAGACAGCTCATAATGGAGTTTTATCAAAAGGTCACTCAGGAAGTGTAAGTATGCACGCTCATTTATTATGTAGGGTTGCATTTCACTTTTGTGCTGCTGACACTTTAGAACATAAATGAAGGCTTTTTTGATAAACATATGCACAAAACAATACTGCAAAATGATATTAATGGAGATGGGAAAGGGTGGTTTAAATGTAATCTTGTTTTTTTAGATATTCATTCCTGAGCATATTCCTCCGGCACTTCTAGTGCTGCTCTTTAGCTGAGTGGGTAACAAACTTCCCTGAAACACATGTTAGAGTGCTCTCTAGTGCACAGATCTATGAATGAAGGATGCGTCTTCTGAGATAACTGGATCTACAGTGCAGCTTTGTTTAAGAACAGTCTCATTTGGCTTGCAAGGGATACCACAACAGCTGTGTTTCATTCTATAATGATGTTAAAGAAATACTCAACCCTAATGGCAAATTATTTTTATGGAAGGACTGACATCAGTAATTGCTTCCCTGTACAGGGATGAATTGATATACATGAAAAATGAAAGATTAGATAACTTCAAAATAACATAAAGGGAAACTGATAACTCTATTTTACGAAGTCTCTAGCCAATTTTGTATCCTTTGTCTGATAGTTGTAGTTCTGTTTGTCATGTTTGCCCTAAACAGCTGGCTTGTACATCAGACCTAGTTTACTCTGTTCAAATTTATACAACTGAGCGATTTTTATAGCAGCCCAGTCCTAAGGAAATGATATGCCAATGTGACAGGATATTGCCTTTTGTCTAATTAGAAATCTCTGTGTTAACACATCTGTAGCTGGGGCAGTTCTGATCATAATGCACCATGAATTTTAAATGCCTAAGAAAGGTTTGTTTGCAGAGCTGTACTGCGAGCAACCATGTGCAGTCCCACATGCAGATGTTCAGACCATCCTCCAGGGATATACATTTTCTTCTTTAATAAAGGAAAATGCAGTCCTCAATTGTAACCTAGGAGATGCAAGGGCAGTTTGAGATCTGGTTCTTTAACTGCTTCTTGCCTGTTAAAGCATGGCATGTATTCCTAGTCCTGTTCTCATTTTTCTAGCTCTCTGATATCACTACCTAACAAAAAAAACCACTGGCACAGGGACAGCTAGATAGCGCCACTGACAGTTAATGGAACATCTCAATTGTCATTATCCAATGACCTTGAGTTAGCATTTCCATTTAGGATTCACTGCCATGGTACATATGACAGTGAAGCAAAGACAAATGTTTTTACTCGAATGGAAGGTGTCAGAGAAGAATAACAACAGCTGGCTTTGATTCACTTTCATATGACGCACCTCCAATAGGTCAGCTATAGAAAGTAGCTAAGTGTAAGACATAGTTGGGTGCTGCCATTTTGGAGCTTTTTGTCCTATGTGTAGGCCAGTTAATGTCCTGTTGGGCTCCTCATTTTTGCTTCAATTTATAGCGACTTGCCCAAACCAGACACCTGGATGAGAGCACTCCAGATCTCAGGGAAAATCCAGATATGGATCCACTTGCACACACAATCTCTGTGCCTTTGAGTGTCTCCTGTCTCCTGAGTTCAGGGCTTTTCATCACTTCCAATGGTCATCAGAACTAGTGGTTTTGTTTTTCAAATAATAACAAATAAGAAATACATGTGTTTCATTTAACATTTGAAAGTTAACAGCTTATGAATTCCCCTTGAAGGGAGCCTGTATCAGCACCTAAGAGATCCCAATAGCAATGACTTGGAGAGCTATGTTCCCTTTCAATGTATTTTACCAAACAATGATAGATCTTTCACTGAGGGCCAGTTGTTGGGTGCCAGGTTTTATTGAAAATCTGATCTTAAGTGTCCCAACAGGAGCTGTTTGATGCTAAGCTATTCTGAAAATCGGACCCTTATTTAAGTGCTTAAGTAGGATCTGAACTCTTCTAAAAATTAAATCCTGTCCACACACACTAATTTGTCTGGGAAGCCAGTGTGTGTTCCCTCCCTCCCCCCAAGAAATTTCATATGAAAAAGCTTCATTAGAAATGTTTCCATTTTCCCATGAGAAGTTTCAAACTGATTCAGAATGAAAATTTTAATTTCCCCCAAAATACTGAAAATGAAAGAATATTTTAAACTGAAACAAAATGAAAATGTTCATTTCAGAATGTTAATGTGAGCAGCAAATATTCATTTGGAAATGAAGTGGGAGGGGGGCAACTTTTCAGTCAAAACTGTCATTTTCATGAAGGAAAGGGGAAAAGGGGGAAAAAATATCAGTTTCAATTAAACTTTGTATTCCATCAGGAAAAACAAAATCTTTACATAAAAAATGTTGACTTCCCTATTCATTATTTTTCCCCTCAAAAGTGGTAATTTGAATGTGACAATGGATTTTGTAAATTAGGAGGCCTTCACGCTTGTAGTGAATCTGCTTTTGCCTCATATTCATTCCCATTAATCTCAATATAAACAAAAGCTCTGAAGAGGAAAGTTGAAAAGCTCCTGGGGGTACGTTTAAATCAGTCCTTTCTAATAATGTCTGTCGGCCTCTCTTTGGAAGCTGCTGGTCCCCAAGGAGAGGGCATGTGTATGCTGCAGTGTGTTGAAACATGGTTGGGTATAATTAATTCTGACCCCTGGCTCCTGCTCGCTCTTTCTTAATATTAAATTTGACTAGTGATATTATGGTTTTCAATTATCCTTGTTTTCTTGGGGGGTTTTCTTTTCAGGAATCAAGTTGGTGCAAGCTGTGCCTGCAGAACTGCAATTAGGGAAGCAATAGCCAGTTTGCAGAACCAAGGGCCAGATCCTCAGCTAGGGTAAAATGTCGTTTCCTTGACTTTAGTTGGCTATAGGCATTGATGGATAGACACCAGTTTCTGTCCACTGAAGATATGGCACTAGCACAGGCTCCAGGCTTTTTTCTTAAAATACAGCATTTTGCCTTAACTCCCAGACTCACATTATAAACAGTTATTAATCTGAATGCCACAGAGTTTAAGGTTAAACCATCAGAAGGAAGATCCTGCTGGTCCATCTGTGGGCATTAAAGGTCTTGAGGTCCATGCCTAAGTTTAGAGATTTGCTCCAGTCTTTTGGCTTCAGCCAAGAACACTTTTATGCATGTAGCATATAGTCAATTTGGCCCTTGTCTTCCAACTATTGAGGCACTTGTGTGTATCCAGTATGAAAAATAATCCTGTTCCCACTGGAGTCGATTGGAGCTTGGCAGTTGTTTTACATGGGCCCAGGATTGGGTCCTTGGCTTATAAATTGCTATGGACCTTTGTGGGTTAAAGAAAACACTGAAATCTATACAATCATCATCCTTATTGGTAAATCTCTCAACCTCATGACATCCCTACTGAAAGGGAATATTCAAAGGAGTTAAAATAATAAAGCATGCTTGATGCTATCCTGTTTGAAAGAAAAGTCTGAATATTGTTAGGCTTTTTTTTAAGGACTTTAAAAATGAGAATGAAAAAAGGAAGAAATGTCTTAAATGTTAAGAGCATTTCCAGTTTTCTTGGAGTGATCTTTTGAATGTCAGTGAGAGGGTATACTGATAGCTTAACCAAAAGCACAGGATCAAAGATATCCCCTCTCTTATAAGTTACCTCTGTTCAGTAGAATTCAGTTGAAGCAAATATTTTAATGAAATCATTAACATTTCTGCTGAATCTCAGTTGCTCAACTTTCAAGCTCTTGGCTTGTGTGGGGATCACCATTTCACCAGGTCTCTTGCCAAGTTGATTCCTATGTACAGTTATTAAGCCATTGGTGATTTTTTTTCTTAAGCTCTAAAAAGTTTTTTGTTTTAAATGTATGCCCTTTGTAGGCCAGAGCTGGTGTGCAGTGGTGTAAAAACTCCACTAATTTCAAAAGTGTTGTTCTCATTTACAGCAACCAAGGAATGCTGATAGCATGTGAGAAAGGTCACACTCGGTGGTATTTGCATTAGGAAGAAAAGAGACAGGATTTGATTGTCCTTTGGTATTAGGCCAATCTTCTCTAGTCAGAAATTATAATATAGACACTCAAAGCTTCCAGATACTCTGAAGTCTTGTTAACTCGATCCCCAACTCTCTAGACCTTGAACTCTTAGGTTCAGGTTTTCCTTTTCCACAGCGTTCAGCTCAAAGCCTACAGAGCTCACTCCCCTCACTATTGACTATTGGTTAGACTTAGCAAGGCTAAAATACCTTGCTCCTACTGTTGCCCATTGAGCCAATAAGTCACAAGGGACCTGGCTGTCTGCCTTTATGGACCAGACCCTTACTTTAAGAGAGCTAGTGAAATTTATACCAACTGAGGTCTTGTTTTAAATCCAAATCCAATCCATGTAAAACACTTGTGGATGTTATCTGACGTTTAATTATAGGGGTATATGGAGATGCAGATGAATGACTTCATGTTGTACATGAATCTATACAACATAATAGCACGGAATTCAATTTTACTGAGAATGTCAGCCCTAGAGACTTAAACAATTTGGTAAAGACTGGATTAAATGTAGAATCAAAGAAATATAGGGCTGTAAAAAACCTCAGGTAGTTCATTAAAATTCTCGCCTTTGTCGCAAGACAGGATCTTCTGTGTCTAAACCAGCCTAGACAAATATTTGTTTAACCTGCACTTAAAAACTTCCAGTCATGGAGATTCCATAAATTCTGAGATTTGGAGTGATTACTCAAGCCTAATTTGACTTTTGAATCTTTTAATTCTCATCCAGGCCCGATTTTAGAAAATAGCAATTGGCTCAAAATTCAGCTCTGCAGGCCAGAGTTTGGAGCTAGGATTTTGGTTTAGATCCCTCTCTTCACTAGCAGCCAGTCTGTAATATTTTTAATCCTATGTAGCACAAATGCTTGTTACACGTTTCAGAAGAGATGTATCAAACTGTAAGAGTTTTCACACAGTGTCTATTACGTGGAAGAAGCTAACTAACATTAATGCACTTTACAACATAATATGATTTACTCCTGGTTGCTAAGGCCCCTCAAGGCATGAGAGGATGTATTCTGCCAGCAGGAATGAGTAGGAATTTAGACAAGGGAGCAGGAGGGTGTATGTAGAAGCTAAAAACAACACTTGCTGCAAAGCAATAGAATTCTCCAATAAACCTGAATCTGCTGAGAATACATTTTACAAACATGCAGCTAAGTTGGCTGCTTTTGTTTGGGGGTTTGTTAAGCATTAGCTAAAGAATGCCATGGTCCAGCCTGCTCGGTGTGAAACCTAATTCTTCCCCTTTCTGGAGCCATGGCATGGAGCGCTCAATTTTTTTCTCTCCATAGGGCTGCAGGCCCTCTAGTACTCCAGCCAAAAAACACTCATATTTTAGCAAGCTTAGCTCCAGCCCGGTTGCCAGGCAGTAAAGCAAATGCTTGTCTGCCCCAGGGGGAGGGGATGTAAAGGGAAAGGGAGAGAAGGGTCAGGCTGATAACATGGAAAAATGTCCTTCTTCAAAGCCATTTGAAAAGTTTTCTAACAGTTTGTGATTTTTTTTTTTTTTATCTGTGAAGAGAAAACACAAACCATTTGTCCCAACTGGGACTTGGTCCTGTGACCATGGGTTTGAATACCAGGATTTCACCCTGTATCTCCATCAGCTTTCTTCTAAACTCATTCACCTTGCTCTGTTCACTCCTTTAATGCTGCATGGGTTTGGCTAAAATAGGACTGAATAACTTCTTCCACTCTTGCTTGCTTTTGCAAGCAGCAAAGCCAGTGAAAGAGTTTTTGCCAAACTAAGCCTACAGCCTTCTCAGCCCATCTCAGTTCAGAGGAAATTGTAGTGGCAGTGAAAAGTGTTGGATAACGAGCACTGATGAGCTTTGTAGAAACCACTGAGGTAGTATAGGCAGCAACAATGCAACTTTCTTTCTAACCATCCTACCAATGTGAATTCTCTCTGACCAAAAGCACAACATGCCTAGAGAGCATCTTGATCCCCATGGCTTCTGCTTTCTAGTAGTCTGCAAAGGTGACAAGAAGTGCTAAAAAGCAAGGGGAGCTTTGGGATGTAAAAGCCTGTTCACTTGGAGCTAGACTTGAGCTGCTGTCTCTGTAACTCATGACATGCTAGCTGTGAAAGAGCCTTCAGACAGCGATAATTTTCTGATGTTGCTGACCAAAGATACTGGATTCATACTAGTGACCTGGTAGCCAAAACTTGTCTGTCCTATTACAATCCAGTGGGAAAACATAGAGTTATAGTTGTAGTGGGAAAACATATACCCCTGACTGCTGTGGATGAGGAGATTTAACCAGTAGTGTAACAAAAGGGGGGAAGGGTCAACCAAGGCACCAGCCCCAGGTGCCAACCCTGGGACTTTGTGGGGGGGCCACAAAAATAGCAGAAGCTGCACTGTTGGGTCAGGTTATGTTACTGCCATGCCACTAGTACCACAGCCAATGGCACTGGAGCGTAGCATCCAGTTACACCTCTGAATTTATCATCCTCTTTTAAACAGTATCCTGGATAATATTATAAAAGACACATTTGAAGAGAGGTTTATTCAGTATGGCCCATTCTGATCCCTCTGGTTGACAAGGCTCTCGGTTCCACTAAAGGGCTCTAGTACTCAGAAGCAAGATAGGGAAAATATCTGTGTCATAGTTTTTTTCCTGGCATTTCCCTTTTTCAGCCCTCAGGCAGAAGTTTTAGACAGCTTAGGAGGTGCATGCATGACATGATCTGTACAGAGGGAACATAAGAGCTGATAAAAGGCCAGCAGCTGGAGCTGAAGGAGGGACAATTGTAGGAAAAGGCAGTGCTGACCTAGGGAAGAGGACCTGCTGTGAGAGAGGCAAATGAAGGCTCCACTTTCTCTACCTCCACTTAGTTCCTGAAAAAGCAATCTGGGTCTTCTCATTCAAGTACTTTGCATGTAACCACAAACTTGCTAGGACTGCAGTTGGCTCCACTGTCTCTGCCTGTGGTGCACTCTCTTCTGGAGTTCCTGACTGGTTGAGGCTGGGTGCAATACAGTGCAGTAAGGGAGGTTAGACCAGTGGAGGGCCAGTGGATTGAAGAAACACGGCAAATCGTGCTTTCCTCCCTAGGCAGCAGCAAGTATGAGCATGCACGAAAAGGGATTCAGAAATAAGGCCAAGTGTGAAGAGTGTTGCAGGGAGTGAAGTCCAGTTCCTGTCCCTAGCAAACTTTCCATAACAGCATTCGCACAGGTATGTCTGCCGTACAATGGAACTTCTGTCCAGGTGTGTCTTCCCTGGCCATTCACAGATTCATGGGGAAAACCTGCAAAAGGAAGGGTATGCACAAAAACACCAAATATGGAAAAAGCATTCCTTCAACTTAGATCTAGTCCAGCAGTCCCTGACCTGGCAAGTAGAATTTGACTGTTCTGTCAAAAAAAAAACTCTGCTGAGGGCCAAATTTGCAGCTGATACAAACTGGTCCTGTTCTACCACTGTGCGCTGAGGATGCACTGCTTTACACCACCTTAGGGTCTGGTCCCATGTCTATAGTTATGAACCATGACAGTGACTGAGAAGGTGACCTGATGCCAAGATGTCTCAATCCAAGGTCACTGTCTCCTGCAGTGCTGTTCAACTCACTGCTTGCTGCAGTCTCTTCCAGAGCCTACTCAGGCCCTTTTCACTCTTATATTTCTCTGTTATGCTCATTGAAAGTGAAATCTCTCTGCTCCCACCAGTTGCCTTCCATAATACTTATTCTGACATAAATTCACATATCCGTGAGGAATACCCTGTACTCTCTTCAAGGGCGGTCGGTATAGAAGGCATATGTTTGCCCTGTGTGGGAATCTTAGAAAAAAATCTGGCTAAGTCCAATTACAGATGCAGTCTGCTTTCACTGTACCACTGCTGCCAGCCCTTCCCTGTGTCACTGCAAATTCAGCCACAAGAGACCAGAAAGGCCTGTCTCCAACACCAGATCAACTTAAGAGTGCCCAGGGACAGAGATTAGCTTTCAGTTTGTCATGTTATGTGGGTATGTTTGCATGTGTGCTGCTAGGATTTATACCTTAGGTGATGGCTTTTTGTTAACAGAGATGTAAAATATACCACCCTTTCAAATCCTGACTTTTGTTTCTGATTGGCAGAAAGGGCTCTGCACTTTACCTAGGGGTAATTGGCCAGTGGACAGCAGGAAGGAGGGAGCAAGGAATGAGAGAAAGAATATTCACATAATTTACGGTGTGACCTACAAAACTACAGTTCACGGCTGGAAAGGAAAAATAGAAGCACATTCTTGGCTTTGCTCTCCTGGGATATTTGTACATGGAAGATTCATTCATACTGGTGTGGCCTTACTCCAGAACACCTCCTCTTTCATGTCCACACTGCATGCAAAGGTGATCACTCATATGCTGGCTTTCCCTTCTAAAGTCTCGGCAAGATTCCCAAATACAGCAGTGGTTATAACCTCACAAGCATCAGTAAAGCTGTGCGCTGTACAAGCTGGCTAATGTTCAACTCTGAGGCTGCAGCATGAGGGACATGAAGGAATCTGTAAAAACTGGATTGCAAACCCCATGGATTTTTATTTCTTCTTGCTTACAAACTGGCTGCTGAAGAGTGTTTGGCTCTGCTGCCTACACAATAGATGTCTCTGCCCCTAAGATGGGTTAATCAGTGTTTGCTTGGCCTCTGGACTTGTCATGTGAAGGAGGGAGAGCAGTGATGAAAAATCTGGCACCTGCAGGGGAGGAGAAAGCAGAAGGAGGGCGGGCAGGCCCCGAGGAAGGGAAGCAGCCCTTTCTGCGAAGTACTATTGTAGAATAGCAGAATCAAAAGTCAAGCTTATCCACCAGAGAACTCACCATGAATCCTTATCAAAAAGCAGCTCAAGAGCAGGACTGCTGGGCAGTCACCCTAATTAGAGCTGGCACATTTCCTGCAGGTAGATAATACTGGGTGATATCCCATTTTTAACGGGCTCGTGCTATACAGTTTTGAACCCAATTTCAAACAGCTGAATGCAGTAGGATTTGGGGCTGAGGAAGTGGTCATGAATATTGTGAAGTGAGAGACCGTTTGGAAAACTGGGCAGTACATCTGGGTTTGGATTCTGAATAGCCCTAAAGTTTAAGAGGCCTAAATTGTTGATGCAGATCCGTCACTAATTTAATGCTGATTGAAGGTGCCAGGCTGTCAGCCCTGGAGACTGATTTGTGGCATTATCCCTGGAAGGTATCCCACATACCATACTCTGTCCTGCCAATGAATCTTGTCCTTTGGCAGGTCCAGCCCTCTTATCTATTGAGTCCTTGTCTCCCTCCCCTCTCCCCTCCCACTTCCAGTGGGATGGAGACCATTTCCATACCATGGAACCCCAGGATCCCAGTTAAGATAGGCTGATCTACAATAACGTTCCAATTTTTTGCCCCACAGCCAAACTGCACCTTCCTGAGTTAGTGTTTCTTTAACAGAATAGATGCCTGTTCAATCCATGGCTCTGCCAGCTTGGCAATAATTATTCAACTGGTGTACGCACTACATGCAAACCTAGCAACTATGAGAAGTCTAGCAGGGAGAAACATCCTTGGATACAATGTCCTTCCTGGTACAAGTGTAAATGCAGTGTGATCAATGGTGTTATGCCATGGATGAATTTGCTCCTTTCCTTTTAAAACACTTCAGCTTGCCTCACAGACAGAAGTTTCTCTCTTCTGTTTCTTCTGCATGCCTTCCATTTGGCTAACACTGCCTTCTTCTCTTCCTCTTACTGTTACTGATGTGAGAGGTTTCTCTCTACATCCTAACAGCTTCCTTGAAATTTTCTAGCTTATTGACTCATTTCATTGACAATCTTGTTAGAGCAGCAGCGAGATTTTCTTCTCTGTATCATGTGCTGCCCAAAGGTAATAATTACTTAATACTGTTGCCAGCTTAATTACAGCTGGCTAAAAGTATCAATTAATTTTTAAAATTTAAAAAAATGCTCATTATTTCCATTTTCATTCAATGTTCTCACAAAAGCTTTGGTTTTCAAAAAAATCATTAACTATTAGAAGTTGTTGGTATAAAACTTTAGTTGTTAAAATCTGAAAACTGAATTGTATTGTTTACTGACCAGCAAAAATTTTGGCCACAAAAATAGTGTGGGTTTTGTTTTCGTTTTTTTATGGGGGGGGGGGGGGGGGGGGGTTTCCTGCAAGAAATTTCATTTTTGGCAAAATTACTTTTGAAGAAAAATATTTCAACCAGTTCCGGTCTCCAGGCTTCACAGTATGCTACAAAGCTAGGGTTTTAGATCTGAAAAAGTACTGTGACTGGTGTTAACCAGTCCCTTGCCAGGGGAGAGACCAAAGACTAAATGGACCATTGTGTCTAGACTACACTTTTGTTCAAAAAGATGTTCCTTTTAGATCAGGATTGAAGCACCAGATAAAAATATTCTGGGTAAAGCTTGCATGTTTCAGTTGTCTGTGTTATATTGGTTTAGTGCAAAAATAGGACTGCTGTTACTATGACTGTCAAGGTGATGCAGAAACTGAATAATTCCAATTGTAGTCAAGAGCATTTTTCTCCCATGCCTTTCTACCTTTTGATTCCTCTCCCTCAGCTCCTATTAATTATTTAACTCTGAAAAGCATTTGGGGTGCAGCTTGTATGAAAGATGGCTCTGCCAAATAAAGTTGTAATGTGCTAGCCATTCAGAAATGAAACAGACCTATGAATCTTTTGAGATTTGTCCATCACTATTTAATAATGGAATCCCTGACCTACCACAACCCATGCCAGAAGGCTAGGAAGGCCATTATTTATATGCTGTGCACATAGCTAGCATGGATACAGACAGCAGCCGGGAAGCGCCCGTCAATCACATCTCCCTTTTGTTGTGTCATGTCAAAAAAATGTTCTCGGAATCTCACAACAAATGCCTTGTTCCTGATGAGAAACATTAGCCAGTTCCCAAAACATGGCCCTGTCTTCCCCAACTTCACTTTCCACTTGGTAACTCCATGCTTTATATTCCCTGCAGAGAAGGCCAATGAGTTTTCATCTGTAGATTTCCCTCCCAGTAATATGTACAAATCAGACAATCCATGACTAGGCATAACCGATCCCCTAGAAATCTGATCCTGCTTTATTTTGCCTCTTGGGTCTACCAACATTTATCATGGTCTCTGATTTCAGTTTATCAGAGGCTGAAAATGGACCCATTGACTTTTGATCCCATCCCCAGTTTTTTTCATAATCCCAGATGATGGACAATTTGAATACCTGGAGTACGGATACTTGGAGTATGAGTGATTCAATGAGCACTGCTGAGAAACAAAAAGGTCTCCCCACTTGCTTTCCTTCCTTATGTTGTGCATGGTGAAAAAATATTTTGTGGTTGCCTTTTAGAGCAGGTCTAGAAACATTCTCAGGACGTAAATTTTAGGATTCCCCCCAAGAGTGGCACTGGCCACATCTGTATCCATTCTAGTGACAAGCTCATATTTTCAACATGTGTGCATGTGGAGGGAAGTGAGTAGGCATAGTTTGTTCTCTGCAGAGGTCTCCGGATCACAAAGAAAAAGTATAGACAATTTTCGTGATGTGCATGGTGAAAGATAGGCCCATCCCAGTGCTGGTCACCACTACAGCATTGGCTTGGCTGTATTCAGTGAGCAAATGAGGTTGGCTGGTGCTCTCACCGCTGTTGTAACCAGATCTCAATGGAGTTTTGAAAAATGGAGCTCTCTGCAACAGCAGCAACTGTTTGCAATTAACTTTAACATATGGTAGATTTTGTTTTTGTGTCTTTCCATCAGGATAAGAGCCAGATATCTGGCACAAAACACAGCCAGTGTATGTCATTTGCTCGCCCTGAGTAAACCAAAGGGTTGTCAGACTTAAATGGGGTTTCAGGAGCTCAGGCAGGCCAACTTCCATCTATCAACAGAGTCAAGGTGGCTTCTCCTCTTACTATGTAATAAACTACCCATCCTCATTTCAATGCCATGTCAATACAAGTATCTTCTGTGTCCCACAGTAAGAGCAGCAAACTTTTCACATCTCTCTCTCTCTCTCTCTCTCCTATTGCATAGGCCTCTTGAGCCTTCTTCCAAGCAACAGTAGCATTTTCTTCACCAGTTTGGTTCTGTTATGGGGCTGCCATGATTTAGAAATCCTTTAATATGACTCTTCCAACACCGCTGCTGTTCTGTGCTACTGACTGTACTAATATATATATATATGTATGTATATGTATATATGTGTGTATATATATGTGTATGTATTTTCTGGGGCTTGTTTTTTTTTAATTTTGTCCAAGAAATTACAGTATTTCAGGTTCAGGTTAACCCAAACCAAAACATTTTTACCAATTTTTCCATTTGGCCACTGAATTGAAAAAACAAACAAAAAATGCCCAAAAAACCAAAAAAACCATTATTCATCTAGCCAGTGCTGGGTTATTACAGAAGTTGACCTTCAAAGGAGATTTTCAACTGAGGTCTTTGTAGATGTCAAAGCTAAAGACCTCATAATTATGTCCAAGAATATAAGGTGCTCTGTTGGTCTTTTCTAAGGGTATGAGACTGATCTGAATGGATTGTCTGTGGCTATCATATTAAACACAGTCACTGCACTACTCGAACTGAATTCAGACATGACTCCATCTAATCTACTGGCTGCTACACATCAAGGCTTGATCTTTGCGTTAGAATCCCCCAGTATGAAATATTCTGTAGAACATCAAGCTCTCCTCTCCCTGGCACAGAAGCTGTTTGGTTTCACTGAGATGCATGAGATCTAGGGCTGTGCGAGGCTTCAGACAGAGCTTTGGATCGGGAGAAGCTTTGGACTCTTTGGGGTCCGAAGCAGCACGTCCTGGTTGAAGCGCTGCCTTGTTCGGCTTCCCAAAGAGCTTCGGAGTCGCCTCAGAGATCCAGCCATAGGGTATAATGGGGAAACAGTGTCACCCATGGCACGAGTTTTGCTTGTCCGCAGCTTGAGGGGCAGTTCCCCCCAAACCCCTGCACTGATCTTGAAATTGGGCAGGCTTTGTGGCCTCAGTGAGAGCTACCACCCCTTCAATTTTGACCCCCCCTGTAGTGTAACACATAGACGTGACAGGAGTTTTGCTTTCAAGAATTTGGGGTACAGTTCCCCCAAAACTCCTGCACCGACCTTCTTGAAACTTGGCAGGCTCTGTGGCCTCACCAGGGGCCACCACCCCTCCAGTTGTCACCCCGTGGCATAAAACACAGATGTGACATGAGTTTGGCTTTCAAAAATTTGGGGTGCAGTTCCTCCCAAACCCCTGCACCAATCATCTTTAAGCTTGGCAGGTTTCATGCTCTCAGCAGAGGCTACCATCCCTGCAAGTTTAATCCAAAATGGACAAAAAACAACAAAGTTATAGATATTTCATTGATTCCTCCATTATACTGTATGGCCGGATCTCCGAAGTGGCTCCAAAGCTCTGAGGCAGAAACTCAGTCCAGAGCTCTGGATCGGATCGCTGCCATCCAAAGTGGCCAGATCCAAAGCCGGATCAGATTGCTGCTGACTCACACGGGCCTAATGAGATCCTGTTGCTTTTTTGTGTGGTTAATTTGCTCTTTATTGTCCTGACTCAAAGCATACCCAAGTCCCTGGAAAAATTTCCTTTGACATCAGTGGGCTTGTATCAAGCCCTCAGTTTGCCTTGGTTATAGAGTCTGCAAGGGTATTATTACTGGGTTCTCCTTGTAGCATGAAGGAGAAAGCAGGATTGCATGGGAGAAAGTGAGCCTTGTTCTTCAGATTTGCCTGCTATACCTACAGCTCAAGAATGCAATAGAGTGAGTCACTGGATTTCTAAGTGGAGATGGAATGGAAGCTAATGGAGGCAAGGCTTACAGGGGCATTTTCTCAGGAGGTTGCCACAAAATACAGTGAAGATGAAAAAATAATGCATTGGACAATGAGAGTAGGCCCACGTGAGACAGGTATGTGGCACATGATAGTTCATTCTTGGTGTTTCAGTCATTGTTCCTGGTAGTTGCAGGTGAGGGTCAGAAGTGGTGATTTTAGTGATTCTTTTAATTAATGACTGCCTGTGAAAACAGGGTATAGGACTTAAGGGCCATGGGGCCCCCCTCCAGTCTTGTGTTCCTATAAGTGAGCTTTTGCTTCCTGCTGACTGGTTGAGCCCTTTATCTCCAGTGATAGAAGTGTGTGTTTTCAACCCTGAAGTGCCTCAGTCCAAATCCTGCTGTTTGCTTCAGTCAGTCAGCTTTATAGACTCAGCTGGGGGGGTTGGAACTGTGCTCTATATATAATTTCATGCCCAAATTCTCTGATGGACTCTCACTGCTCTGTGTTATTCCAATTAACCTTAATAAGGGCTGTTCAGTGTTCAGCTATGTTGACAACCTGGCCACTTACATAGGTGCCTAAATATGAACTTAAAGCCTAATATTAGGCAATCATTTACTTAAATCTTAGTCTCTGGTATTGTTTAATATCATTAAATGCATTAATACCTGAACAAGGGTGTTTGTACTTGGAAGCTTGCAATGAAAAAAATGTCTGACTACTGTAGTTGGTCTAATAAAAGATATCAGGTTTACTCAAAGAACCTTAATGCATAGAAAATTCAGCTTCCAATTTATGTTGACTTGTCTAATTAGGTATACAAAGAAAAAATATCTATAGAAAAATAGGGCAAGAAGAGACCCGAAAAAGTCATCTAGTTCAACCCCCTGCTTAAAACAGGATCATGCCCTTCTAAATCATCCTAAGCAAATGCTAGTCTAACCTGCTCTTAAAAAATTCCAGTGACAAATACTTCACAATCACTCACTTAACCACCCTCATAGCTGAAAAGTTCTACCTGTCTAACCTCAGTTTACATTTTCCAGTAAGTCTCATGCAAGGATATATCATGTACAAATTATTATGGGAAAACTAAAATTCATTTTAACAACATTTTAAAGAGAGAATACTTAGTAATGCTAACAAGTAAGATTTAAACCAGAGGTAATCATTTTTTCAGACTCAAGGTACTTCTTAAATAGACTCAAGGAACTCCTCAGAAAATGCCAGCTCTTTTTTTTACTAATTTTTTCACTACAGAAAAATAATAGAACAATTCTGTTGCAAAGAACCCAGAAAGACTGCAACAGTCAGAATATTTTTGACATTGTAGATTCCTAGTTGAAATCTCTGAGTTTATCTTGTGAATCATAATTTTGCACACTTAACCGTGCTAACATTGGGTGGCACCCTGGGCATAACTGAAAGGATCTCAATGCACCTTCTGAGCACTGCAGCACTCTGGTTGAAAATCACTGATCTAAACTTTATTTGGACAGTTTGTGAATACATCACCAGAAAAATACACAATAAATGCACATTTCAACAAAAAGGTGTCATAAACAAGAAATCATAATACAGGGTAGAGTGGGATATAAATCTAAATATTAATCTAAATACATAGACATAGTTAATATAGGCCTGCATATATGTTTCACTGAGGGAAAAGTTCATGAGATGTTGCAATAATAAATTTACTCTTTAGGGCTAGCGGCAGATATTACACATAAACCAGCTTAAATGATCAGAAACTGGTTTAAACCTGTAACAGAACAGAAGTTCACTGCACATTAACGAGTTTGAAAATGGCTGAAACTGAGATAAGCCTGGTTAAATGTAGTATCAGACTTAACTGATTTGGGTGAAACCAGTTTATGCAGTTTCTGTTCTAGACGCCTTACTGATTTAAGATAAACTAGACTGCCACAGCATCCTGGCATGCTCTCTGGGCTGGACAGGGCCGACCCTTCCCCTCTGCTCCCTGGCTGGAGCTCTGGCAGAGACTTGCAGGCACAGCAGGGTCTGTCTGGCTTCCACCTGCCCTCGCCTCCCCTTGGTGCTCAAGCAGGAATCCCGCCCCTCCCTCCCTTCCTTCCCTCTCCCACAGCACGGACCCCAGCCTCACAGACCCAAGGATGTTGTATACTAGCTAATGCTAAGAGATGTCTGTGTGTCTCTCCAATTTCACTGGGACAGGCAAACAAACCAGTGGCTGCTTAGGGCTTTTTGGAGCTAATCAACAGGTCAACTGATAAGCTGTTTAAGAAGAGTTTGAACTAAGGGAGAGAGGCTATTGTTTTGCTGATGGGGTGATAAACACTGTTATCAGCATCCTGCTGGTTTGCTTGCCTGTCAGTTTGCTGCAGACAGTATAAAGAAGCAGAGAGGGAGATTGAAAAGCTCTGTATCATCAACAGATGTACATACTGAACACACCCCCTTGCCTCATAGTGCTAGTCAGGGGCTGGGGGCTGGCAACACTCCCAGCCCTTGAGCAGCCAACAGAGAAAAGTCTGGGATGGTGCAAGCAGATCTCCCTAATCAAAGCATCCTGCCAGGGCCTGGCCATACCCACCTCAGCTCAGCATTATTCAAGGGAAGGGAGGGCTGCTGTAGTGCCTCCCAGCTTCTAACCTGATCCACTGCAGGCATGTGCCTGAATTTCCTCAGTCCAGACAGAATGACTGTCCAGTTACAAACCAGTTCAGTCTAGCCACGTTAAACTAACCTGCAAAGATTGAATCAATTCAGCCTCAGGCTTTTTGAATGTCTGTCCCTAGCCTAGAGGTGTATTTGTTTTCAAAGGAATACATATGCAGAACTTGTTGAGTACCCTGATACTGACAACATTATTAAACATTATTAAAATATATATCTCAGATATAGGAACACTTACATAAAGAAGTAAATTTAGGGTTTGTTATACAAAAATGTGAACTATTAGAATAAGGAATACATGTTTGTAAGGGTTAGAGCTGTATGATGATAATCTTTTATTTTTTTAAGTAACACGATCCAGTGTAATGAAGATATTGTAATATGCACAAAATGTCAAAGTTGTACAGGATAACTGCATTTCTTGAATTCTGATGCTCAGAAATAAAAATAATTGAACACATCACATTTCAAAGGAATTTTTCAATTTGAGATTTAAATGAAAAGTATTAACAGTTATATAATCTCTTCTTGACTAATCTCTTTTTGACTAATTATAACACTTGACCTTTCTGAAATATTAAAAATTCATTTTTTCAAAATTTTGATTCTCAAAAAGAATCAGTAACTTTAAAAAAAATCACCAGTTCCCTTACTTTCAACCAGTTCTCCTTAACAGTTCCACCTGACTAAATATTACTTCAGTTTTTTAAATATATTAATAACATCTCTTTTCTTTCTTCCATTCAATGATCTGGTACACATTATAGCTCTTTAAAGTAACTGAAAGACAATGGTGAGTGTTATGCTATAATCTGCTATAATCTTTGTGATCATCTCAACAATTAGTCGACTTCCAAGATCCCTCAGTCTTATGAAAAAATCTGACTTTGTTTTAGAGTGTTGCCATCACTAACTTTGAGAATGCTGGTAAATAAAAGTAATAAATGTTCTAATAATATTTAGTATAAACTGATGCCTGACATCAAGGGTCTCTCAGAATACGAAAGGGCTTTTTATTTCATCCCATACATGCAAACTTATACACCCGATGGCAGAGACAACTAAGTAGTGAGTGTGATAGGTGATATAACATTATCTAGATATGTCTGTATAAATATGGAGAGAGAGGTGGGAATGAGCAGAGTATAACTCGGAGGATGTGTCTGGTTATGCAAAAACTGTTCTGACAGTGAGACTGATTAGACTTTGTGGTGGACCTTGAGGAGGGTCATTCAAAACTGAACTAGGATGCCCCAGAGAATATGCTGTAAAAAGACTGGTGTTTGTCTAAACAGACAGAGAATGAAAAGGGAAAAAGAGAGGGCAAGTGACCCACCTCATTGTAGGTTAGTGCATGAGCTGAGAATAAGAATGTCGAGCAATCAGTTCATAAATCCCATCCTCTAACCACTGGACCCAATATTTTGAAGCAAGAACCCCATTCCAGGACTTGTAACCCAATGTCTGGTCAGCTCACCACTGTTTTTCTGGTCTCAGACCATCTGAAGCAACTGAAGAAGTTGAATTTTTTATAGCACAGGTCCCAGCCCCAGCCCTGTCCAGCTCCCTCCCTCCCTTACTATGGGGGCCTCATCTTTCCCCACTCTACAACTTAACCTGTGGGAGCTACAGCCTGCTCTCCAGGCTGCATGGCCATCATGTGCATGTGTATGTTTGTACCGGCACATGGCGCCCCCTGCTCGAATGCCCATCTCTCGCTCCCCCAGCACCTTGCAGGCTGGAACTCTGCCAGCCTGCAAGAAGAAACCCACATTTTTCTCCTTTAGAGGAGAAAATCCAGGTTTTTCTCCTTAAATTAAAAAATCTGGGTTTTTCTGCCTTTTTCTGTTGCTGATGGAAAACTCAGATCCCTGCTCATAAGGACTATGATCCCATTTGAGGTTGCAGCTGCTAGAGCACAAACAGCTGCACTAGGCCACATTGACTTATTGACAACAGACAGCCAGAGGCTGCAATAACAGAGAATTTGTGTTAACCTTCTCCTTATTTTTTCCAACTGAAGCAAAAACTTCTTTGAGGTTACATCTCTTTGGTCCCTTTGGCATATGCATGAAATCAGATGGGGAAACAGACACAGTTCAGTAAACCAGAACAGTGAATATGGACCTTCTCTTATTCTGAAACCGATCTGAGAAGCACAGAAGTTCTCTCCTTAGAAAACTGCCAGTATCCCATTACCAGGCACCTGAGTCATCTGCTCCAACCAGTGTCCCACTGAGATAAAGGGTTTTTGCAATTCGGCTGCAACCGTAAAGAAACAATCTTGTAGCCTATTTCTTTTCCTTTGCCCAGTGATTTTGTGTTACAGCAAACTGCAAAAAAAAAACAGTGAGCATCACCAAATCTATCTGTAACCCTTCTGCTGGGTGCTGGTCAGCAGCAACAAGGGCCAGGTTCGGTTTGGGGATATTAAATATATTTTTATCTTGGCTTGAGCCCCCACCCAGACCACCTGGGAAACACTAAATAAATTACTAGGGTGTCTCACATAAACAAATACCCCTCCTCGCAAGCAGTGTAAACACAAAAGACAGATTTATTACAGAAAACAGAGGAAAACACTACTAACTACAAGACATAGTCTATAGGTTGCGCTGGGCCAAGGGAAGCTGCTAGAGAGCATGGGTGCTTCTGCGGTGCAAGGGGCCCCTTGTTACTCTTAGAGGAACGGTAGCATACCAATCTTTGCTCCCACGGAGAGGCTGTATATGTGTGTGTGGGGAAATGACTGTGGCTCCAGACAGCATGCACACACCCCAAAACTTCTAGGCTGTATTATATGCCCTGCTGAAACTCCAAAAGGTGCCAGGTTGATTAACAGCTACAGCCAGCCCAACCACAGGGCTTGGCTAGAGCAAAGGACCATCAGAAGAAACAAGGGGAAAGACCAGGCCCACCCTCTAGGCCTGGGCTGCAGGTAGTTTGGGTCACAGCTCTACTGGGAGCAGAAAGTTGCAAACCTCAACCCTGGCCTAAAACTGGCAGGATTAAGAACTCCCAGGTTTCAACTCTGTTTAAACTGCCAGGCCTAACTCCTGGCCAGCAAACCCAAGGAATCGATACTGTTTTCCCCAATATTAATCTCTTGAAACCTCAAAAGAAAAAGGGGGAAGAAAAGGAGGAGAGAGAACTTCCCAGACACGGACAATTCACCCTCTCTCCCCCCTCCACCTGAGCTTCCATTTTCACTAACTGCAAACTCCTTCTCTCTTGGAAGAGACCTCACTCTGCAGCAGCCCCTAAGCAGCTTCTGTCCTCAAACCAGCCTGGCTCACCCTGTACCCCCCAGTGACATCACCCTGACCTTGTCCAGGCAGAGAGCACCACACTCCAAGAGCCATCTTGCCCACATAAAAAACCACACACAATATACAACCCAGGTGTGTGTGGGGGGGGGTGTTACGTATCATTCCTTGCTTATTGTGCTTCTGTGGAGGAGGTCAAAGTGAATGCTGATGAGGTAGGCTTCACTTCCCTTTACACTGACATAGTGATTCAGGAGAGTATAATTAGGATGACAAGTGTTACCTGTGGATGCTGATTCTCCTTTGATTATCATTGGAGCCCCTTTGGTCAAATTGGAGCTACACTAGATTTACATGACTGAGATCAGAATCTGGCCTGCTGTTGATTGTGCTGTCCTGTGGGCACAGCTGAAGTTGTCATTAGAGATGTGGATGGTTCCTTACCTCAGCCCCTCTTCTTGCCTGGAAGGGGATACCACCTAACAATGCTTATAGATATTGCCTGGGGTACTTAGATCAGCTGCAAAAGATCAGCGTCCAAAATCCTTTGGCAGCCTGGATGCTGCGTGCATAATCCACCCAGAGGAGCCATATCTTACAGTAAGGTGTCAGAAAAGGGAAAGGCTGATTTATAGAGACATCTGTTGCAGCCTTTCTTTGACAAAGTGCTATCATCAACATACTTTCAAGGTGACTATCAGTTACAGAGAGCATGTATCAAATGAAACTCCTCATTTTCCTGTCACAGATTAGATAATTCTTGTGTTCTGGGAGGCATGTATGCAGGCTGTCTAGGGTTTGGGCAGTTTTTTCAAATCTCAGCCCCACCTTGATAATATCACCTTACTAAAGAGAAAGACTTGAGGGTCAGTTAGGGGAAAGGGATGAGTTGACTGTTGTATCTGCAGTTAAAAGTTTCCATTAGTTGAACTCTCCCCCTGCAAAATGATAATGAGGACAATTGCAGCTCTAGTATTGTATGTGGGGTTTGAATGAGTTCTGATCTCCCTCTTTCACCTGGAAGGGACGATTCTTTCCATTTGTTCCTCTATCACAGTCACCACAGGACTCCAAACCCTGTGCCTTTCCTGCTTCCTTAGCATGCTGAAGGAACTAGGATATGGCTCACGAGGTATGAGTTTCTGTCGTATTTCCCAGCAGGTGCATTCAGCAATGCATCAAAAAAACATGACCATTTTTCTTCAGTGGCCAGAGGGTTAGCTCCCTGAGTTGCTACATGAGGAACCCAAGGCTCAGGAATGGTATTCTATGTTTCTTCTGTCAGTATGGGGTAGGCTTGTTCCAGTTTGCTCAGTGCATAGCTGCTTGTTTCCTGTACCTGTAGATGGCAGTGTTATGGATGTGTTGACTCTACTGCTTGTCTCTCTTCATCCTGAGCTGCAGGTGTTTGGGAAGGCTGTGGATAAAGCATATCATTAGCTGGCTCCCCAGACAGGGTTTGAAGGGCTATGTAGGCCCTTCGGCCTAGATAGACAAAGGTATTTAGGTTCCTTACTTTTGTTGAAATCAGTTGGAGTAGGTTGCCTAAATATCTTTGTGAGTTTGTGGCTCACTCCTGGTCTCAGTGTCTCTAGGTGAGCAGGAGTAGAAAGTTCTGTGCAGATAGCATGGTAGCATCCAGGTTGCCATTAGCAGGGAATGGGTGGGCTGCAATGCCTTTGCTCTCTGCCTAGGTTCAATAGGCCTGAGATGGTGCTGGGCACAGACCATTTGATTCACTGCTGCATAACTTCAAGTTAACATTGTTGCTTCTCTATTGAAATGAGTAAGTAGATTAAATTAACACTAGCATAGAGCAGGAGGAATATGTTCACTCAGAGGACCATAACAGAGCCCTGGCTATGCATAGCTGAACAGAGAACTACATGGATGGGACTGCACAGATGAGACTAGAAAAGGAATCCAACCCAGACCACCCTCTGGGTAGTTGGTTGAGGCACTTTGGAGGAACAGAGAAGCCAGAGGAAATTGAAGGTTCCAGATTCATTCAGCCTAAGCCAGAGAAGCCGGCCATGTTAGAAACCCACTTGCTCTTTAGACTCTCACCCTTAAACAAACAAGCTCTCATTCCCCTCTAGCAGGATCACCACAGTGAAGGCCAGCAAGTGTTCTGAGAGGAGCATTAATTACACCATGAGCTTCCAAAACTGCTTTCTCCTCCTCCCACTTGACTTACCAAACCTTGGAGGAAACAGCACATCAGCTGCTGGGGCAGCAGTGGCACTCAGAGTTGTGCACACATCTGGCTGACAGGTGTTTGATTCTGTACTTCTTAGCTAGACAAATATGTTGAGGAAAGCAAGGAGAGGGAATTTCCCCTATGTATGGAGGGACAGTAATACATTTGTGGTTATGGGTTACTAGTATAAAGTTTCTCACACCCCAATCTCTCTCTCAGGCTCTTTGTTCAGACTCACCCTCTTCACCAGGGAGAAAGTTTTAGAAGAGGAAGGTTAACTGGCTTGGAATGAGATGGGAATGAGAATCTGCTGCTGGAGACTCTCAAGTGCTGGGTGGCTGCAGTGTAGCACCTGATAGTTGATTCAGCTGAAGTAGTGGGGGGTTAGACTGGAGCAGGCAGAAGACAGTAGAAAGAGACAATCCTTTGGTGTCACTCGTTTTAGGAGCATTGCTGTTTCTTCCAGGCTGGCAGCACAGTGTCAGGGCTCAGCAGCTACTATTTGGAAGCAAGTTGTCAAGCAAAGAGGAAGAATAACCCTTGGCTTGGAACTCTGCAGATGTGGGCTCTACTCCCCCTGCCCTTTGAGATTCTGTGGCTAGGTACAGACAGTCAAACAGCCCAAGGCTGGATTGATTCAGTCTTTGCAGTTTAGTCTAAGCTGCAAAGATTGAACCGATAAGCAAATGAACAGACATTCACTTTTGATTCAGGCAATGCAGCCACATGCCTGCAGTGGCTCAAGACAGAAGGCGGGAGATGCTAGAGCATGGCTCTCTGGCATATAGCCAAGCTGGGCTGTGTATTTGTTTCCTCTTCCTGCTGTCCCTCATATCTCTGGGATTTGCAGTCCAGGCTCACAGTAGAAGGACTCTGCAGGGTTGCTCATCACTTCCTCTTCCTGCTTCCAGGTGCCTCTGGGATTTGTAGTCCACAGTTGCAGCTGGCACTAAGTAAGCAGGACAGGGCAGCTCCATATTTGGGGGAAGGGAAATTTAATCCCCCTCCCAGACTCCAGCAGGGGTTTGCTGGGGGGGCAGAAAGCAGTAAGCCAGCCCTCACTGCTCCAGCTAGGGAGCAGAGGGATGGGGCCAGTCCTGCTCTCTGGAGCAGAAAGCCCAGCCCAGCCCAGCCCAGCCCAGGGCTGCAAAATGCTGGAATAGTGGGGGACTCTGATTTAACTTGAACCAGGAAGTGGTCTTGAACGGAAGATTCATAAACTGGTTTGACCTAAATCAGTTAAGTCTGTATCAACAACATTCACCCAGGTTTATCTTAAACCAGTTTCAGCCATTTTGAAACTAGTTTTTGTGCACTGAACTTCTGTTCTGTTACAGGTTTAAATCAGTTTCTGATCACTTAAGTCAGTTTATGTGTAACTTCTGTCCCTAAACTGTGGCACCCCTCAAGCAGCTACTCAGACCCAGATGCACAAAGGTATTTAGGTATCTGAAGATCCAGAATGATGGCCAGTTGGATTTCCACAGATGCCTAAGTAGGCCTGGTGCCAAATTCCCATTGCTTTTAATTATCTTCAGATGTACAGAATGGATACTTAAAAAAATTCCACTTGGCACTTTTTTCTATGGGTAGATCCAGGATTTTGAAACAGAGGGGTGCAATTAGTGTGATGCATCATCACATATATAATACAACACCAAGTCTTTTCCAGTTAAGGAGAAACTAGAAGCTTTACTACTATTCCAGAGGCCTAGCACTACATATTTCAGTTTAGGATCAAAGCAAAGCCAAATATAACTTTTTTGGCATATGCACTGATTTGCTAGATTATATACTCCATTTAAAAACACCACAAACTAGGCAAAAAGTCAAAAGATGTTGTTTCATTAGTCCTGTAGTCATCTAGTTAAATGTTTGTCTCTTATTCAGATTCATATCTAGTCATCTTGAGCATCTTGACAGTGTCTCCAAAGTAGGGGCGATGCATAAGGGGTACACACAGGTGCACGTGCACCACCTGAGCATCGCAGTGCATCCCCTACAATAAGGTGCTACCGACACTGCTGGCAGCACCTGCGGGTGATCGCTGCTTGCCACCCCACAGCCAGCACCACTGGCGGGGTCTGTGGGCAGTCCGCGACAGCCACTGGATGCTGCCGACACTGCTGGCAGTGCCGGCAGGTGGTCGCCGACCCCTGGTCAGCACTCATCACCCTCCCTTCCCCCCCCACCGACAGTACTGGCAGCATCTGCAGGAGCTCTGCACTTACCGCTTCTACCGCTCTTGCTGCCGCCGCTGTGCTCCTGCCGCCGCTGTGCCCCCCCAACCACGGGGGGCATGTGCCATTCATGTCCAATACTTCGCTAGCAGTCATATCTACATCTAAGTTAACATTACCACACCTGAGTTAAGGTTTTTAGCAAAGAACATCCTTCAGGGCTGCGCAGTAGAAGAGACATTACCAGAAATAGCTAAGAGACAGCAGCATTGCAGAAGAAAGGATCGTTTGAATATCTGACCATTAACCTGAGAAGAGGGTCATTAATACCCATGGTGGAGTGAACGATATCCATGAGCCATGAAGTCAATTGACTCCCTCAGTGCTACCTCAACAGAAATGCCACTGGCCCTCCCAGACAGTTGGTTTTAAAGTTTCGGTGGAGCAGATCTAAGGAGGTAGGGGAATACCTGCAAGAGCTCTTCTTTTCCTGAGTGGTCCTGCAGTTCTGTGAGAGGCAGCTGTGATTTGGTTGTTTGCCTGGATCAGTGATTCTCAACTAGGGTGCTGGGCTAAGCAAGGTGTGAGGAAGTACGCAGATAAAAGCAGGCTCAAGCTTCAAGTATGAGGAGGTAAACAGGTAAGAGCAGGCTCAGGCTGTCCCTGCCTAGCTGCTTCCCTACCCCCACCACTGCCCCTGCTGCGGAGAAGTGAGGCCTGTAAGAAATGCATTCAGTTTTTAAATGGGGTGCCTCTCAGTTCACAAAAGTTATGGAGGGGTGCCTTAAGTTTGATGTGGGGTGCTTTGAGTCTAAAAACATTGAGAACCACTGCCCCACATTGGGACTTTACACCTGTGGAAATAGTTAGCTAACTGATGAGGTGCCAGACACTGCTGTGCAAGAATAAATGTTTTCGATCCGAGCCTTCAAGAGGCCGAATGTACATATGCACACACACCTTGTTTTCATAGGTGGTCTCTCTCCATCTCCTTGCAGTTTTCTATCTCAGGGCTGTCCCTGCACAGTCAGTGGGCCTGGGGACCATATGCTTCCCGCTGCACTATGTACTCAGATGCCTCTCACCCTCGCCCCACTGCACCCTGCACCTCGACGCAGCACCAGGGGAAGAACTTCCTTAAAAAAAATCATTTCTCCATCATTCCAAAACTGAAAAGGACAGGTTGTCAGCTGATGTCCCTCAGTCTGGCTCCCTTGACTTCAATGACCCTGGACTGTTATAGTTCAGGCAGAGATCTGATCCAATACAGCCTCTTTGTCTCACAAGCTTACAAGTTTGAAACAACATCTAAAAATATCAGTTTTCTGGTCATTTTGTATTCTGCTGTACATATTTTGCATGCATCTGCTCTTCTTGTGAGAATGAGGCTGATTCAGCACATTTCATTTCCTGTGCTTCCTTTTTTTACGTATATAAAAAAATATTTTTCCTATTAAAAAAGCATCTGCTCTAAGGACCTGATGAGGAATGGTTTCTGGTAAAGACTGCATGACAGTTCAAAAAGCCCCCCAGGGAAATGCAAGATGTTCAAAAAGAGGGGGTCAACTCATCATTGCAGAATATCTTTAAATAGAGATTAGATATCTTTCTGAAAGCCATGCTCTACTCTACCAGTGCTGAAACTTTTTTTTACAAATGGGCCAACCTTGATATCAGAAATGGGCCTCCACTCATCCCCTCTTTCTCCCTGCCACAGAATTTAGCAGTGAGAAGGAGAGGCAAACAGCAGCAGCATTAAATTCCTGGGCTCCAGAGATGGGCGAAGGTAATGGCTTCAGTTAGAGCCTGCACTGATATGCTGGTGGGCTCACACCAGTTACAGGCAGATGAGGTTCTTTGGGTAAATTCATAGATCGTAAGAGGCTGGAAGGGACCTCGCAAAATCATTGGGTCCAGCCCCCCCTGCACTGGGCAGGAAGACAATTGGGGTCAGGTAACCCCAGGAAGGTGACCGTCCAGTCTCCTCTTGAAGATTTCCAGGGTAGGTGATTGTACCACTGCTGGAGGGAGTTTATTCCACAGTCTGGACACCCTGACTGTGAAGAAGTTTTTCCTAAGGTTGAACCTGAAATAGTTTTCCAGGAGTTTGTAGCCATTACTCCTGGTTTTCCCCAAGGGTGCCCTGGTGAACAGTTGTTTGCTGAGCCCTTGATGTAGTCCCTTGATACAGTGGTAAGCTGCTACCAATTCCCCTCTCAACCTTCTCTTTGTTAGGCTAAAGAGGCCCAAGTCCCTCAGCCTTTCCTTGTATGGCTTGTCTTGCAAGTCTCTGATCATACGGGTGGCTCTTCTCTGGATTCTCTCAAGCATTTCCACATCCTTGTTGAAGTGTGGCACCCACACCTGGATGGAGTACTCCAGCTGCAGTCTCACCATTGATGGCTCTTGTCTCAAAAGCCCTGTCAACTCTACAGCTCCTAATAGTCCAGTGCTTTGCCCCTGCTGGCTGCTAGCATGGCTTGTCCTGCAACCAAATGTGATATATTTTATTAGATCAACTTCTTTCGTATGGAAAAAATGGTGTCCATATCTTGATCTTTGTCTGCTTTGGCATTTTTGTTGATTTGGGAGCTCTTACCCATCAGAGACGTAACCAGGGAGCACTACATGGAAGTGGCTCATTAGACCAACTAGATAGCTGGAAAAATTGTTCTTTGCAAGCTTTCGGGTACAAACACCCTTCTTCAGGCAGAGGGAGAGTTTGCAGTTGTTTTGTCTCCCTCTGCCTGAAGAAGGGTGTTTGTACCCGAAAGCTTGCAAAGAACAATTTTCCCGACTATTTTGTTGGTCTAATAAAAGATACCACATTTACCCAAAGAACCTTGTCCGCCTATGTCCTAAGACCAACATGGTAACAACCAATACCCGCCCCACCCCCACCAGTTATAGGTCATTCACACAGGTTTCATGGGCCACGATCATGTGCCTGCTTAGCTCTGCTACTGGGTGGAGCCCCACTGGAATGCAGAGAACCCCTCATGAAGTAGCGGAGAACCTATGCACAAATATCTGCAGGATTGGGGGATATATTTGATTTTTTGCTCACATTTTGTTACCTTTTTCCCTCATCCACCCAGTGACTTTGGCAAGTGAGTTAAATTTTTGATAAGTTTCAGCACTTCAAAAAAAGGAAAAATTACAATAGGAAAAGAGCAAGAAAAGAGAAAAGTTGACTTGATTGATTTCAGTGGCTTCGGTAGGAAAATAAGAACAGATAAAGATAGTAAAATAAAACAAATGTTTTCATGAAGGATTTGGTGACAAGTTTCTGAACTACTGACATGATATACATTTCCAGATCCAAAATGGCTTTCAAACTGTTGGCATATTTTGCTATTTTATTTTCATTGCCAGCCAGCTGGAATAGTGTTAAATATAAGCTTCTGGAGTCACTTTGTAGAATGCTGAGGCTAGTTATTTATGTTATATATCAAGTATTCCTTTAGCATCCATGGAACCAGCCCTTTTTATTTTAGTGTTGTTTCTTTGATGGCGGGCATTGTGTACCTTTAAGATTTGGGTTTACCTCCTTCATTAATTCATGAGGGGAAAAAACAGTGTCGGATAAGGAACTGGCTGGAATCTAGAGCCTTGGGTTCAGTTGTCTCTCTTTGCTACTGGCCTATTGAACAAGTCGTTTTTCTCTTTGTGGCTCAGTTTTTTCATCTGCAAATCAAAGCTAATCTACTGACTCAGTGAGAGACATAAAGCCAGTGCCACATAAGAGTAGGGTCACTCGAGTGACCCAAAGGGCTGCATGTGGACCAGCCGGCGCGAAAGTAAATAAGCCTGATGGTGGCTGCTCATGGAGCAGGGTGGGTTGCAAGTGGTCCAGAGAGGGGCAGTGTGAAAGAGGCCCTGTGAGAAGGGCAGAGTGTGTGAGTTGGAAGCTACAGGCCCAGCAAGGGGCAGAGTTTAGCTCAGCCTCGGGCCAGAGCTGCTATGAATTTGCTATGCCATCCATGAGGCATGGGACACGGTATAGGGGAGGACAGAGCCATGGACAATGCCCTAGGCATTGGGGCATTCAGTGGGTAGCCTTCCACATTCAACACCCAGTTTATTAAACCAAACTGTGGCAGGTGAGACACGGCAGCTGCCCTAGACAGGTAGGCAGGCCAATGTTGAGACCCGGCCCAAGTTTAATGCTAAATTAAGAGATGTTATCTGCCTTCTGTTACCTGTCCAGTGTGAGGCATAAGGCCAGTTACTTGCCTTCACTCTGACTTCTTGTTATTGATTTAATTATAATTAAATAATTACATATTTTTATCACTTTTCCTGATTAGGAACTCTGCCATTTCTACAGCCTGTTGCCTAAATCAGTTAAGAATATATCTAGTTCAGCTTTGGTATTTACAAACACATTAAGGAGCTGGAAGTGGTGAATTCTGCTATTTATTACACCGTGGTCTAGAAGTAAATGCCATGGCAGGGAGAGATGGGCGCACAGAAACAATAGGTTCTACCGTGCATTGTGCCACTTTAATCTCAGTAAAACACAACTCAAGCATTGCACCTTGGGCCCTATAGAGTGGACTCCATCATTAATTGCCCTATTTTAAGGTTAAGGGGAGTTTTGCTCTTGTTAGGATTGATGTGTCCCTTACACAGCCTACATGGTGGCATGGTGGCCTCTGTAGCTAGAATGACTGTGGCATCTCCAGTGCTACCAGCCCTGCTTGACCACACTTCTGTGTTCCCTCTCCAAGGCTCTTTGCTGTGAAGTGCGGAGGGTGCTTTGAAGCCATCGCTCCCAGTGAATTCGTCATGCGAGCCCAGAAGAGCGTGTATCACCTGAGCTGCTTCTGCTGCTGTGTTTGTGAACGGCAGCTGCAGAAGGGTGATGAGTTTGTCCTGAAGGAAGGTCAGCTGCTGTGTAAGAGTGACTACGAGAAGGAGCGGGAGCTGCTCAGCTTGGTGAGCCCGGCTTTGTCGGATTCCGGTAAGGGGGAGCACTGTGTTGAAACCCATCCTATTCTCATCCACCCACCCCTGTAACCTGTCCAGATCTAGTTGTAGCCTGTCCCTCTCTTCTAGTGTGCTCACTTCTCCACACATCTTAGTGTAATCCACGAATTTGAACAAGGTGCTTTTCACCCCCTTGTCCAAGTCACTGATGAAGATGTTGAACAGTGCGGGCCCGAGGACCGAGCCTTGGGGAACCCCACTGCCCACATCCCTCCAGGTGGAAAATGGCCTGTCCACCACCATCGCTGGGTGTGACCCTCCAGCCAATTTGTAGCCCATCTGACTGTAGGTGTCAACAACACAGTCACCTAGTTTTTTAATGAGAATGAGGTGAGAGACAGTATCGAAGGCCTTCCTAAAGTCCAGAAAGACTACATCCACTGCAACACCTGCGTCCAAGGATTTTGTGACCTGGTCGTAGAAGGCCACCAGGTTGGTATGACAGGACCTGCCTCTCATGAACCCATGTTTAGTGCCCCTAAGCATAATCTCCCCTGCTGGTCTCTTGCATATGTGCTCCTGGACAGTTTTCTCAAAGAGCTTCCCCAGGGCTGAGTCTCACCAAAGTTAGCAGAGTGAGGCACTAAAGATGAGAACAGTGAATGGACCTGGTATCTGGACCCAAGCCCATTTCAGGTTTTGATTAAACTAATGTCATGCATGGGTCTGAAATCCATTGTTCACACATGTTCACAGGAAGTGTAGTTACAGGGAAAGTGTGTGAGCAGCAAGTACTGAAGCAGGTGAAGGATACCCAGTCAAAACCTAGTAGCAAATTTGGAAGTAGGTTGTTACTACAGAATCTGTCCCAGCTGCATAGCCATGTTTTACATGGATGTAAATGTGTCATGTATCCGGGTTCTGTGTGTGTGCATCCCAAAGAGTTTACAGTCTAAAAGCAAGTGTTATTATTAGGCACCATGCTCTAGTGAGCAGCTCTCTGGCCTATCCATGACTGGCTTTAGGCGAGACATTTCCCGTCTCTGTGTTTTAATGTCCCCATATGCAAAATGGGTATATGGGGATTGTGAAGGTGGCTGCCTTCGCAAAGTACTTTGAGGTTTATGGATGAAAAGAGTTGGTGGGTTCTTTGTTATCAATAGGCCTGCGCGAAGTGGCTAGTATTTGCTTTGGATTTGGATTAAGCCGGATTGGGGGAAAGTGATTCAATTCAGTGATTCGAATCACTGTCCCGAATTGATTCAGCTGAGTCTGATTTGAAGATTTGGCTGCTGCCGAAGCAGCCAAATTTCCGAATTGCACAGGCCAATCCCACCCGCCCGCTCTCCCAGCCCCACCCGGCCCCAGCTCCTGGCTCTTCAAAAAAAAAGCCTGCCCTCACCAGGTGCTGCCAGGCAGGAGGGGAGTGATCCCTGCTGCCCCCCACTGCCCCATGCCACAAGGGGGACTCTGCCACAAGCCCCCTGCCCCTCCCCCCATGGTTGCCCTGCCCACCTCAGGTCCTGGCCCTTTAAAAACAAAAAACCAGAAACCTTGGACTCACCGGCTCCTGCCCAGTGGAGGGGACAGGATGATCCCCGCTGCTCCCCACTGCCCCGCACTGTGTGGGAGGTTCTTCCACAAGCCCCCAGAAGCCCGAGGCCGCTACAGCAGCCGGTGAGACTGGGGTTTTGGGGTTTCTTGTTTTAAAGGGCCGGGAGCTGGGGTGCATGGGGGCAGCCATGGTGGGGTTGGAGGAGTGGGCAGGGGTTGAGGGGCACTCAGGGGGGCTGAGGGAGCAGCCAGGGGATGGGGCCTGGCAAGGTTCCCCCCATAGTCCCCTCCCCACTCCTCCATCCCCCTTCCCTGTCCCCTACATATCAGCATGGAGTTCGGGTCCAGCTGCAGCAGGGACTGCCTGAACTGCCAAAGCTCTCCAAATCTTTTCCAAATCTATTCAGAGAGCTTCAAATCAATTTGGACCTTTTAACTGGTCCCCTGATTCGATTCGTATTCAGAGATTTGGCCACCGAATCAGGCTGAATCTCCTCCGAATCGAATCAGCACCCAAAGCTTTGCACAGCCCTGGTTATCAACATGTTTGGGGGAATGCAGGGGTGGAAGTGAGCACAGAAATGAGTGGAAGTTTCCTCGAGTCCATTGAGTGACCTGGGGCAGTCAGGTCTGCCTGGGATTTATCCAATGTAGCAAATTCAACGCCTGCTCTGGAATCTGAAACTGAACTAGCCCAAATGTAGCAATCTTCCAGGCACTCTGCAGAAGACACCTGTTGCACAGGGATATTGGAGAGGCCTGATGGAGTGCATGGAAGGGATGGGAAAGGCTGTTCTAGAGCAAGGCAAGGATGGAAAGGACTTTCTCTGTACATGGCTAGCTGGATTCCTGTTCCAATGTTGGCTTTAGTGCTGCTGTAATAGTACTATGTTAGTAATTAGATGTTAAGAGTGCCCAGACCCTTGGATAGATATCATTCTTCATTACTTTAAACATAAATAAATGAATGCTTAACATTTCCTGGAGAGAAAAAACAAGTAAAAACATCCCAGCAGTAATGGTTAGAAAAAGAAAATGAACTGTTAGCAGAAATATTGGTGTTAACGATGTCCCCAAAGACCTTGTCTCCTAGCAGGGCTGGATGGACACATGCCTTTTGCCTGTGTCACGCATATCATTTTCCAAAACAGTCTTTGCTTCCATTGAAAAATGTTGTCATATGATAATTTGCTAACTGTACAAAGGCAGTTGCCCTGTAAATGCTCTGTGTGGTATATTAAAGAGGATGCCCATTAAGAGTTTTGCTGCCAGAGATGTCTTTTACGAAGAGCACAGTATCGTTATCCCTGTCTTGCACATAGGGAAGCTGAACCAGGAGTGGGAGAGACTTAGCCAAGATTACCCAGCAGGCAGAGCTAGGGATTGAACATAGGTTCCTCGTGTCCTGCTCTAGTGCTCTTTTCAGTAGGTCACGCTCCCTCCCCAAACCTTAAAGATATGTCTGCACTGGTTCTGTTCATATCTTTTTGGGAGCTACTGAAAAGTAAGCCCCACCCATCTCCAAACCTACAGCTGAGGTGGTGAGGATGCCCCAAGGGGGGCCCTCCCTGTTCTTCCCATGTTGCTCATCTCAAGTCCCTCTGTTTCACAAAATCTCAAGAGCACCTTATTCCTGGGTGAAGTGCTCAGAGCAGGGGGGGTGAGGCTTATTTTTCAGCAGCAGCCTTGAGATCATCATCACAGTGTCAATGAAGACACTGCCCTCTGCTAGGAAAGTGAAATGTCACTTCTCCAATATGCTGCTCTACGGGGGAATGGGCACACTGTTGATCCAGCTGCAACATGGGTGGTAGGTATGTTACTGGTGCAGCAATTAGGGTGTATCCAAAGAATAAGTTAGGGCAGGGCTGTGCAACTGGTGGACTGTGAAGGGTTCAATTGCAGCCACTGGACTTCTCCCATTGCTCTGGCTGTAACAGTTGCAGGAGCCTGTGGGCTCCCCCACTCTCCTCTGGCTTCTGCATGAGTCTGTGCTCCGGGGGTGCAGGGTGGAATTGGGCAGTGGAGGGGAGTGTGCAGTGCAGCAGTGGAGGAACGCTAGGTACAGTGATGGAGGGGGTGCCTGTGTGGAGCATCAGGATGGGAACGTCCATTCAGCGAGCAGCCTCATGGCCTGTGGCTCGCTTGGTGCCATCTGTGTGGCACACAGCTTCTGCTCATGTGGCCCTTGGGGGCTTAAAAGTTGAACACCCCTGAGTTAGGGGATGAGCAAAAAAAAGGACATGGTTGTAGAGCAGTAAAACAATCTTACTGTAGCCCCAGAGGTATCCATTTGGGCCCTGCTTCTTGCTTGTGCCAAAGGCTCTGCCCAGTCAACCCACCACTGTGTGGGTACCTGGTCATTCAGACTGAATGCAGTGCTAGAAACACCACACCCTGGTGTGCTCCTGGCTGCAGACACTGTCATGGCTTAATCATGCCAAGCTGGTAGACCACATGGACCTTTAAGCTTCTGTCACCTACTACCAGGTGGTAAGGTAGGGGGTGAACTTAGAGTCCATCACCTGCACAGTATTAACTGCCCAAGTGCACACTGTAATCCTGTGGTTAATCCAAGGTAATCTACCTTAGTTTCAGATACCAGTGAGCTGCCTTGCATTTACTGCAGGGTAAGAGCATACTCATGAGCATTTACCATGGAGTAGCTCAGGAGTGTACAAACCGCACATAAGTGGTACAGGGAACTGCTATGTGTGGCACATGAGTCCCAGGCACTCAGTAAAAGGAGGCACCAGAAGGGAGGATGGGGGACATGAACTTCCAGCCACATGGAGGGGAGCAGGGGCAGGATGCTGCTGTGAGAGATGTCAGGTGTCACTGCCAAGAACTAAGTTAAACCTTCCCTGGCCCTGCAGCTGCCAAATGCAGGGCTTTGGATTCTTGCTTGTCATATAATACTGCAGTAATTGCAGGTTGAGAAAGGGTTAATCTGGCTCTTGGCAGTGACAGCTCTTCTCACAGCAGCATCCTGCCCAAATTCTCATTGCCCAGATGCCTCCATTCCAGTACCCCAGGACACAAACTCCATTAGGTTTGCCTCTGAGGAGCGGGGATCAAAGTGGCCCTTGGGGAAGGGGCAAGACTTATTTTGTGGTACCCCTGCCAGAAAAGGCTGGCCACCACTGGAGTAGCTGATGCACTGTAAACTCACCAGATGGAATAAAAACTAATGGGAACCATAACTAAAAAAGTGAACCAAATCCAATTCCCTGATCCTCGTCTGGGGGTTTGAAAAGGTTTGGATAACTCTTCTCCAAAGAATTCACAACTTTCTTCAACCTCATTTTTTTGACAATATTTCTAGCCCAACGACAACCTCAAAGTAGGACTAATCTCAGGGAAAAACAAGTTTGTTCTTGTGAAATGTCCAGCTAGGACCTAGAAGAGCTGGAGGCTGAAATGAATCTCAGAAGAGGATCCAAACTTTTGGACCCGTTGCCAAACCAAATCCAAACTCTAGACATTTAGGCTAGAGGCAGACATTCAAAAAGCCTGAGCCTGAATTGATTCAATCTTTGTAGGTTAGTCTAACCTGCAAAGTTTGAACCTATTTGGAGGTGGATAGACATTCCTTTTTCATTCCAGAAATGCAGGCACATGCCTACAGTGGATCAGGCTAGAAGCCGGGGGGGACTAGAACTGCCCTCCCTTCCCTTCTACAGTACTGAGATGCGGGGGGGCATGGCCAGGCCTGGGCAGGATGCTGTGATTAGGGAGGGTTCCCCCCTCCTGAGCAGCCCATCAGGAAATGTTTATCACCCCTAACTCAGTGTTTATCAATACATCAAGAAAACAACAGAGGGGCATTACCAGCTACCTGTTGATTCTGCCTTTGTCCCACATGCCACAGTTTGGAGGTAGCCAGCATGTGGTCTGCTAGCTAATGCTGAGAGGTGTCTGCAAGGGACAGGGGAATGCCTGCTTAGCAGAGAGTGGGGAGGGGAGGGGGGCACAGAAGCCAGGCACATGTCTGTAGTCGCTGCTGGAGCTGCAGTCAGGTAGCAGAGGGGAAGGGCCAGCTCTGTTGTGGAGCAGAAAGCCCTGCCCAGCCCAGAGAGCATGCTGGGATGCTGCGGGAGTCTGATTTAATTTAAACCAGCAAGGGGTCTGGGACAGAAATAGCATAAATCGGTTTGACCCAAATCAGTTAAGTTGGATACTGCATTCACCCAGGTTTATCTCAAACCAGTTTCAGCCACTTTCAAACTGGTTTATGTGCACTGAACATCTGTTTTGTTACAGGTTTAAATAAGTTTCTGGTCACTTAAACTGGTTTGTGTGTAATGTCTGTCCCTATCCCTGGTGGTGATCCCAGGGCGTATATACATGAGACATTTAATGCGCATTAGACTCATTCTACAGTGCATTAGTGCAGCTGGCAAAAAACATGCTAATGTGCAGTAGACTTAGTCTAATGCTCATTAACATCACAAAAAAGCGTTCCTCTGCGCTAATGCACCATAGCGCTGATTATGGTACATTAAGTTAGTATCTGTTATTATAGATAATAAACTTAATGTGCCATAATTATGATGCTACTTTTATGAAGTAATGTGAATGCCTTATTGCTTCTTGGCCCATGCTGCTCATCAACCTTTGCTTTCCTTACCTGTTGGGTTAGGGCAGTAGGGGCATCTCACACATTTTGGTGGCTAGTATGTCTTGGTGACGTTGATTTATGATATCATGGGGTTACCGGACATCTCAGTGCAGCATCACCAGATGGAGGGAAACATAAACAGGCAAAATGCTGCCATCTTCTGGAGAGGGAGGGGTGCGCACTCACCAGGCAAGCAACTGTGTGAACCGGTGGGCCACTTCTGTGCTTTGTGGGAAGAAGGAAGAGCTGTGCCGTCCAAAGCAGAACAGGGGTATAAGCAGGTGGAGCAATGCCATGCCTTGGTGAGAGAAAGAGAGTAGTCCATGTTTCCAGCACTCTTGCCTGTGCCCATACGAAGCAGTCTCGTTTTCCAGTCAGGCATCCTCTATCCTCTGTTACAACCGTCCTGTGGCTTTGAAAAGAGTGTGACGTTCACAATCTGATTTCAGGCTCTCATCATGCCTGGCCTGGCTTCCAGAGGTGCTAAGCAGTCAAGAAACCCAGTCAGGGCAACAGTGCTCAGCACCTCTGCAAACCAGAGCAGGCTTGAAATCAGAATCTATGCCCTGAATATCCTTTGGACAAACCACCTGTTTTTTTAGTTCTCAAGGTTTTGAATGCCATAAACGCTTTGACACCACACAGCAAATGACCCAGCCCCCGTGTCACTGGGTTTTGAATACCACAGTCCCAGTACAAAGGGTCTTGGCACGTCACAGTAAGTGTTACCAGGCTTTGAAGGCCCTGATCTTGGCATGGGATACAGAGTGTCTTCTTTTTCTTCTTTCTCTTAAACTAATCCTGGGCAATGTGAGCCTTAAAGCAGGTAGTAGCCTTGGACCATACCCCATAGCTGACTTTTCCACCATTAAAAAGTGAATTCCACAATGACTGCAGTGATAGAAGTTGTAATTTGGAGATGCCCTGTCACTTGAAAGACTACCGAGGATGGGAGTTAGAGGGTCTCACAGATCAGTTAGTGAAAGAGACTGAAGACGGCAGAAGTGTGTTTATTACTCCACAAATAAATACGGGCATAGATGAACGAGAAAAGCTAAAAAAACATGTTACTGCACCACAACTAAACCGCGGTTTTCAGTTCTTCTCATTCACCTACACTTGCATTTACTGACCACTACGATGACCTCAGGTGGAGCTCAGGTCCGCGGAGCAATTCCCGAGCACCTGCCCAGCCATCTTCCCCGTAATGGAAGAAGCTACAGAATTAAACTCTACGTCCAGCTTGTGGCCTGCTTTTTGAAGGGCCCACCAGAAATGGAAGAGGGTGGGAGGAGGGATGCAAAGCAAAGGCCATTTTATGAGAAAATGCAGATAAAAAAGCAAGGCAGTGGGAGCCATATGTTGTCTATAATCTCCAAAGCCCTCACTTCAATTACAGCCTCCCCTGAGTTCCAACAGCCAGGCCTAAGTAAACAAGCCCCTCTGTAAGAGGACCCCGGTTTCCAATTAAAAGTGTACTAACATTTCTCCTCTCCCTAATTCCTTCCAACCAAAGAATTTCTTCATCTCAGCCCACGAAATCGAGTAGCCCTGGACTCCCTGCCCCCCGCCTCCCTTCCCCATTGAGCTGGAGGGTCACCCAGAGGTCACAGCAGACAATAAAAATCGCCCCCAGCTCTTTCCCATGTGACGTCAGGGGGAGTCTTAGAGATTAATTAATTCCTACCTCGTTCGTGGAAGGCTTTAAAGGCAGAGTTAATTAAAAGTAATACCACGCCAAATCCAACTCAACTCTTTTTGCCACTTAGAGGGATTTTTGGAGCAGGTGTTTGGTGTTGGGGGTGGGTTTGGAAAGGCTCAATGCCATTTTTTTGTTCATAAGGCTCAGTTCTCCGTTTGCTTTCTCTGTGTCACTTTGTTTAGACGCCTCAGAAGCTGTGGAGTCTCCACTGCTTTCCACTGAGCTGTACCCTTCAGGTACGGAGGGCGTTCTTCTATCTCCAAAAGTCCAGCTGCCTTTTGGAACAGTTGGGTTATAAAGAGTAGCCAGATGCCAGCCTGGGGGTAACAGGAAAATACCAGCAGGCATTTTAATAAAGTACAACCAACCGTAATGCTTGCATATGCTCACCCTTGCTTTGCTGGGAGAGAGAAGTAAGTTTCAGAGCTGTTCCTGCTGCAGTGATGTACAATAAAAACAACAGGTTGGATTGCCCACAACATGGGGGACAAGGGTTGGGCCAGAACGACCCTTGAGTTCCTTAGTTAATCTCAAACTATACACTGAAGTTTCCAAGTTCAGGTCTGGGGCTGACTAAGGCTGACCAAGACATTTTATCTAAACTCTACAGAATTATTGATAAATTCTGCATACCAATAAGCGAACTTTATCAAGCTCCAACCAGAGACAGGCTTGAACCTGTTTAGCTTTGGGGGAAGTGCAGATCCAAGAGAAGCTGGTGTAACTCATCGGTGGATGGAACAGATGGAACATTTACACTGAGGTAATCAGTATTGCACTTGTTCAAAAAAATAGGCAGATGCCACACATCCCTAAACTGAGATAATTTCACATAATCTGATGGATAATTACCCATGAAAGAATAAGGGATAAAATCTCATGAGTGTATATTACACTGGTTTAGGTTTCATTTGTCCACTTTCTTCTCAGAGCAGAGGTTTGCTAAAGGCAAATAGGTTATTGTCACCTGCTCTCTTGCTGATCAGTGGTGAAACTCAGTAAGAGCCATCTACTGTCTGCAAATAGCTGG
This sequence comes from Crocodylus siamensis, assembly GCF_052110815.1. NCBI lineage: Eukaryota > Metazoa > Chordata > Crocodylia > Crocodylidae > Crocodylus > Crocodylus siamensis. The sequence goes on from NC_143399.1 coordinate 45,529,398, forward strand.
GGATAGCTACATCTCTGTTTATTCCTGATCCTAGTAGCAGTGTGTAAAATGGCGTAATTTACATACTGGGTATGTAATTTACATACATGGTCCTGGATAGATGAACACATACTCGGATGTAACTAAGCCGGTGTAGTTTACATTTACACTGGAGTATGTGTTCATCTATCCAGGACCATAGTGGAATACAGCTCTGTCTACCCACTTCATCTTATTTATTTACTGGAATGCAGTCATTCGTGATGTGGAGTTCCCCTCAAAGGTGGCTAATAGTGCACAGCACTACTGACCAGTGGTGTAGGACAGTATGCAGTTGAAACCAGAGGGAGGGAATAATTACAAAAAACAGAATGCACTTGTCCACAGTGGATTTTAGCCAGGCTCTGGGAGTGAACAAAATGGGCATATACAAAATGGCTAGGCCTGCAGTTTTACATCTGATCCAAAACTCAGCAAGTACGTCTCTTTCCCTCCCCACCGCCCCCCAGTATCTGTCAAATAAAGCAGGTTTGTTTTTTTCATACTGAAGGAGAGAAAGCCCTACAGCAGCAGCTAAAGACTGATGGGGATTAGAGCAACCAACCTGCCCCCCTGAACCCAAGCTTCCTGCAGGATGGGAAAGGGAAGCAGCTCTGTGCTTCTAATCAAGGTTGTTCCATTTCAGCAGCTTGCCACACCAGGTGCTACTAGCTAACCAGGTGCATGTGTTCAGGGAGAGCAGGGCTGGAAGAATGTAAAATGGCAGCACATGCCATGAGCAAGTGGAATGAGGGAAGCACAACTGTTTGGCAGCTGGTGTACTATCATGTTAATAATAGGGCTGGGGCAGATGACCCACTTACACCAATATAATTGGTTTTTTTTACTGTCATGAAAAAAAGGAGCAGACAGACGTGGTAAGCCCCCCTACACTGATGTAATTTTGCCCTGGGTGGGGTAAAATTACCTCTGAAAGAATCCAGGATAACATTCTAGCTGTGTAAGACTTTGCCTACAGTCACCTCATTCTGAAGCCAGAAATATTGGCAGCAGACAGTAGCTACCATTGTCAACCTGCCAGAGCTTGGGCATATCCATGCCCTTCTGGCAGCTCCGCAGGGCTCCACCGCATCAACTGTGTTGCTGGAGCAAAAAGTGCACCTTAGTTAGAAACCTGCTGCTGAAGGGACCATGGCATGGCAGCCACCAGAACTCATGGGAGTGTCTACACCTGCCATAGGCTACCTGCTAGATGGCAGCCAAAGCCTTGCTCCCCTCAGCAGAATTAGTTTAACTCTGCCAGGGAAAAGGATGGTTCTGCCACTACCTAAGAATTTTTGCTACAAATGCAAAGTTTTGCCAGCAGACTAGGAAAAACTGTTAATGAAGCCTAAATAACGTTGGTCTATAATTCCAGTGGTTTTCAACTTTTTTCATCTACATTTTTTTTAGTGGAAGTGCAGATCCCTTTGAATGGTAAGTGTGGGTATTCGCATAGTTCTGATTGTTCATAGTCATCTTTTGTGGACGCCTTAGACATAGTCTGCAAATCCCCAGGGGTCCATGGACCACAGGTTGAAAACCACGGGTCTATACCATCATTCGTCCAGTATTATCCCCAGATAGGTTAAGGCAAATTTTTCCCTGACACCATGTGGCAAGTCACTGAAAGAGCACCTTGGTGTCAAGTTAGCCCAGGATAGCTGCTTATCTATCCACTCCAGAACTGGGTGAAGTTTTATATCAGTGTAGAAAACCAATGCAAGCTATACAGTTGTAAATGTGTACTTTGTCCAAAACCAAAATCATCTCAACATTGCCTTGTGCTCCCACATCTGTCTGTCATGTTCGTGATGTCTTATACTTAGGTTTCAAGATCTCTGGGGGCAGGTGCCATCTAATTAGTATTTCTGTGTTGAGTAGCTAGTATGATGAGGCCCCAATCCTAGACTGCAGCCTCTAGACACTTAGGCACTGGTAATAAAAACAATGATCATATGCTGACAGCATGATCCTGCTAGCCGCATCATGCTGCTCCTATTTTCTTGGGTATTGTGATCTATGGAATATCAATTATGAGTTAGCATTTACTATCTGGCATTGGTGCAGCCACTTCTAAAACACCAAGTCCACTTATGGTGCCCAAGTTCAAGAAGGTTATTAAATGTCAGAAAAGGTTTAGTAATAGCCTCTTGAGGCAGGAGGCTAGACTAGGTGATGTTTTTAGGTCCCATCTGCCTCTGATATCTATGTTTCTCTAATAAAATGGAGAAGATGCAGAGAAGTCTGATTAAAGGATTGGAAGGCGTGCCTTGCAGTGAGTGACTCAAGGGTTTCATACTATTTAGCATGCCTAAGAGAAAGTAAAGGGAGATTTGATCACAGTCTGTAAATGTATCTACAGAGAAAACAGAAATCTGCTAATAAAGGGCTCTTCAACCTAGCAGGCAAAGGTAATACAAAATCCAATGGATAGAAACAATACCTAGATGCATTCAGATTCAAAATAAGGTGCACATTTTTAAGAGAGAGGAGGATTAACCACTGGAACAGTGTGCTCAGAATTGTGCTAGATTCTCCAACCCTGGGAAATTTTAAAATTATAACTAGACAATTTTTTAAAGCATGCTGTAGTTCCACCACAGTAATTGGACTTGAAGCAGGATTTAATTCAGGAGAATCCTCTGGCCTGTGTTATACAGGAGGTCAGACCAGCTGACCACAGTGGTCCCTTCTGACCTTAAAATCTATAATTTCATGATGTTCTCTAATGACATTTTAATTATGATTGCCATTCATATAAGAGAGGCCCCAACCTCAGCATGAAATGTGCTTTAAGCCTAATACTCAGCAGCATTTTGTCAGGTAATCAGGAGCTCTTCTCAGCTGAGTTTGCCAGGATCCATTCTTTTTCTCCAGGGGCTACTGCAGATGTCAGGAGAAGAGGACCTCACCAAGTAAACTGATTTATTATTACAGAAATACCTACTGGTCCCAACAGAGATAAGAGTATGGCTGTGGTAGGTCCTACTCAAATACATAGTGAAAGGCAGTCCTTCACCCTGAGAGCTCACAGCCAAAAAAAAAAAAAAAGGTCAACAAAATAATGTTGGGACACATGAATTATCCCCATTTGCAGATGGGGAACAGAGGCACAGAGAAATTGATTGGTTTAATCTCTTGCATAGAGTCTATGGCAAAGAAGGAACATCAGCCAAATCTACTGTGATGCGGGTAGGATGCTAACCATAGGGCCATACTTCATCCCTTAGCTAACGTTGCTTTTTTATCTTAGGGATATCCTTGTTCTGGCTGATGCTGAACTTATACTTTTCTAATGCAACAGAGTAATTATGAATTCGTTTGTGCTCATATGTGGCACACTTGATTCAACTTCTTGTTAGCTTCCATAACATTTCACTTGGGCAGATGACTAGTCTCTGTGAACTTCCTTTTCCTGGTTATCTTAGCTGCCCTAGTAATATGACAGTTTGACATGCTACTGCACTTATAAAGAAACATATCTGTCTGCAAGGCAAGGCCTTTTAGTGTATCCTATCCTATTTCACAGCCCAGTATAAACCTACAGATTTTTTTCCAGCAGAAATGGGCTGGCGACCTAGCAGACAATGGCTTGCTTTAAGTTACAGCTCTTAAAAGGTACGTTCCTACAGGAACGGGAACTTAGGGGAAATTTCCTTGGTCACATCCATGACCCCTAATTCAATGCTGAAGTCTCCCAGAGCTGATTTTAGTTTGTACTAACACAGAAATCACTATCATTCTGCATCTCTTCTGCCAGGCCCACCCTCCCACTCATTTCATTCTCATCCTTCACAACACACATGGGTGCACAGACCCTGGAAGATCATCCATGTAGCCACTGCGGCAAGCCGGGGAGCACCAGTGAAAGGCACATGCTACCCTATTGTGCCTGCTTGCCAAATGCTGGAGAAGTGCAGTGGAGCTGCCTTTGGCACACACCCAGCACCGTTGTGAGGCTCAGCCATGCTTCCTGGCACACATCCAGTGCTGGCTACATTACGTGCTGTCATTATTTTGGAGAGGGAGAGGATGGGCTGTGCTTCTCGGTGCTACTCCCAGGTACACCAAAGAGGCAGGGTAGACATGCTTTAAAACTGGCTCTGGTTCCTTCCATTCTGCTAATTCCTAAAATGATGCCTATTCCAAGCCTGGCCATGCTATTGACATCTGCATCATGTTGTTAAAACAAGCAGTTTAGCTTCATTATTGGTGTAATTACTGTAAACACTTCCCAAATGGATCCTGGAAGAGCTTTGTGAAAAAGGTTATGATTGATTTACAGCTCAGGAGAGGGGAGTTCCTTTGCAGTAAAATACTCATTTCACAAGTGCTTTCATCCCTTCCTAGTCAGCTGCTGATTGAGGCTTAATAAACGAGCTTATCAATACAGTATTTAAGACATAAATAAGGTCCCTTAATTATGGAATGCAATAAAGCTTTCTTTTGTGTAGCGTCTTTCATACAAACTGTATCCCAAAATGCCTTGCAGGCTTAAGGAACGCAAAGTGGTGTGGGGTATAAATTACAGAGCGCAATTGTGGAGAGACACTGAAGGGTGAATAAATTAAAGCTGCCTGGGCTAATAACTGAGGGAGAGAAAAATGAAAAGGTGAAAGAAAGGCTGAGTATTTTTTGTCATAGGAAATGATAAGAAAGGTCAGGGGGGAGGGGAAAGACTTTAAAAAGCCCCTGATTTATGGTTTTAAAAAATCCCCCAGGTCATAGGTTGTATTTTTCTGTTTTTAAAGCAATATGACTTCCATGCTGGAACAAGAGTGGCTTGAAAGATTTTCATATTGTTCGGTGATTTTTGAAAGCATTTAAAATCCCCTTCCCCCCTACATCCAACAGCCTCTGGCTCAGCCCTCAGGAGTACCTCCTGATCCCGTGGTCCTAAGTTCTTGCTTCAGCCTCTGCACACTTGCTGTTCACTTAAATCTGCTAGTACAGCGGCCTGTATTTATTCTGGAATCCAGGTGAAATTAGCCATTCTCCTGGGACTCGAGGAAACTGGGATTCTGTTTCAGGCCATGCCACTGGCCTGCTGTGTGACCTCAGGCAAGTCACACCCCATCTCTGTGCCTCAGTTTCCCCTCCCTCTATTTTTCCATCCTATCTACTTAGACAAAAAATTCCTCAGGGTAGGGATTGTCTCTCATTAAGTGTAATACTCCATCCAGCATTTTGAGGGTGTGATCTTCACTCAGGGCTTCTAGTCACTGCTCTAAAAGAAATAATAGTCATAAGAGGACTTAGGGGCCTGATTCTGCAAGGTCATAAGCAGTGTGTCCATGACACTGAGTGCTCTTTACCCCCCTGAAATCATTGTGAGGTGACTGAGGACTTGTCTGTGGTGTGGATTTTGCCAAATGTATATGTGCATTCACACAACCCTTTTTCCAGACTAGCAGTTGAGGATTCCATGTTAGACAGACTAGTGGTCTAATCTAATACAGGAAATCCTATGCCCCTATTGTATAGTTACAGGGCTGCTCAACCTGCTGAAAATAGGTAGAATCATCTGGCGAAGGTAGATTCACTTGTACTGCATATGGCCACAAGTTCTACCCTCTCTGTTCCTTTGGACAGTCTACCCCTTGATCTGCTGCTGGAGGGAAAAAAGCCAACTATTAAGTAGGCAACATATTTTTAAGTTAAAAGCTGTTAAATTTTAAATATTCAGATTTAAACTTTTTAATGAAAAAAATGCAGTTAAAAATCTTAGAACCCCACAGAGAAGCTTTTCCCCTGCATGGCTCCAGGCTTTGCCTACTGCCCCTTAATGAAAGTTCAGCTTTACTAGAAATGTGTTTATAAACTGTTGCTGCTTTTGCTAGCTCTGACACTGATGTGTGGAGTCAGGATCCACAGGTGTCTGGCTCTGCAGCATATATCCTTCATCGTTGAGAGCTTACATCATAAATTAACAGCACAGATTGAGTAAAAAGAGGGGGGAAAATGAAGCCAACCTCCAAATCTCACCAAGCGTTATCACCTATGAAACAAGTTTAAACGTCGCATGACATAAATACATGCTTTTACTGAATCTCCTGAATTCTGGAATTTGGTTGGAGGGGGTGGGCTATGTCAGGGCTTTCTCTATTTTTTCAGAAAATAAATTTATGCTTCTATTGCCTCTGGTTCTACAGGCAGTGCTGTCAGCAAATAACCAGCGTTCTTCCTTTCATATCACTTTCACATTGGCAGGTTAGGTTACATGATGAAGAACATCAAAACCTTATATGTTGTTGTCAGCACCTGTAGCCTAAAGACTGACTGTCCCCTCCTTCTCTTGCTTTAAAATCCTTCTGCTACAGTGGTTTTGAGTCTCAGGAGAAAAATTCCCTAGCGTTTACTTTGGCGTGAAACTTCTAAGGCAAATGTTTTGGCCTGGTTGCCTTCCTGATAAAAAAATCTATGTCCCATTTTGTAAAATGCAGAAATACACACTGAGAGCTGCTTTGGTTTGGGGTACATTAGAAAATAAGCCCTAGTGTCTTCTGATCAGCCAAGCATGAAACCTCTTTTTGCACAAATGTAAACTTTCTGGTCTGACGTACGATGCTAATACTGTAAGATAGAGCTAGCAGGTTGGTGTGAGAAAACTGGAAGGGCTTGGCAACCTTTTAGAGAATCCAGCGCACCTGCTGCCACCTCTGCTACACACTGCCACCTCCACTATAGGCCACTGATTCCCATCCTTGGTGGCTGTGGGGGGGTCAAATTTGGCAGGGCTGGTAAACAGCACCTGCTATAGAGGAAAAAGAGCACCAGAGAGGGCTGTTGCAGGGGAAAGGTGAGAGGAGAAGAACAGATCAGTGGCACAATGCAGGGCAGAGAAGGGGACAAACCAGACTGCGTTTCATGCTGCTGGTCCCCCATACCACAAAGGGCTGGATCCAATCACTTTGTGGGCTGGATCTGGCCTATAAGCCATAGGTTGCTGACCTCTGACTTAGGCCTGTGGCACATTGAATAGAATAAGGATGAACTACCATGAATACACCCTTCTTCCAATCCAGATACCCCCCAGGCCAAAATAAATATAACTTAGCTGTTTTTTCAGCTGTGTCCAAAGCACACCCAGGACTACTGTCAGGCTCTGCAGTATTTATGATGTATAGGCTACAAAGCATTTTTTTTAATCATGCCACATACGTGGAGCAGGAGTGAATGGGCAGGGTGTGTTTCCCCCGGGGCATGCCATGGCATTGTCCAACACAGCGCAGACATGTTCTTACAAGCCGAAATCCCACTGGCCTAAAGCCAGGGCCTGAAAGTTAATAGGATTTGACCTCCTACATCTATGAGAGCCAACCTTTTGGCAGGCGTGCCACAAATTAAACAATGCACCCTCCCTGAGTCCTACTCCAGTCCCCTTCCCCTGCCTAATGTACTGCTCTGCTTTTTACTGTCAGCCCTGTGTTCCCTGCCTGATCTGCTGCTCTTCTCTCTGCCCTATCTGCCATTGGGCTGCCTACCCCCTCCTCAGTCTGCCACTTGTCATATGCAAAGGCTGCCTATGTCACTTGTGCTTCACATGTTGCAAGTTGGTCACCTGTGTCCTAAGTCATTCAAACACTGCAGAAAATTGAACCCTACATGTCTGGGGCCTAAGGTGTATTTCCTAACAAGAGGAATTATACTTTGCAACTAAGCCAAAGCACACAGTGCAGAAAGATGAAATGCTCTGTCCACCATCTTGATGCACCTGCTTCATTATTACAGGTAAAAGCGATGATGAAGACAGCTTATGCAAAATGGGACAAACTGCTGGGAAAGGAGAGGACAGTAAGGATCACAAGAGGCCCAAGAGACCCCGGACCATCTTGACAACGCAGCAGCGGAGGGCATTCAAAGCATCTTTTGAGGTTTCCTCCAAGCCATGTAGAAAGGTGCTGTGAAAAAACCACTGCTCAGCATATTGTAGAAGTTGGGCCAGATTCTCCAGCAAATGTAAATCGTTGAAGATGCTGGAGCTGTGCTGATTGACATCAGCTGAGGACATGGCCTGCTGTGGCTCTTTCGTGTCGGTGGTGTGCGTGTGTAGCATGTGCCTGCATAGTCGTATGCACACAGGGAACCCAGTTCTAAAAAGCAGCTACCATAATTGGGTATGTGCAGATTTCAAATACGTCAGAGATGATCAAGACGGGTTGCAGCCATACATACATACCCATGCCTATTTTTGCACGCAGCTATGAGATTTGCATAATCCAATTGCAAATGGATATTGTCATAATATTGTATGGTTAGTTTTCTTTGATCCTGAGCTGATGTGAATAAACATGGTTCCACTGAAGTCGTTGGAGCTACCTTGATTTTTACCAATAAATCATTTAGACCCTTGGCTGAGGAAGCTGCCTGGTGTTTGGACTGAGCTCAAGGGAGTCTGTCCCGTGCTACTATGTTTCTATGGGGAAAAGTTGCAGAAAGCGGGGGCTGGATCCTTTTCTTTTTGGCACCCTGGAAACAGAAGTGGTGTTGCAGTTGAAGGAGTTAGTTTAGGTATTAGATGTCAAGTTGTAAAGTTCTGTCATTGCAAACTTTTGTGGGACAGTTGGGGGAATGGAAGGTAGCAAGGTGGAAAGCATTTTATATGGGAAGAACTGCCACCTCCAAAAGGAAACTTAGAAAAATAAATTGAGCTGCTTAGAAGAATGAGAACATCTACTTTGTTGTTTCTCCAAGGTCAGAGAAACTTTGGCAGCAGAGACTGGGCTGAGTGTGAGAGTCGTGCAGGTCTGGTTCCAGAATCAAAGAGCAAAGGTAAGCAACAGCAACTATGTGCCGTACCAGAGCCCAGGGATCCTGGCTTTTCATTAATGTTCCAGACAGGAATGTGAATCCCCAGAGTTGTGCTCTGGCCTGTACAAACCTAAAATATCACTAGGAATGTGTGTGTGCCAGTTGGGAGTTGCATTATCACTGTACTGCTCCAGAGAGCTCCCGGTGCAAGTACTGGGCAGGACAAAAATTCATAAAGCATTTTTGAAGATGAAAATCACCATGTCAGTCATTGGTAAGGTTGTCCTAGTTAGGAACCTGTTCTTTCCTTCACAAACATTAGCTAACTTACCCTCACCACCTCCCTGTGAAGTGGGAAAGGAACAAAGTTGTCCCATTGTAAAGAGGCTCATGGTTGAAGGAAAAGGCCCTCTTCTATGGGGCAGCAGGAAAAAGGTGCAGCCAATTGCCATGTGTCTGACAGGCCAATGCATCCAAGCTGGTTTCAAACCTCTGCATTCCTTTCCTTCCTGAGCAGATGAAGAAACTTGCAAGGAGACAACAGCAGCAGCAGCAAGATCAACAAAACACACAGCGGCTGAGTTCAGGTACTGCCTGAAACACCCTTGGACTCCCCCTGTCTGCTACCAGAGACCCCTCTTACCCTGCTAGAGACCACAGAGCCACTGCATGGAGCCTCCCTTCCAACCACTTCAACTCAGCAACAATAATTCTCCTAATCTGCACAGCACTCAAATCTACTACCTGTCTCCCTCTCATTGACCCATCTGCATGAGGCCACTAACTCTCTTAGCTGCAGTCTCCTACCCTAGTTTACCAGAAGCCCCAGTTCCACTCCAGAGTTTGACCCCTTCCCAGTGTCTTTGCCTCAGTTGCCTGCCCCCTCTCCCCTCCCCACGCCCATACACATACACAGAGATTCTGCCATATATTGCCTCCAGGTTCATTAGCCCTGTAAACTGGGGGGGAAATCTTCTCCTGATGCATGGGTTGGACATCATGCATCAGGATATGAGGCACTGGGAAGGGGAGATTTGGAGAGGATAGGTATGCAAACCTTTGTAAGAACCCAGGTAAGTTAGAAGTGAGAGGTCTTGTAGCCACGCACACGTAGCCTTGTTCTCTGTTGTCTTCCAGCTCAGACAAACAGCAGCGGGAGTGCTAACCTCGAAGGGATCATGAACCCATACACCACTTTGCCCCCACCACAACAGATGCTGAGTATTGAGCAGAGTGTCTACAACTCGGATCCCTTTCGGCAAGGGCTAACCCCACCTCAGATGCCAGGAGATCACATGCATCCCTATGGTAAGACTCTGGGTACTTGCATAGGTGAGATTTGGGCACTTGGTCTATTTCCACTACCAGATGCTGGAACACAGTGGAGATTCACCAGTTTATATTAGCTGAGCACTATGTGATCATGTGTGTGTATATGCATACATGTGATACTTCTTCCTGTACTGGATACCATCTCAATTTGCTGAATCCTAAAGTATGCCCCCTTCTAGAAATTCTGGCTCATAAGAGCCCAAATCCTTACGTTAACTGAGGTAGAGATCATTCTTGCTTAGCTCAAAAACGTCCCTATGTTGGTGTTCTGTTCCTGCTCCTGGAGGTCTGTGCAGCCACTGATTCTCTTCCCTATGCATTGAGTTTCTTGTCCAACAGAGCAGTGTAAGTGCCCAGCTGAACATGGATCAGATAGGCCAGCATGAGAACTGATTCAAAATTACTTCTTAATTTAGCTCAATGCAACTTTATAATCTTTTGACCCTCTGACTTGAAGACTAAGGAGCACCGTTGTGTTGGTTAGCATATCATAAAATCTAAGCTGGCTTAGGCAGTCCTAAAATGGACAATGGATTATGTGATAAGCAACATGGGTGGTTTCTGCAGGTGAGTATGTATTGCGATGTGATTCTCTCGGACCAGGGTCTACCTGAAAGAGGGGGGTGGCTCAGAAGACCAGTGACATTATGTTCCATTCTCTTGCTGACTGGGCTGCTCTATTTTGTGTTTATAAAGCCATCTCACTAGCCATAGAAAACCTTATGTCTATCCTTGGGTGGTCTCTCAGTTCTACCTGCATGGTAGATCATCCCTTGGGGAAATGAAATCATTTTCATAGGCCTTGGTTCCTCTCCTGGTAAAGCAGAGCTAACTTTAGCCACCTCAGAGGGTATAGATTTCATAGACATTTGGGCTGGAAGGGACCTTGGAAGATCATCAAGCCCAGCCCCCTGCCCAAAGGGCAGGAAGTCAGCTGGGGTCCAGGATGATAAGGACCGGGATGGGGGTGTATGAGGACTGACCAAGTGGCAGCTGAGGGTTCTTGACCTATGCCTAACTGTCCACCATCAGCTCCGGTGGCCCCTGGTCAGTGGCTCGTCAAAAAATATATCTTTCATTCCCCTGAAAGAGGGCGGAGAAAGAGTTCAACACCTCTTTGAAGCACACAGTACTTCTTATAGCTCCGGCTGATGCAGCGCGGTTTGACAATACCCCCTACACTGGCCAGTGTCTCTGTAAAAAAAAGCCCTGAAAGTAGACAATGTAAGTGCAAAATATGTTTCTGATGTTTCCAATGCCTGACCCCATGTTGGTGATAACTCTTTTGCATCGTTTCTTTATTGCCATTTAAGGTGCTGAGCCCCTTTTCCATGACCTGGACAGCGACGATACCTCACTTAGCAATCTGGGAGACTGTTTCCTAGCAACATCAGAAGCTGGACCCCTGCAGTCAAGAGTGGGAAACCCTATTGATCATCTGTACTCAATGCAGAACTCCTATTTTACTTCTTGAGCTTTGTCTGTGTCCACTGGGCAGGCAGCCGCCATGCTCATTACACTGTAGATTAAATTCACTTGAGGTATGATGGGCAACGAGGTTGTTTTGCTGGAATGCTGTCAAACAATATTTGTAGCTCAGTATTTCCAAAGACTGAATAAGTTATGGATCATATAATTTAGGGTTTCTGTTAGAATCATAGTATTAGATTCAAAATGTTTAATGCAGCTGGTCCACCTTTTTCAAACTCCAAAATTTTAACAACATTTTAAATTTCAATAGAAGCAGGAAAAAACCCATTCCTACAATATCTTCACAATTCTTCCCTCCTTTTTTTGACCAAATGTAGCAAAAAGAAAAGAAATCAGATTTTAAAAGTTCAGTACATTTTTGAAAGTGAAATTCTGACAAGATTTTGGTGAGTTATAGGAAACGTTTTCAAAGACACGTTCACCACATTTTTCTTCACAACCAGCTCTAGCATTTATTGTTAACAACAGGGACTTTTAATATAGATGTTCTCATGCACATATAGAGAGCTAGAAACTCCTAATGTCTCCCCATCTTACTGAGAGACTCCTGTTGAGAGGTAGGGGGTGTGTGTGCATGTGCGTGTGTGAGTGTGCATGGGAGCATGCATGCACGTGTGAGTGTGTAGAGATGAGTGTGTGTGCACAAGTATATACTGCACAGCCCACCTGCCATATTGTATCAACAAAATTTATTCCTAATTCTATCAAAAATTTACTGTACAGCAAAAGTAACTTTATTTTCAGTGTGAACCATATTTAAGGAAATGCTTGATGCACTTAAGTTATAAGATGAAATAATTTACTTTTATAAACTTTATGTTTAGTTTGCAACAGCCCAGTGGCAGGGAAGGAATATGGATTCATTTGAGTCAATAGGTTTTTGGTGCTTTCAGTTCCCTTGGGTGTTCTGACAGGGCAGTTATAGTCCAAAGAGTGTCGGTGTAAAAATACAGATTTTTACTCATTGTGGCCTGATCCTGTTCCCATGGAAGCCAATGGCAAGCCTCCCATTGACTGGAAGTGTGTAGGATTGAGGCTTGTATCTGGTCTTGTGAGTATCTACAGCACTTCTGAGAGCACTGCCAAGAGCATGTCCCACTCATTTACTCTTGCTTTATGTAAGCCAAATTCCCTAAGTAAGGCAGTGTAGCCATTTTGGAGCTCCTAGGCTTTCTGTCTCAAGCATGTTGATGGACATACTTTGCAGTCTGCTCCCAGGCAGCTAAGTAACCTCATTTCCAAGTTTTAGCACAAACTGAATGGGAGCAAGCGGACTGGGCATGTTACATGGGAGTCCTCGTAGGCATGAATGGCAGGCCATATAGCGGGGGGGGCGGGGGGGCAAAGTGGCAGATCCAGTCAGCAGCCGGACTCCATGTCCCAGCAGCCCCTGCCTGTGTGGCTGCACTGTGATAGCATGAGGTTGGGGTTTCTGTGGAGGCCAGCTCCAGCAGCACTGGCAGGGTGTGCAGCAGGGCACAGAGCTGCTCTAGAGCCCAGCTGGGAACTTGCAGTGGTGACAGCATGGTCCAGAGCTGGGGCAGAGCCATGATCTACAGCCTGCATCCCCCTGCCTGAGGTATGCAGGCTTCCGATTGCGGCTCTGTCCCAGCTGCGAACCACACTGTCACCGTCACAAGGTCCCAGCCAGGCTCCAGAGCAGCTCTGTGCCCTGCCGCATGCCTTGCTAGTAGGGGCGGCACTTGGAGGGGGCTTGAGGGGGCTACAGCAACCTCAAAATTCCCTGTAGTCCCCCGTAGCCACCCCTCCCAGTGGTGGTGCTGCTGCTGCTGCTGCCTGCCTTACACAAGCCGCAGCAGGTGAACCCACCCCGCTCCTGCCCATAGCACAGCCCTCCCTCAGCTCCCCCAGTCAGAAAGAGGCTAGCACTGCTGCTGCCTGCCAGCGCTGCTGGGGCCAGTATCCATGGAAACCCTGGCCCCACACTATCACAGTGTGACTGGTGCTGGGGTTTCCATGGAAACCTGCCCCAGCCATGCAGGCTGGGACTGCTGGGAAATGGAGTCCACCGACAGCCAGATCCAGCCCATGGGCTGGACTTTTCCCACCCCTGCCATAGACATGAGTTCTTTCCACCACTTCACTGCCTGTCTCAAGAGTTGTCCATTGTTAGCCCCTGTAGGAGCCAATGCAGCTGTAGAAGAGTGAGATGGGATCTATTCTGCCTTATGCCTCACCAACCACAATTTGCCCAAAGACATCTACAAAGGTGGTAACCAGCAGGGGGACCCATTTTTTCCTGTGGAGGCTTGATCCAGGATCCGTTAAGGTGAATGGGAAAGTTTTTTCTTGACATCTCTCTACTTCCATTTAAGAATGTACAGAGATCCTTGTTTCAACATTTGCAGAGGGCTGTCTTTGACCGTTGGCCAGCCCCAATCAGCTATGGTCAGATGGCTGAATCGAGATTACTGATGGCACCTCCGGTGGGAACAGATGACTTTTCAGAAACCAAGCAGGGTCTGTGAGGCTGGCACTTATTAAAACCGTCCTTCTGGACCTTACCCAAAGCCCACTGAAGTTAATTGAAAGACTCCTGTTGACTTCAAAAGGCTTTGGATCAAGCCATTTATTTGAAAATAGAGGCTTACCTGTAGGTCTGTTGGAATTATTCTTCTGCTTCCAGAGAGACATTAAATATCACAATTGTCACTTTTCCAGTTAAAATTGCCCTTTAAATGATGAGTTCCCTTGCTCTCAGCTTCTCAAGTGCATCAGGAAAGCATGGTATTTCAGTGTCCCCATGGTCTTTTGGACAAATCAAGACTGGTCATGGGAAAGTGAAGTCACCTCCTCCTTTCCAGCTCTATGTTCAGTTCAATCCCTGGGGAAGCTACAGGAACTTTCTGAGAGCCAAGACCTCAGCTGAGGCTGGTGCAGACACATCCTCATCCCTACTATCGTTTATGTGTTGTGTCATTTTGTGCTGTTTCCATAAATTATGCAAGAAACAAAATGTAAACAAATGAAGGTAACTTTGATGCTGTAGTTTTTGGCTAGTCGCCATGGTAAGGATCTGACACTGAATGTAATGGGGTGCTGAATGAATTTTAAAATGTAGTAGAAGCTGCCATCAGAAATGACATACCGGGATTAAATTTTAAAAACTCTGCAAAATGGCTGCTGTCTGTTTGTATGGGATATCCCCATTATTCTGCAGTTATCTGAAGGGAGTGAATACCAGCAAGGGAGTGGAGAGGGAGCCGGGGTAAGAATTAGGCAGGGTGTAGTAGGATTTAATTGAGGAGTCTATTAAACAGGGGAACAGCCACCCAGAGGGAAGCAGCACTCTCTACTCCTTCCACCCCTTCCACCCCTACCTTGTTCCTCCCTCTGCTGAAACCCCACTCCTGGAACCTGTCCATGCCCTGTGACCTGGCTAGCTGGCATGTGCTTTGCATGCTGTTTGCACAGGGTTGCACCCCCAGGGGTGGGAAGTTCACACCCCCCAGGGGCAGGAGGGGGAGTCGGCTTGGTGCTAGAACCAGTAGCTGAGCAGGATTGTTAATGGGGGTGGAAAGTTTGTCCACATAGAACAGGATGGTTGGGGAGGGGGCACTGCATCCTGGGATGCTGGAGGACTGTAACTTGGCCAAGTCATTTGTGGGAGGTGGCTACACATTAATGGAACATGAGGTGGATAACACAGATAAGAGTTAAACTTGCCCTGGAGTGTTATAATTTTAAACCACCTAAAATGTGCTTGGAACTAGTTTCAGGTGTTAATGTATGGACAATCCAGGGTTTAAGGGCTCCAGGAGCTGGCTAAAATTAATGTGTAACAAGGCCCTAAATAGCACTTCATAGTCAAAGAGGTAAAGTCAAACCCTGGAGATTAACCCCCAGGGAATGACCCTGCACCGGTGTGGGGAACCGAGGAAGATGAAGCAAACTACATCAATGGGGATTTTCTATGTCTACCCTCTATGATGCTGCAGGACCATCCTACTGCCCACCTAAATGTGTAGTAACTGATGTGCAGTGACTGGGGTAGTCATTCATTTCAACACTTGGCTCAATTTACTATTTTCCTGAAGGGGAGTGGTGGCCACAATGACATCAGGCCTATCCGGCACAGAAATCACTACCCTCCCTGCTTGAGAACAACTGTCTTTTGGAGCAAGCAGGTGTTGAACTACCTTTTAACAATAGTAAACTTGGTCTCCAAGTAGCCGTGGATGCAAGGGTTTGTCTCAACTTGTGTTTGTGCAGCACCTAAAGCAGAGCAGCCCTCATCCTGATCAGGTTCTTTTGGGTTCACATGCAATATTTTTGTAATGAGGATGATGACATTGATGATGCCATGGGGATTGAGGCATCACACAGTGACAAAAATAATGTCCCCACATTAAGAAAAATTGCTCATTACTGCTGCATTTCCACCTCTGCTACATGACCAATAATTCCCTAACACTTGGATTCTATCTCAGACATGATATTGCCCATGTACCTTCATTCCAGTCCCTATGAGGTACATGAGGGCTTGCTTGGTGCTGGGATTGAAATGAAAAGGCATTATCAGGGCCTTGTCTACACTGGGGTCATAACCAATTGAGGTCCTGGACACATGACATGTCAACATCAATAAAATTTACATTGGTTTTATACCCCAGTATAAATTACATCTGTAAACAGCAGCTGGGCAGTTATCCAGGGGAGCTGCAGTGGTAGGCATTATAATAGTGCCTTGCCACTAGGAGAAGATAATAGACTGTTTGCAGGCTATTGCCACAGGATAGCTGCAGACACACAACACCTGCACTGCTCTTCTTACTACTTTTTTCTAGCAGATTCTAATAAGTTACACTGGTGTAGGAATATACATTGAATGTACGTGCACGTTTCTTTTTGCATGGTGGTGTAAAGGCAGTTTTTGCTGCTGTAAATATGCTTCATGTCCAGGTCCTTAGCTTTTCTGAGGATGCCCCATGAATCTGTTTGGACTTCATGAGTCAAAAACAGTATACTTTCCTGTCTATCTTTCAAGCTTTACTAGCTATCCTGTTGGGAGGTATGTACAGCAGACTGGTAGACCACACAAAGCAGGATCAGGCAATGAGTATTGTGCTGGAGGGGCTTCAGCAGGGCTTTCAAGAATGAAATGTGGCCAAGACATGCACCAGGAAGAGGTTCTGCCATGGTTCCACTTCTCTGCAGTTTAGGAGCTCTCTTGGGGAGGGCAATGGGAATCCTTGTGTGTGAAGGGAAAGGTGACTCCTAGAATAGCAGTTCACATGAAATCAGGGAGTTGACTTGTTTTGCCCTTCCCTTGGTTCTTGCCTGTTGCATGTAGAGCTGACTCACTAGGCGTCTCCTGACCGCTGTGCAACAGGTAATAGGACCCTTGTTTCAAACCATATGCTGATAAGATCCCAATCACAGCAAGCCTCTTTCAGAAATGTCAGTCACAGCACAGCGGTTTTAATACAAGCAAGGTCACAGAAAGTCTCCCCAGTGCTCCTTTTCTTTTATTTGCTACATGCCTCAGGTCAAGCAATGGAGAAAGGGAAGCCGTCAGGGTTAGGGAATTCATTTCATGTACCTGTAAAGAATAAAAGTGGTTCACAGATTTTATGCTAGAACTCCACACAGAGTCTGCTTTTTATTCTGAAGCAGAAATAGGACATCAAGTCTCATAAGGCTGATGATGAGCATTAGGGAAGGATAAACTGATAGAGATACAACAGGAACCCAGTTGAACCTTCACCCTCCTCATCCTTGAAACCTTTGAAGTTCAGGTTGAAATGTCTCTCTCTCTTTTCCTCTCTCCCTCTCTGCAGAACCTCCCAGATACTGTACAAAAGACTGCTTTGCCACCACAGTGCCAGGAAAGCTTTGTTTTCCAGGAACAACCCAATGTTGCAGTCCAAGGAGTCTGCTAGTTGGTGTACTCAACTAAATATCAGGGCATCTGCCAGAACCTCCAGAATTTTAAGGCATTTATACATGTGCTCGGGGAGGCGGAGGTGGGAGGTGCTTTGATTACAGTGGCTATGAGAGTCACTTTAATTAAAGCACCTGGAGCATCATGTGTATCAGCATCCCCATGCTGAAAAATGGTGGCAGGGGGTACTTTAACTAAACCTCATTCAATGAACTTTAGTTAAAGTGCCCCTGCAGCCATTTTTCAGTGCAGGGATGCTGATACACATGACACTGGAGTCTGCTGGAGCATGGTAATTACTATGCTCCACCAGACTCGTTTAACCAAGTCTGCTCCAATGTGCTGTAATTACAGGGCATCAAAGCAGCTTCAATGCACATATATAGGTGTCCTTAGAAGTTCGTTAATCAGTAGTGGGAGGAAATCATGGTTACCTATCCAAATAGGATTGCTTAAATGGGATAGAATAAAAGAAATCAGTCTTAGGCAACAATTAGTAAATCCTTTCAGATTTCCCAATGTAAAAGACAAGCAGAAGAACCTATTACATTGCAAGCCAAATCTTTGAAGCAACTCTTATTCAGGGAAACTTTCCATTGACTGGAGGTGAACATTAGAAAGGGCTCAGGGTAGGATATGAAGTCAACTGAAATCAATTGGGTTAAGCACCTGAATGCTGGCCCTAAAATCCTATTAAAATTCAACAGGAGACAGATTCTATTAAGGCTCCTTTGAAAAGGCTGTGGGTTATCGAGGTTGCTTTGACTTACAAATATAGATGCAAAGACATGAAGAAATCCAAAACAGGGGCAGGGTACAGAAGCCCTATAAAAGAAGGGCTGTCTTGCTGTCAATTTTAGAAGAACCAGAAGAAAGCAAAGTTGTGCAGAAAAAAAGGTGAAGTCCTGACAACTGGGAGGGACACTTAGCATACTCTTGGAGTGATCAGAAGATTCAGGTAGGATTTTTGTACAAGCCCCTCTGCCTCCCCTTCCCTCCCCACACCCCCATCTGTGGCTCTCCAAGGTGTAGAGTATGTACTCAGAAATTCCTTTGCAGGGTTTGTTTTACTTGCTCTTGCTCCCACATAGTTTCTGATGGGGAAAACAGTAATCCAGAGGCGGCACATTTGGCAGAACTCTACCAGCTGTGCAAGAAGTACTGGGAAAGCAATGGGAGCTTGTATCTTCTTGGCCTAGGCAGTTAGACTGTAAAGACCCCATATTTCAGGAAAGGCTCAGCAAACCTGGAGAACGTGGTTACCGGGTGTTTGGCTCCGAACTCGACACCCTGGTGCATGTCCACCACCAGAATTGCATCCAGGATTTTAACAGGCATTTTTTTTTACATGCAATTGAAGTAATCTGAAAAGAGCTTGATGATGCACCCCCCCCCCCGCCCCCACTCCTGAAAGTGTCAAGCATCTGCCTCTGTGAATCAGATCTCTCTATGGGGTCTCAAGCTGGCTGCCCAGAACTTTTTTAATCTGGAAAATGTTGCCAAATACCTCCTTACCTCATCTTCTTCCACCATAGCTCCTGCTTTTGTTCTCTCTGAACTGGGGAATGGCGGAGGCACACAACATCTGCTTGGGGCATATTTGACATTTGTGCTGAGCAACAGTAGCTGAGTGACAAGGCCATCTTACAATGGCTCCTAAGACATACATTCATGCTCTGTGCTAGATTTCTCCTGAAGTTTTCCTGTTGACTTGGCTGTTAATGGCTACTTTGGCCATTTAGGCTGGGGACTCAAAAGTGACCAGAAATGATGCTGGCCTCATCACTTGTTTGTGAGTTGTCAGCTACAGAAATTGCTGTTCCTTAATTATGCCAGCCCAGCAGACCATATGGCTTGGGCAGACCTTTGCCTTGTTCTGATTTTGGTGCTGGTTAAAGGGGTCAAACTGGTAGCTCTAGAGATAACGGTTCTGCCTTAACTCCAGGATGAATTTGGCATGGGCAAAGCTCTGTGCAGCAATGTGGGCACATCTTGCAATCCTAGACACACAGGAACAGCAGGCAATCATAGGATCATAGAAAATTAGGGTTGGAAGGGACCTCAGGTCATGTAGTCCAACTCCCGACGTCCATGTCTCCTGGATTTTGCACATGTGGCCTCTGTCCTGGTAGGAATGATGGCCCGAGCTGATGCTGGCACTGGGGACTAGAGGAAGATTGAGAGCTTTGCTGTCCTCCCTGTTTTCTGGAGTTCCTGGGTGGCGGTTTGCCCTGATGGCAGCCGTAACCCTCAAACACACTTCCACACTGAGCAGCCTGCTAGCCCTGTAACTTGGTGGGTACCTGAATTCCATGGCTGATGAACAGGCTTGCATCTCTGGTGCCTGGAAGAGGGGTCAGGGCCACATGGGTAAAAAGGGCTGTGTAACTGCTTTGTAAGAGGGGCTTTCATGGAACTTCCTTTCACTTCGAAACCACAAACCTGGAGCAGACTTCAGAGCTGCAGAGGGGTCTGTCATCCATCATGGGTCAGGAGCTGACCAATAATGCCTCGAGTGCCCCCTAGTGGTCATTTTAATAATAGTGCTTTTTGAAAAAGGCCCCCAACCCCAGACTCCCAAACAGGAAATCGCAGGTGCCTTGTCTACTTGGTGGTGGTATCTATCAGAGCTCGTTAAAATTGTTCAAGAAAAAAATTTTCATTTGATTAGTTCATTTGGGTAAAAAGCCCCAGGCTTTTGTCTAAACAAATACAAATAGCAAGCACCTTTTTCAGTGGGATGTCTGTTTTTTGGTTTAAAAAATTGGCAAGAACCAAATATTACACAGAAGCACAAAAAACTTACTGAAAAGTCTTTTCTCCTAAATCTGACTTGTTTCCTATGATAAAAAGCACTTTTACCCCTCCAGAATATAGCTGCACAAAATGAAAATTTCTGGAAGGTTCTAGCTATGCACAAGACTCAAGCACCGCTCAATAAATGGTATGTGGTGGGTTGCTGGCAGCTCACCTCAAGAAGCCAGATTCTCAGCTGGCATAAATCAGCAGCTTCAATACAGCTTACTTGCTTATGTCATTTGAGTATTTAGCCCCAGGGGTTTCTCCAACTAAACAAAAATATACCCCAGCAGCAGGACAAGTAGGTTCCTTGCGTGTCCCATTAATGTTCCTTAGTTCAGCCTGAGGCCTGGGTGCTGCACCTGCCATCAAGAGGCCATTTGGTGCCAACTGCAGTAGTGACACTTGCATACTAAGCATTGGTCTGAGGCCTGCCATAGTTTGCACAGCCTAACCTGAAGGAACATTCAGATCCTGTTCCTAGCAGCCCTGATATACCAACTACCTACCTCCCAGGTTCAAGAGTTTCCAGCCCATCGTCAAACCTCTGAGCCACCCAGTTTGCAGAGCAGTATGCCCCTTCTGGCACCTGTTCATGATGCTAACTAGAAACTTTCAATTCCATGTTTCTTAGGCCTACTCTGGGCTCAGTTAGTGCCTTGTGTTTATGGGGAGCACAATTTGCAGTTGCCTATTATGCCCAGGAAGAACAGGGATTTCTCTGGCAGCTCTTTTCCGAGAAGCTCCTTTCTTACCCACAGCAAGGACAATGAAAGGGAAGGGACTGGGATGTGACCTTCATGTCTCGGTGGTAATAGTGAATTAACAAAGCTCCCAGTGTATTCAAATGCTGCTCCATGGCCAAGAGGAGATGGAGCCAGAGATTACCTTTCAGTTGAGAATACTGATTAGATGATATTGATAGGCAAAAACAAGCCAGCTCTGAGTGATATTATGTTAATTAACTCACTCCTGGTGAATAGATCACACAGGCACTTGGCCAGTCATACAGTGGAATGAAACCTAAAAGGGTTTCAGCCAGTCAGCTTAGTACCAACTACTTAAACTTCATGTTAATGGGAAGGAGTTTTGGGGGAACTTGTGAATCAAGGGGAAATCAGGGCAGGTACAAGTGACCACAAAACACCTGTGATTCCCAGAATCACTTAGTATTTGTCTAAAAAAATTCACTTTAAATTAAGGACCAGATCCTGAATTGGTTTAAACTGGCACAGCTTCAGCAGGTAGTTCCAGTCTAATCAGTGAGGATAGGCAAATTGATACCAGGTGAGGTCCTGGCTGTGAGTAGTCCTGGATACCTGCTTAGCAGTGGAAAAGACACAGGGCTCAGCACTGGGGGGAAGTTGAGTGGCAGTTTGTGAACACAGAGATTAAACTACAAAAAAGGCAAGGGGATGGGGGAATGCCTGCCAGTATGAGTGATGACAAGTTGTTCTGGATGTGTCTATTAGATTCAGTTGTATAATTAGAACAAGGAGCAAATATCTAAAAATGCCCGTGTCCCCACAGAAGTGTCTGAAAGTGAGTATATGCATGCTGGCATGAGCATGGTGTAGAGTTGCAGGGCAAGAACATGTCAGATGCTCACATATACTTTCCTGGTTGTCTCCTCTTATACCGGTGCCGTGAAAAGCCCAGACAGGGGAGAGCCTGGCAAAGAGAGGAGCAAGGGTGTATAAGCAGAGGAGTAAAAGTAAAATAAAAGCAGTTCTTGTTCAGGTTGTACAATCAGAGGCTAATGACTGACTATAACTAGGAGGTTATTTTCACTGCAGTACCATTAGTGCTAGGCCTATGAGCAGTCCTGTAAGGATGTGTTAGTGAGTAGGGGCCCAAGCCCCAGACCTTGCCTGAAGGGAGGGGGAAGTGGAGAGGCACCAAAAATGGAGTGAGGGAATGGGGGTGCTTTATGCTCCAATCCCCCACCCCCTGTACCTTCCCTGCAGTCTCCAGCTCCAGGTCTGGCTGCATGGGCAGAGAGCAGGGTAGCCCTGCAAGAGAGAGTGAAGGAGTATGTGAAGGGCATTCTGGGAAATGTAGCTTCTGCTGCTCGGGGGAGATGTCACCTTTTTCTTTACTGCTGAAAACTGGTGGCTTGACACGCATCGGTGGCAAAAAAAAAGGGATGACATCTCCCTTCAGCAACAACAAGCTCCAGCTGCTGGTCCTGTGACACCACTGCTGTCCTGCCCTCCTCCCACGTGCTGGAGCCTTTGGAGCTGGAGTTCCAGAGCCTGAGCTGGAGACCCTGAAAGAAAGCTGCAGGGAAGAAAGAAAGTGGATATTGCCCAGGGTGTAGTACTAGCCAGTTATGCCTCTGCTTATGCAAATGGGTAGATGGTTTGTCCTTCAACATATTTACAGTTTAAACATTTGCAAAGTGTCTTTTTTTATGCCAAACTCATTCTGGATGTGTGGTTATTTTTCAGTACAAAGCACTATTCTGGACTATACAATCATCTCAGAGTTTTTGTTTCTTGGAGTTTTTTTTAAAACACCTTTTTTGGGTTAGCCTATTTCACAGTCTGTAACTATACTGAAAAATCTTGTAGCACTCTAGGTTGCATCCTGAAGGTAGTAAGAGAACCAGTGGAGTTGTGCTGGCTTATATTTGCTAAGAGTCTGGAGTGTATGATCAGTGAGAACAATGAGGGAAACTTAATGACAAACTTTTATGAAAAAACTCTTATAAAAGAGACTTATATTGAAAATATTTGCAAACCACATTCTTGGCTGATGTAAATTGGCATAGCTCCACTGACGTCATAGAGCTGCTTCTGTTTACACTTAGAATTGGAACCAGATTCTCAGTTTAGTTATATTGAATGATGATGCTGTTGACCTCTGACTAATGCAGAAGTATCATAAAAGCTATAGAGTTCTTACATGCAGTGGTTTCCATGTTGACATGTGATTTCCAAGCTGACTTATTTGAGTTCCCAGATCAAAGATGATCATATCTAAATGAAAAACCAAGTTACAACATGAGATGACTGAATTCAGGGTCCTGAAGAAGGGAAGGAAGGAGAGCAGCAGAGTAAGGACCCTGGACTTCAGAAAAGCAGACTTTGACTTGCTCAGGGAACTCAGGGGCAAAATCTCCTGGGAAGCCAGACTGAGGGGGAGAAGAGTACAGGAGAGCCGGCTGTACTTTAAAGAAGCCTTACTGAGAGGAACAAACCATCCTGATGTGCAGGAAAACTAGCAAGCATGGCAGAAAAACAGCTTGGCTTAGCAGAGAACTCTTCAGTGAGCTAAATCACAAAAAAGAAGCTTATAAGAAGTGGAAACTTGGATGAATGACTAGAGAGGTGCACAAAAGTATTGCTCAGGCATGCAGGGATGAAGTCAGAAAGGCCAAAGCACCATTGGAGTTGCAGCTAGCAAGGGATGTGCAGGGTAATAAGAAGGGTTTCTACAAGTATGTTGGTAGCAGGAGGAGGATCTGGGGAAAGTGTGAGTCCCTTACTGAATGGGGAAGGCAACCTAGTGATAGAGAATGCAGAACAGGTTGAAGTACTCAATACCCTTGGACTCACCAAGGGCAAGTCATGCCTGACCAAGCTGATTGCTTTCTATGATGAGATGACTGGCTCTGTGGATGAGGAGAGACCAGTTAATGTGATTTATCTTAACTTTAGCAAGGCTTTTGATTACAATCTCCAACAGCATTCTCTCAGGCAAGCTAGAGAAGTGTGGGTTGGTTGGATGAATGGACTGTAAGGTGGATAGAAAGCTGGCTGGATCATTGGGCTCAGATGGTAGTAGTCAATGGCTCAATGTCTAGTTGGCAGCCAGTATCACATGGAGTTCCCTATGGGCTGGTTTTGTTCAGTATCTTCATCAGCAATCTGGAAGATGGCATAGACTACACTCTCAGCAAGTTTGCAGATGACGCCAAGATGGGGGAAGCAGTAGAGACACTGTAGGGCAGGGCTAGGATTAAGAGAGACCTAGAGAAATTGGAGGATTGCACCAAAAGAAATCTCATGACATTCCATAAGGACAAATGCAAAGTCCTGCCTTTAGGATGAAACAATCCCATGCACTGGTACAGGCTGGGGGCTGACTGGCTAGACAGCAAATCTGTAGAAAAGGACCTGGGGGTTACAGTGGACAATAAGCTGAATATGAGTCAGCAGTGTGCTTTTGTTGCCAAGAAAGCTAACAGCATAGTGGGCTGTATTGGCTGGAGTGTTACCAACAGACTGAGGAAAGCAATTATTACCCTCTATTTAGCACTGGTGAGGTCACATCTGGAGCACTGTGTCTAGTTTTAGGCTCCCCACTACAAAAAGGATGTGGACAAATTAGAGAAAGTCCAGTGGAGGGGAAGAAAAATTGTTAGGGGGCTGGGGGACATGACTTATGAGGAGAGGCTGAAGGAACTGGCCGTATTTAGTCTACAGAAGAGAAGACTGAGGGGGGATTTTAATATCAGCCTTCAACTACCAGAAGGGGGTTCCAAAGAGGATGGAGCTAGACTGTCCTCGGTGGTGGCAGATGACAGAACAAGGAGCAACGGTCTCAAGTTGCAGCAAGGGAAGTTTATTTCATAGATTTCATAGACATTAGGGCTAGAAGGGACCTCGGGAGATCATCGAGTCCAGCCCCCTGCCCAAAGGGCAGGAAGTCAGCTGGGGTCATAGGATCCCAGCAAGATAAGCATCCAATTTACTCTTGAAGGTGTTCAATGTAGGTGCTTGAACCACCTCCAATGGCAGACTGTTCCAGACCTTGGGGGCTCGGACAGTAAAGAAATTCTTCCTTATGTCCAGCCTGAAACGGTCTTGCAGGAGTTTGTGACCGTTCGAACTAGTCATCCCTTGGGGCGCTCTGGTGAACAAACGTTCCCCCAGATCCTGGCGGTCACCCCTGATAAACTTATAGGTGGCCATCAGATCACCCCTGAGCCTACGCTTTTCCAGGCTAAAGACCCCCATGGCTCTCAGCCTGTCATCGTAAGATCTGTTTTCCTGACCTCTGATCATGCGCGTGGCTCTCCTCTGGACTCTCTCAAGCTTCTCCACATCCTTTTTGAATTGTGGAGCCCAAAACTGGACGCAGTACTCCAGCTGCGGCCTCGCCAAGGCCGAGTACAAGGGGAGAATGACGTCCCAGGATTTGCTCGAGAAGCATCTATGGATGCAAGCCAGCGTTTTGGTCGCTTTACTAGCCGCAGCATCGCATTGGAGGCTCATGTTCATCTTGTGGTCAATGATGACCCCCAAGTCTCTTTCTTCTGTAGTGCTATCCAACGTAGCACTGCTGAGCCTATAAGGATGCTGCAGGTTTTTCCTCCCAAGGTGGAGAACCTTGCATTTTTCGGTGTTAAACACCATCAGGTTCTCGTCCGCCCATTTGCTGAGCTTGTCCAGGTCAGCCTGGATCACCCGCCTATCTTCTGGCATGGATGCTTTGCCCCAGAGTTTGGTGTCATCGGTGAACTTGGCCAGTCCACTCCTGACTCCAATGTCCACATCATTAATGAAGATGTTGAACAGGATGGGTCCCAGGACAGAGCCTTGAGGGACCCCACTGGTCACAGGGCACCCCGATGAGTGACTGCCATCGATTACAACCCTCTGGGTCCGACCACGGAGCCAGTTTCCCAGCCAGCGGATCATGGTGGAGCCAAGGCCATAACTGGGCAGTTTGGCCAAGAGGTGATCGTGAGATACCAGATCAAAGGCTTTTTTGAAGTCAAGATATATGACATCAATCTCTTCTCCCTTGTCCAGGTGATAGGTCACCTGCTCATAGAAGGAAATGAGATTGGTCAAACAAGACCTACCCGCAACAAACCCGTGCTGGCTATCGCTTAGATGTTAGCCTGGGCCAGTCCATCAAGGATGGCCTCCTTAATAAACTTTTCTAAAATCTTCCCCGGGATAGAAGTCAGGCTAATGGGCCTGTAGTTAGCCGGATCCACTCTCTTCCCTTTCTTGAAGATCGGCACCACATTGGCCTTCTTCCAGTCTTCAGGCACTACACCAGAGCGCCAGGTGTTTTCAAAGATCCGTGCCAGGGGCTGGGCTATGACGCTCGCCAGCTCCTTGAGTACCCTGGGGTGCAGATTGTCAGGGCCAGCTGACTTGAAGGTATCCAGCTTCTCAAGGTGTTCCTTCACAAGGTCAGCATTTATGGAGGGTAGGGGATCCCCATCACCCGGATCTCCCTGTCCCATAGCAGGCATGGGTGTCCCATGGGACTGATGAAAGACTGATGCAAAGTACCTATTTAATAGGTTGGCTTTTTCCTGGGCATCAGTTGTCAGTTGCCCCATCTGGTTTAGCAGGGGTCCAACATTGCCCTTGCTTTTCCTCCGGCTCCCCACATATCGGAAAAAGGACTTTTTGTTGTCCTTGATGCTTGAAGCTAGTTGGAGTTCAGTTGCAGCCTTGGCTTTCCTGGTTTGCTCCCTGCAGGACCGGACCAGTGCAGAATAATCCTCCTTGGAGGTGAATCCCGTCCTCCATCCTTTGTAGGCTTTCCTTTTTAGCCGCAGGAGGTCCGCTAGGTCTCTGGAGAGCCAGGGGGGCTGCTGTGCCTTCTTGCTGCCTTTCCTCCATATTGGAATAGATTTAGCTTGTGTATTGAGGATCGCTTCCTTGAGAAGCAACCACTCTTCTTGAACTCCCATCTCCCTGGGGTCATGGTCCCTGAGGGCCTGACTGATAAGCCTCTTGAGCTTGTCAAAGTCGGCTTTTCTGAAGTCAAGGACTTCTGTGTTGCTGACTGACTTGCCAGCTTTACGGCGGATGGTGAAGGTGATCAGCTCGTGGTCGCTGTCACCCAGCTTCCCATCGATCACTAGGTCGCTGATTAGGTCGTCCCCCATAGCCAGTACCAGGTCGAGCAGCGCTTTGCCTCTCGTTGGCCCATAGACTTCTTGAGTCAGGTAGAGGTCTTCCACGCATGAGAGAAAGCTTTGCGACCACTTGGATTTAGCTGAGTGATCTTCCCACGAGATGTCCGGCTAATTGAAGTCACCCATGACAACCAAGGTCCTGGAGCAAGCGGCCTCAGTCAGTTCCCGGGCAAACTCCTGGTCAAGCTCAGGACTTTGAGTGGGAGGTCTGTAGTAGACTCCCACCGTTGTGTCCCCTGTGCCGTTTTTCCCATGAATTTTTACCCAGAGGGTCTTAGCTGTCCATGCCGGTCGCCAACATCAGCTTGCAGGGACATGTAGCTTTCCTTGACATAGAGAGCTACACCCCCGCCCCTTTTGTCAACACGATCCCTCCTGTACAGGGTATAGCCCTCTATACCCATGGTCCAGTCATGGGTGGAGTCCCACCAGGTCTCCGTTATCCCAATGACGTCATAATTCTTTGCACTGAGCAGGAGGACAAGCTCCTCCTGCTTGTTACCCAGGCTCCTGGCATTAGTGTACAGGCAGGCAAGTGTCCCCTTGGGGGCTCTTGCCTTGCCAACAAATTGTGCCAGGGCTGGGGCAGGGGTGGGCTCCCTTAAGTGCCTTGGTCTGCTGGCTTTGCAAGGGTCGCTCAGCAGGCCAGCAGTGGCAGTCGTCCCCCCATCCCCCAGCGGGCTTAGTTTAAAGCCCGGTGGAGCAGGTCAGCCAGCCTGGCTGAGAAGAGCCTCCTCCCCAGGGGAGAGAGGTGGAGGCCATCTCTTCCCAGCAGCTCGCTGCCTCTCTTGCCAAAGAGCGGGCTGTGGTCGTGGAAGCCAAAGCCTTCCCGATGACACCAGCTCCACAGTCTTTGGTTCACTGCGTGGATCCTCCTCTCCCTCCTCAGCCCATAGCCCGAGACTGGGAGGACTGACGAAAACACCACCTGAGCTCCCAGACCCCTAAGCCCGGCTCCCAACTCCCTGTAGCGCCTCATGATCTGGCTGGGGGTGCTCCGAGCCGTGTCATTGGTGCCCACATGAATAAGGAGCATGGGGTAGTGGTCTGTGGGCCGGAGGAGCTGCGGGATCCTCTCTGCAATGTCTCAGATGTGGGCCCCCGGGAAGCAGCAGACTTCCCGGGCTAAGGGGTCAGGGCGGCAGATTGCCCCCTCAGTGCCCCGCAGGATGGAGTCTTCCACAACACACACCTTTCGTTTTGACTTGGGGAGAGTGGGGCCAGTAGCTGTGGTTGAGCCTGGGTTGCCTGCGGGAGCTGGCAACTGCGCAGGCTCTGCTGGGGCTGCAAGAGGTGCGAACCTGTTGCTAAGCTCTGGCGAGGGAGGGGCCTTGGTGCAGCGGGCCTTGGGGCCCTTGACCACCTTGGTCCATCTCCCTGACTGGGCAGAGCGGGAGGTCCCAGAGTCCTCCTTAGTCCTGGAGGGAGACGGTGCTCTACCCTGCGGCTCCCGGGGGAGAAGGGCTTGGCAGTAGGAGTCTATCTCCTGCTCGCAGTCCCTGATGGCGCACAGTCTCTGGACTGTGGCCTGGAGCTCCTCCAGCTGGCGTGCCAGAGACCCCAGTAGGGAGCAGACCCCGCAAGGGGAGGGGGCCATGCTCCCGGGTCCCAGAGCCTGAAAAAGGGACAGGCAGCCCCCGCAGCCAAGAGCCAGGGGCTCCATCTGCGTGGAGCCCAGGACCAGGGGCTCCGTCTGGGTGGCCATCTCTGAGGTGCCCAATGAGGGGGCTGCAGAGCCCGAGGGGACCCTCGGGGTGTGGCGCGTGCCCATCCGTGTCATGCCTCTAGTAGGCTGGCTACAGCTGGGGCTGACTACTCTGGGGGGTCGCAGGCAGGGTCTCGTGCCCTCCCGCGCGAACTCCGTGCTAACTCAAGCGCCTGTTTACGCAGCCTGTTTGCACGGCTCCGGTCGCGGGGCTCCCTGGGGGGCTGAGCCAAGTAGGGGCCTGGGCGGGGGCTTGACCCGGCCGGCACCAGGCAGCGGCCTCCTCCCAGGGAGCGAGGAGTCAACCCCTTCCCACCACGAGCCCGCTTACCTCCGGCTGTGCTGGGGGTCGGCAGGGGGCTCTGCAGCTGCTGAGGGGGTGTCTGGGGGCTTCGGGGGAGCTGGGGCACAGCGGGCTTCACCGGCGCGTCTCTCACCACTCCGGAGCCTAACTGAATGGGTTAAATAGGTTAAATATTAGAAAAAACTCTCACAAGGAGGTTAATAAAGCACTGGAACAGGTTACCCTGAGAGGTTATAGAATATCCTTTGGATGTTTTTAAGACCTGGTTAGACAAAAGCTTGCCTGGGATGTTCCTGCTTTGAGCAGGGGGTTGGACTCAGTGACCTCCTGAGGTCCCTTCCAACTCTAATTTTCTATGATTTGTATGAACACAGAGTAATCAAACTGAGACAGGTGCATGGTAGGCCTGTGCAAAGCGACTAGTATTTGCTTCGGATTTGGATTCTGCTGATTTTGGGGGACAATGATTAGATTTGGTGATTCTAATCACTGTCCTGATTTGATTCAGCCAAATCTGATTCGGAGATTTGGCTGCTGCCCATTCCCCACCTGCTCTCCCACCCGGCAATGGCTGCCCTACCCACTCCAGTTCCCAGCTCTTGTTAAAAAAAAAAAGCCTCCATTCACTGGGTGCTGCCAGATTGGGGGCGATCCCTGCTGCCCCCCACTACCCTGTGCCACGTGGGAATCTCTGGATGAGCCCCCGAAGCCCTGAGGCTGCTGCAGGAACAGTGAGTCCTCTGGGCTTTTCTCCATTTTTTTTTTTTTCTTAAAGGGCTAGAGCTGTCCCAGGCAGGGCACCCATGCAGGGGCCAGGGGAGGATGGGGATGGGTCAGGGACTCGTGCAGAGACCCCCATTCAACATGGGGCAGTGGGAGACAGTGGGGATTGCTCCCCCCACCCCACACACCCGACAACACCTGGTGAGCACTGGAGTTTTTTTTTTAAAGTACCAAGCTGGGGCAGGCAGGGCAGCCATGGGTTGGGGTGGGGGGCTAGGGGAGCAGACTGGGGGAGTGGGGAGGCTGGGGGGACTGGCAGGGGTCCCCCCATTGTTCCCTCCCCCAGCCCCCCCACCGTGCCCCTAGTACTTACCAGCACAGAGTGGCTCTGAATCGAATCGCCACCCAAAGCTTTGCACAGCCCTAGTATGTGGTGGTTTGGGGGTTTTTTTAAGTAAAGACACACATTTCTAGAGCCTTAGCTCCTTCAAACTGTTGCTTAGAAAGAAAGGCTTAAAGAAAGGCTTCTTTGATCTTCCCCTGAAAACAGCAGAGATGTTCGCTTTCAGAGGAGCTGTAGGTGACAAAGATTTGGCTCTCAGAGCAACAGACATTCAAACAGTCCCAATGACTTTAATGCAGTAACTCAAAATGGTCAAAATGAAGAGCAGGTTTTTGCTCTGTGGTCCTACACTAATGACATCTGCCAGAAGGGCTGGATATTTGGCAAGTCAAAAACTACTTGATCAATTGACCAGTCAGTTTTTTGTCAAATACATTAAGCATTTCAGAACAGCAAAGAGAGACTTTAATCTTCAGCTTAGATATTTATGATAATTACAAAAAAAAAGTTAGTTAACTGTTATTGTGAAACAAATCAAATATTCTAAAAAATTGTAATGAACTTTTATAACTATCAATGTTCAGTAAGTGTATATGGGAATGATATTAGGAATATTATACCAAAACACTAAGGTCAGCTTAAACTGTGACAAATTGAAAAAAAAATGAAATTAAACAGAGAAAACGCACAGCACTATAAAAGATACAGGTTGGTTTTTAAAATGCAGTTATGCTAAATAGGCAGGAGACCAACTCATTAAGCATTCTGCTGTTTGCTTTTGGAGGCAGCTGAAGTTACAGCAGCTGGCCAGTAGAAGAAGCTTTTCTATGCTGCTGGTTTCAGTTCTTCCCCCAGCTCCTGCAGCTCCCCTGTCGCTTAAAGGGGGAAAAAGAAAGGTTGCTGGAAGAGCTCAGAAGAGAGAAGCAGGGCAAGGGGTACCTGATCCTAAAATGGGGGGAGAGCGGTGTGTGCATGTTCTGTCTCCTGCAGGACTGCAGGGCAAGGCATACAGTTCTCCTGCCCTTGCTGACAGATGACTGTGTGATACAATAAAAAAGGTAGGCTGCCACCTACATAACGGCATTCATGGTTCCATGGTATATTTGACAATTTTGCACTGCAGTTATGTAATTGGTGGTTAAATGACATTATATGAAGTCAGTGGAGCAGCTTGCCAACCCTACTTACCCATCACAAAGAGATGCTTCTCAGGGAGCAAAGACTTGATTCTCTTCTTGTGGCTTTTACAGTGCTGTAATTCTCATTGGCTCTACTTGGTTATACTCATGATTTATGGGATTGTAAAGTGTAGTTGCCATCTGGCCTCCTTACAAGTCTGCAGTTATGGTGGGGAGGGGAGTAAAGGATCTTTCTCCTTGGGCAACCCAAGCAAAAGCCTGGGAAAAAAAAAAAAAAGCCCTTGTCTGGGTTGAATGCATGGGCTCCTACTAGGAAGTGCCCCACAAAGAACAACTAAGCTGAAAGCAGGCAAGGAGCCACGGGCAGGTCAAAGCAGGGAAGCGACAGTGGCATTACCACCAAGTAGGAGCATCCTGCATCTACTTGCTTGGGCCACAATATGTGTGGGGCCAGGGCCCAGAAAGGTTGGCGCTGCTGGTCTAAATGCATACTCTTCAGTGTCAACACTGCAGGAGAAGTAGAATTGCAGCCTCCCCATTTATGCCAAAAATATCACTTAGCGCTAGAAAGCTACTAGTTAGACACCCAAAGGGAAATGGAAAGGATGGAATTCTACCTTAAAAATGCACTGCCATCTGCAGGTAGTGTAATCAAAGAAAGGTGTAGTCACACTTCTAGGTAAAGCTGGTTGGAATACCTATTATTGAAGCTTTCTAAAATTATATGCCTGTTCTCTTGTTTATAATTTTGCCAAACTTTAACTGTTTGGCATGAAACGTCTCAAGTTATCCAACCCAACCCAACCCAAAATTGTGTGTGTGTGTGTGTGTGTGTGTGTGTGTGTGTGTGTACACACTCAAATGGTTGAGCTGTTTCTGAGAACAATCCAAGAACAACTTGCTTGGCCCAGGGCTGACTGGTGCCTCCTGAGTCAGGAGAGGGACAGGGGTGTACAATTTGTGGGTAGGTCCAGGCGCAGGCCAAAAGCCCCATATCCACTCCTATACTTCTGTGCTGCAGCTTAGTGCCTCCCATCCCCTCCAACGTGCCACAAGCCCGCACAGCGAAAAAACTGCAGTAAAAAAAATGTTCCACTTTTGGAGGCCAATTTTGTGTGGGGGCAGCACGTGCCCTCCTCCATGCCCCGTATGGCTATGCCCATGTTATATTCTTGATAGTTGTACTGAAATTGTAAAATCCTCAAGCACTGGTGCAGGAACGTGAAATTTGGTGCGTCATCATGGTGTCAGGGATGTGCATTTGCCACCTATTGCTCGCCACCCCCTCCCCCAGTCCTCCCCCAGTGCCCCAAAACATTAAATTATAACCTCTGAAAAATCTTTACTTCCATGTGAATGGTAGAGAAGTTATAATTAGAGTGGGTGGAGTAGGTTAGAGGTTTTTTAAGATATTAGTTTCATTGAGCGATACAGCTCCTAATGCTGACCATCCCTACAGAGTGACTAAGCATATCCCATCCTGGTGCTGAGCTGGACCCTCCCACAATTGCTCTGCTGCATTGCCAGTCGCTACTATTTGTCCCTCTGCTACCAGTATGTAGCTGTGAAACCCACTGGCCAAGTATCTTATCCTCATCTAGTGACTGGTCCAACAGATGACAGCCTACTGTTGCTGTCCATTACTCTATTAGCTCAACTGCTAGAGGTCTACATCATGGATTGGTCAGTATGTTTCTGTCCAATTAAATTTCTGATTTTCATTTTTTTCATATGCAAGTGCATCAAAATGATCCCATTCCCTTTGTGTTTATGAGTTATGATGTATCTTCAGTTATGCAGCTATGTGCTATTTTTCCCCCTCCTCCCCACTCAGAGGACCCCTACTTAATTATCTTCTGTGTACTGAATTACTCTGAGGTTGAATTAGGTGTATAGTGAAGAAAGCTCCTGTGTGTAGGACCCTGGGAGATGGAGAGTGCATGAGAAGAGACTTGTAGGAAGAGAGAAGATAAGTCTTACAGTCAGAGCACTTGAATCCAACTCTCCAGGATGACATTCCTACCTCTGTCAGAGTTCCTCTTTCATATTGGACAGGTCACTTAAATTAAACTAGTCACAGGTGGTTATTACTTGTACATACTTCATCTTCTGGCTGCCCAACACTCTGAGCCTGGGTTTGAAACTGTGAGCAACAATTCAACAGGAGTTGCCTTGAGCAGGAACAAGCCTGCAAAAATTATCTGTTTAGTCTTAAATTGGTCATCTAAAATTAGCTTAAATGTGACTGTATCAGCTTCAATCTTTTCCCCTCTTTGTAAAAACTGATGTAATATCCCTTCCCTGTTACAGGGGGAAAATAAAAGCCACTGTGTGAGACATATGTGACTATTATGATAGCAGCATGAAGAAGCCCATGATGAAATGTAATTTGTCTCTGGTGCAAGTTTTGAATCTTTTATGTAGTGAATAAGGCCTGAGGTCACACATATTGAATAAGAAGGATAAAAAGACATATAGAAAATAATTACACATTCAGTGAATGAGCTGGGAGCCTTATGGGGGAAAAATAAGAGCTCATGGATTTAGAGACTGCATCACAATGCTCAAAGTAGATATGTTATGCTGGCCAAGGCAACCTTAATTCTGGCATTTTTAACTTTTGAGTCCTTAACTTTGAAATCTTTTGACGTTCTTTCAGCATTTGTTTGTTTTTCTCTCTGATTACATTAAGGAAAGGAACCCAGGAAATATAAAAGAAGGAACTCAGAAAATCTAGGAAGAGACACTGATTTATGTAACAAATCAAAAAAGATAGGCTGGTACTCACCAGTAGTTATAATGGACAAAGTATGCAAGCTTTCTCCTTCCCCTGGAGTGGGTGGAGGAGCGAAGGATAGAATAGCAATATTTCATTACTTACAGCAGGAAAAAATGCAAATGAAATAGGAAGAGAATTGAGGAAATAGCCACTGTAGCCACAGGATACAAATCTTCAGGATTTGACAGCTATGACACTAATATGAGAGCAAAGAGAAATAAGAGCCATCACCAAGGACTGCATGAGATCAGGTATCTCTGGGGTTTTCTTTTTCAAATGCCTGCTTTCTTACCCAACTAGAACCAGAAAAAGGTTTAAATTTTAGAATCCTGTACAAGTCAGAGGTTGAAAAGAGGAAGAATATTCTCCCAGCTTCAAGTATCCTGAATGGGTAAACTTAAAAAAAAAAAAAAGATTCTAAAAAAAGGAAGGAGGTAGCCTTAGGAATAACCTAAAGACCAGAGGTGTAATGGGATAGCAGTGGTTCTGGGTGCCAGCATCAGCTGCTCCAGCTTTAATAATAGGTATTCCAAGCAGCTTTACCTAGAATTGTTACTACTTTCTAAAATTACATGCCTGTTCTCTTGTTTATAATTTTGCCAAACTTTAACTGTTTGGCATGAAACTTCTCATGTTATCCAACCCAACCCCAAAAAGTATGTGTGAAAGTGTGTACACATTCAAATGGTACAGCCAACCAGCAACAATGGCCGCTCCACCTAAGTTGGGGCTGCTGCTCTGCTTGCCCAACCTTAGTTATTCTACTGAGAAACACTGTTAGAAAAGCTTTCAGTCTTCAATCAGGCCTTCAGTGACTATCAAAGATAAGGACTGTGTCTCAAGGTAATAAATCAAAATGACTGAGAAACTTTAATTTGGATATCTCCCCATTGTGATGTCTATCATGGATGCTGTACATCAGAGGCCAGTAACCTTTCAAAGCTGTGACCTGGAAAAACCCAGCTTTGGTTGGGCTGAGTGGCTTTGTGTCAGCAGTGAGGCAAGGGGTTTGCCTGCACCTGTTCTGGGGTCAGGGAGTTGGGATCTGAACCCATGCCACCATTGCTTCTCCCAGCTTCGTGCTTCCCATCTAGACCATGAGCACAGCTTCCAGCCAGAGGGGAGCTGTACTGAACCTGGGCAGTTTTCCTTTGTGTCAGGATTGCTGCTGCTTTTCCCTGCTTCCACCCCCTGTGTGTTGTTGAGCCCTCTTGTACTTTATGAAACAAACATTATTGCAGAATCCATTAGTTCATTACACAAGTTTATTACACAAACTTCATTACAAAAGTTCTTTCATTCTTCAAATACAGAATTAAAAAATATTGGTCCCTTTCTACCAGGGTTCATCTGTCTACTTAGTGCTCTTTTTCTCTAGTGGGGTTTGAGGAAGTTGTGCTGAACAGCTGAAGGGTTAACACGGCAAGTTTGACAATCCATTACCACCATGTAGTTCATTATCAGTCATAATGAGCCTTGTTTCCCATGAACATCAATGGGCTTTTAGGTCAGGCCCTCAAAAAAGTGCTGAGGCTCAAACATCCAAGCTCTGACCACAGGGTACTTCATAGAATCACAGAAAATTAGGGTTGGAAGGGACCTCAGGAGGTC
This sequence comes from Crocodylus siamensis, assembly GCF_052110815.1. Taxonomy (NCBI): domain Eukaryota; kingdom Metazoa; phylum Chordata; order Crocodylia; family Crocodylidae; genus Crocodylus; species Crocodylus siamensis. The sequence continues at coordinate 45,565,193 of NC_143399.1, forward strand.
ATTTGGTCTAAACCCCTTCTCAAAGCAGGACCATCACCTACTATGTTACCCCAGCCAAGGCTTTGTCTAGCAAGATCTTGAAAGCTTTCAAGGATGGTGAGAACATCTCTGGGTAGCCTGTTCCAGGGCTTTACTACCCTCCTTTTCTCATATCTAACCTAAATTTCCCTTGCTGCAACTTGAGACCGTTGCTCCTTGTTCTATCATCTGCCACCACTGAGAATAGTATAGCTCCATCCTCTTTGAAACTACCCTTTAGGCAGTTGAAGGCTGCTATTAAATCCTCTCTATCTTCTCTTCTCTGGACTCAGTAAGCCCAGTTCCTTCAGTCTTTCCTCAGAAATCATGTGCCCCAGCACTCTAACCATTTTTGCTGCCTTCCATTGGACTCCAACATGTCCACATCCTTTCTGTAGTGGGGGACCCAAAACTGAACACAGTACTCCAGATGTGGCCAAACTCATGCTAAATAAAGGGGAATAGTCACTTCCCTCGATCTGTTGGCAATGCTCCTACTAATGCAGCCTAGTTTGCCATTAGCCTTCTTTGCAACAAGGGTACGCTGTTGGCTTATATTCATCTTATTGCCCACTGTAATCTCCAGGTCCTTTTACTTCCTTAATAATATTTTAGTGAGGCTTTTGGTTTTGCTTTTTTTGTGTGTGTATGTATTCTCTTCCTAAAACCATCACTGGGAAGAATTCAATGCGTTTGTATTTCTCTGGCACTCTTTATCACATGGGTGTTGTCAATGTCTTTGTTTCCTTACCTGTTGCTGCGTATGCAGGTTGGCATACACCTACTGACACTGAGCAAGCACCTGACACCCAAACTACTTGTACTGAAATTAGCAGATGAAACACTGGTTTTATGGAAATCACTGAATTCAAGTGGGCCAAGATTTCACCCAATGAGACTAATTGTAGAAGTAGCTTTGCACATGCGGTGTATTAACTGTCTCAGTCTAGTCTGTAATAACTCTGTTGATGAGTGCTCACCCATCATATATTTGTGTCCTTTTTGTCTATTTTCTGTCCAAAACTGAGACATTTTTGGCTTCCAGTTGAGAGCTATTATTTCAATCATTTAAGTAGCACAGACATTGAGAAATTGAATTAAGGTATTGAAAATTTGCTAAACATTTGGCAGTATGAAAGGATAAATGGAGATGCCAAAAAGACTGTTACACTCAACCATCACGCAGCTTGTCTATTAAACAGCAATGTTTTCATTTATATCTGTTCCTTTTCAACTAAACCATAGTGTGCCAAAATATTCTTGCATCTTTCTTTCTCCTCAGTGATAAAAGTCCCTATCAATCAGATGATGATCACTTGCTCCAGAATGCTTTTTAAGTGTGAACAAGCTTATTAAAGAAGATGGAATTGGCCCTTAATTGATTATTCCTGCAGTTTGACATCTGTTTCTTTGATTTCCCTCTCAGAATATCAGCTACCACACTGCCTATCTCACCTCAGGCCAACAACTCACAAGGAGCTAACAAATGTTTACTGTGGTACCTGATTTATCTGGACGGAATGAGCAGACAGATGTGGTGAATGGATAGGTGGGTAGATAATTCTGAAGCCAGTGAGTAAATACTAGCCAATTAAATACTAATGAGTAATGAACATCAATGTGTTTTGATCCCAGAAGGCCTCACAAAGCTCCCTGTGTATTTAGACTGGAGATGAAGAGCCCTGTTTCGCTCCATCAGCCGAGGGCCACCCTCACTTAGCCGCTGTCTGACCGTGTGCACCAGGCCAAGCCTATCCTGATAACATCGCCGAGAGTATAGTAGTGCATTGTGTATGTGTAGGGATCTAGTTACTTGGGAATAGCTCAATGGAGGCTGAGTGCAAGATGACAAGAGCACGGGGGAATGACTAAGTTAAAAAGAGAAAAAAGCATAAGAGGGATTGTTTTTGAAATCCTATAGGATTGTCCTTATGATGCTTCCTAACCAGTCAGCCTGATCAGTCATTTAAACTCTATAGGCAGAACGGGAATTTGGGGAATGCTTGAGCTTGGTTTTGAAACTTTCCAAAAGGGATTTTTACAGTGTGATCTGCCTCTTGGCACTTACCTGGTACATCTACTTTTGTCCTGTATTAATATGCAGTATTCTCAAATACTCTGCAGTAATAACTTATTATTCTACAGTGCTCCACTTCTAAGAGCAGCCTCCTACCTGCTGCTATGCTGATTCTATCTACTGGTACCTTTGCTAAGACTGGAGATGCTGCAACCTATCTGTGTACCAGCCCCTCTAAATATACCATGTCTTTGATAGGGCAGTGTGACAGGGAGCTAAAAATCACCCTGATCTAATCATCTTTATTCTATTATCTGGAACATCCAGCCATAGCAGGATTAGTGCAAGCACCAGGCATGTTGACAGGCTTTTTGCTGTCCTGAAGGAACTGGACTTAAATGTAAACTACATAAAGACTTAAATGTAAACTATGGAAAAGGATCTGGGGGTCATCATTGACTCCAAGATGAACATAGGCCGGCAGTGTGGGGAGGCAGTTAGGAAGGCCAACCGCACCTTGGCATGCATCCACAGATGCATCTCGAGCAGGTCCAAATAGGTGATCCTCCCCCTCTATGCGGCACTGGTCAGGCCGCAGCTGGAGTATTGTGTCCAGTTCTGGGCGCCGCACTTCAAGAGGGATGTTGACAGCTTCGAGAGGGTCAGGAGGAGGGCCACTCGCATGATCAGGAGACAGTAGGGCAGGCCCTATGAGGAGAGGCTACGGGACCTGAACCTGTTCAGCCTCCAAAAGAGAAGGCTGAGGGGGGATCTTGTGGCCTGTTATAAACTAGTCAGGGGGGATCAGCAGGCATTGGGGGAGTCACTGTTCCCTCAAGCACTGCCAGGAGTGACCAGGAATAATGGTCACAAGCTGGCAGAGGGTAGGTTTAGGTTAGATATCAGGAGGCACTACTTCACGGTCAGGGCAGCTAGGGTCTGGAACCAGCTTCCAAGAGAAGTGGTGCAGGCTCCTACTCTGGGGGTCTTTAAGAGGAGGTTAGATGAACATCTTGCTGGGGTCGTTTGACCCCAGCATTCGTTCCTGCCATGGCAGGGGGTCGGACTAGATGATCTACTCATGTCCCTTCCGACCCTAGAAACTATGAAACTATGAAAAACAGTGTTGCCGTTTACCTGTAATCAATCCATTGTCTTCTGTGGTGGCAGACTTCCCGTTTAAGAAAAAATTCAAGTGAATATGGTAATGAGGAAACCATGAAGGTTGTGAGAAAAGTGTTAGATCTTGTAGGCTCTCAGAGTGGAGAATGAGATCCTTTCGATACGGGTTCTTGGAACTGTCCTACAAAATTTAATAGCAGAGGTTACTTTCCATTTGATTCTTCAGGCTTAAAAAAAAACTTATTAAATTTTACAAGGTTCTTCATGAGGGAGTAGTATCCTTTTGCAAGACAGATCTGGGAAGTCCATGGAAAAAACATCTTAAAATATAGATTCTGAGGAAAAGCTTGCAAGGTGTTTAAACTAGGGACAAATACTAAGATACAAGGAGTGATAAGCAGTTCCTTTTGGCACTGACATTGCTTCACTTTGTATTTATAGACCTGTAGGGTGGCAGGATCTCAACTGCTGGTCCTTAAAACCTGCAATGTAACTTTAAAATTCCTATGCAACAAGGCCAGTGTCTAAAATACCGTTCTGTAGCTCATGAGTTACAGCCCCATTATTCCCAGTTTTACCATTGCTGTTGAAATCGAAACAGGGTAGAACTGGTTTAACTTGGCACAGTGCCCCAATGGTAGGGAGTGATTACAGGAGTGGCCATGTGGGAGGATGCGCTGGAAAACGGGGAAGGGAACTGAGGAATAGTGGGAGTATAGAAAGCTTGATAGGCTGCAAGAAACTGTTAAAGATGGAGAAGAATTCAGAGAGCAAATGTGCAGTTTGCCAGTTAACTGTGTGCCAGGTGCTTGCGTGAGAGATGTATTGATGTTTTAGAAAACTTCTCGCCTACAGTAGGATGACTCAGCCTGACGTGCCTGTAGACAGACTGACTGTCCTGCCCTTGGTTCCCACTGGTTCATACCACACACAAAGAGAGAAGCCACACAACCACTTAAGGGGCTTGCAGGGCAGCAGCAGCAGTCTGCTCAGTGCTACCCACCCCTAAGCTGGGGACTATGGTTCCTGATTTTCTTTTCTTTTTTTTCCTTGCCTGATCCTCACCCTTGGCAGGGTGTTTATGTGCAGTGGTGTAAAGCATGAGAACCTAGAAGAGGATTTGTGGATGCACCAGGAGTGCGCATGCTGTGTAGGGCCAGGCTGGGGTAAGTGGGTAGAAAAGCAGAAGAATAATTTTGGTTACACAAGAGAAGCTGAGTTTGTGAAGATGGGTTACAGACAGGGGGTCTGGTGGGTTGGGGGAAGCCTAAGAATGAATGCTGGTCTAATTTCAGTCACTGAACTGTTGTTGTTTGACTTATGTCATGTCTCCTCCAGTAACCATTGGGTTTTTCAGGGCAGCTTCATACCCTGAGTTCTCTGCAGCCATCAGATTGGGATGATGTGCCAACTTTGCCTAACAATGTCATCCTAGGGAGATGATCTAGTGGAGCTGCCTAGAATCCTAGAACAGACCCATCTGTCAGCAATTAACAAAAAAAGGTCTCTGTTTCTTCCCTAACCCAAGAATCTCTTATGAATGAATTGGTATTTTGGGGGAAAGGTGACTTAAGTGAAGGAACCCAGAGAAGAAATACCACAACATAAATGAATCTTAAAACCATGACATTCTATTCGTATGCTAAAGCCTAGGCACTAATTTAATCCTGCTTAAAACCAGGTCTGGTCTACTAATAAAGAAGGTTATGGAGCCATGGTTCTACCTCTTCCTTGCCATGTCTGAAGCAGTGTGTTCTCCATAGCCTGCATGGGAGATGATAGGCCCCCATAAAGTAAAAAGAGCATTAAGTCTCTGATTCTTATTTAATATTGGCTGGGTTTTTTCCAAGAGTCAAACACCAAAACCTATTGGTTTATGATGGGAATCTAATCAATTAGGCCTTTGAAATTTCTAATTTATGTTTATAAGGTGTCATACAGGTAGGTCTCTAGACTAGAATGTTTTGGAAAGCCAAAAAGGAACCTGCATGTATATATATATAGGAATGGATGATATTTCATAGATAAAACTGTCCATAAAACCAAAACAATATGCTTAGTACAGGGGGAAAGGAGGGGTGGAAGGAAGAAGGGAATCTCCATAAGAGCTAATGTATCCAGTTTCTCTCATCGTTTGAGTTTCCTAGTATTTGAAAATGTAAATGATTCACATTCTTGACTCTGCCAAGGTGAGCCCAGGTGCACCACAATGTTCCCCCCACGCATTCCTCTCCACCTGCAAGCTCACTGACAGCCAGTCAGCCAGGCAGACAGACCAACTATTGTGCTGCACAGAGCAGGTTCTCAAATGCATATGCATCAGCTGTATGCAGGGCAGTAGATCAAATGCCGCAAATGGTGTTTGTGCCACATAACTCGCAACTGTTCCAGTAAATAAGTTGCACAAAGGTGCAATCTTTGAAAAGTTTAATCTTTTTCTCTAGAAGAAAAAACAATTTACAAGCAACAGCACGCAAACCATTCTTGATCCTATGGTTCAGCAGAACATAAGCCACTTCAATGTACAATGAAAATAACCCGAATGGCAACATCTTGGCTTTCACACTGGTTAAACTCTAGAACTAGTTAACACATTCAACTTCTTTATAAAGTTTCTGTCAAGGAGGATTAGCAGTGAGTTGACAGACTTCTGTTAGGGCTCCAGTGATCTTTAATTACTAAATATCCTTGCAAAACTGCACATTAAACAACCCTCCCCCCCCTTGCCTCTTCTGCCAAAATACTGAAAACGAGAACAAGCTATCCAAGTACATAAGGCTTTTCTCATCTGTGCAAGGACTTAACATATTTTCACATACATGAATTAGGACTCCCATCATCATGTGGTACTGTTTTGACAGCAACTATAATGGTAAAGGCTTTGGACTAGAGGACTGCCAGGTAGAAAGAATACAGTGTGTGCATGGAGGGGGAGGGGGGAAAAAGGGGGATGTGGAAGGGTGGCATTAGAGTATCTCTATGGTGGCCAGAAAAAAAATGGGGTGGCAGGAGATTTTGTAAAAAGGAGCTGCCATGGTGAAAGCCTTCTGAAGGAATGATTGCTTTGGTGCAATTAGGAAAGTTGGTCACTCTATCGAGAGGTCTCCAGAGTTATCTTGGATTTTTCATAATGTCCTCAGAGACCCTAAAATTTAGAACATTGCACTCTTACGACACCTTGAACGTTTCTGCAGCGCTGTGCTGAGTCTACAGAGGCAGAATAAATTATTGTATTTTCTCACACAAAACATGAATCCACATCCCCTCCAAATTGAGGTGCATGCATTAAGCAGGGAAACTGTTTTCTTCACTGGAAAAGAAACACTCCTGGATATACTGTGTGTGCCATGCAGCTGCCAAGTTGGATACTGCCTGTGTCTGGCTCAGCAAGCTGAAGGGGCAGTCTTGTGTTAATCCCTTCACAGATGTAGCTATTGCCTAAGCACTATACCTTGTACCTGTATTCGTTGGTGTTCTGATTAGAACTCATTGGAGCAGACTTAGTTAATCAAAGACTCAGTTAAGTGAGTTTGCTGCATGTTCTAATGACAACCAAGTGTTTCTGCAGCGTCATGTGTATTAAGCCCCCGTGCATTTAAAAATGACCGCAGGGCACTTTAACTAAAGCATTAGGGCTGTTCCATTTCACCTTGAGTTTCCACTGTTTGAGGGAACAGTGTTTCATCTCAAATTTCATTTTGAGTTGAAACAGCTGTTCCGTTCCGTTCCCTCGAAACAGAAAGGCTGTTTTGACGCTGTTTTGAGTTTCGCTGGGGCTAGGAGGCAGCGCAGCTGGGCTGCTTCCCTCCCCCGGCACAATCAAGCTCAGGGTCCTGGGCACCCCAGCGCGATCAAGCGGATGGGGATGCCGGATCTTGTGCTGGGGATGGGAAGTCAGCCCAGCTGAACTGACTTCCCATCCCCAGCCTATGGTCGAAACGTTTTGACTTTCAAAACATTTCGACCAGCCTCATTTTGTTTCGAGGTTACTTTGACTGGCTTTGTTTTGTTCTGATTTTGCTGTTTCAACCTCAAAACTGATCAAAACAGTGTCAGAATGAAACGGACGGTGAAATTTCACACAGCCCTATAAAGCATCCCGTGGCCATTTTTAAATGCATGGGGACTTAATACATGTCATGCTTCAGTGTCTTAATTATAGCGGCTGTCCCAGAGCCATTCTAATTAACCCCGCAAGCATGTGTATAGGCAGCCCCTGTGCCTGAAGCAACAAGTGAGCTGCTGATAGTATGGTAGTATCTAGATGAGTCTTGTGATTTAGAAGCAACATTTTATTTACAGGAACTTATATATAAACAACATATAATAGAGAAGTAAATCTTGCTACTTCCCTTGCAGAGGTTTGGGGCTTAACTTGCATGATCTAAAGTAAGTCTTCTTGAAAACAGAGTGTACAGGGAGTATGGCATTCCAGGAGACAGTCTGCTATACCAGGAAGTTCCTTCTGCCTCATTAGTAGGGATCTGGGTTTTCTGTTTCCCATGGGACATGGAAAAAAACATGGATTTCCCCTTTTACCCAAGAAAAACAGCAATTTCTCATTTTAATGGAAAAACATGGATTTTGCACTTTTGCCAAGAGCGCTCTGTAGGCTGGCAGAGTTGTAGCCTGCAAGGGGCTTGGGGGTGCAGGAGGAGGGTGGTCAGGCAGAGGGTGCAGCCTGGAGAGCAGCTCCCGCAGGTAAGTCTGGGGGGCAGTGGGGATTGAGGCCCCCATAGGGAGGGAGGGAGTTGGGCAGGGCTGGGGCTCCTGCCCAGCCAGGTGTGGTGCATGGGTTTTGGGGCCTGGGGCTGCAGTGCATGGCTGCAGGGCCCTGGCAGGGAGTGGGACAGGGCTGTAGGTGGCTTTTCAAGGGGGTGGATGGCAAGGGAGTGACTCCCCACCACTGCATACAGTCCTGTGGGGCAGCAGCAGGGACCTGTGCCACGCAGATCTGTGTGCAGGATGGGGGTGGGGGTGAGCTGCACACCACAGGCTCAGGCTCCCCACCCTGCTGCCCTCCCCCCGGGGCCTCTGCAGCCCAGGAAGTGGGACCTGGTGCAACAGGGCAGAGCAGGGCTAGGTGGGGAAGCTCCTTGCTGCTGCAAGCCCCACATCACCTTGACGAGGTGCCCCTGCCCACCCAACAGCAGTAGGGGCGATGGCATGGGGTTTTGTCCCTCACTACTGCCAGGCAGGCAGGGGGCGCGTCGCCAGGGCAGCACGGAGCTTGCAATGGCAAGGAGCTTCCCTGCCTGGTAACGCTGCCCTGCCATTCTGGGTCCTGGCCACTGGGCTGCAGAAGCCCTGGGGGAAAGTAGCAGAGTGGGGAGCCTGAGCCCACAGTGCACAGCCCTTCCCTGCACTGCACACAGATCTGGAGGACATGGGTCCCCCTTCTCCCCGCCCCCCGGGAGTGCCTGCAACAGTGAGGCCTCCTCTCTGCCCAAGTTGTAGCGGGCAGCCTGCACCTGCCCCACATGGGCTCTGCTCTGGCCAGGCTGCCCATGGGGGTGGGAGCCAGGCTCTGGACTCTGCTACGCTGCAGCAGCCTCCATCTCTTGCGGGCAGCAGCTGGGGCTCGGGCACTGCTGTGGGAGGCAGGGGGCTGTGGACTCAGGTCCCTGGCCCTGTAGCCCTGGCAGCTGGCCCCCTCCAGCAGGGCTGCGGGGGCAGGGGCCTGTGTGTGGGGGGGAGAAGTGAGGGCCACCAGCAGGGCTGGAGGGCTAGCGGGGGGGGGAGTGAGGGGCCTGGGCCTGCATTCTGTGAGCTAACGGGGCAGGGGGAGCTCTGATTTTCCATGATAAAAAAGCCCGAAATCAAATACCAAAATGTATAGTTACTTAGAATTTATTTTTCTGTAGTGATTGAGACACTGGTAGGCTTCCAAATTACTTTAAAATTGTAAATATATCAATAAAACATTGTGTTCAATTGATACATATATATAGTATGTAGTGGTGTTTCATTTTAATCACAGATTTGGGGGGGTTATCAGAGAACTTGTGATTTTTTTTTTTTTTTTTATCAAAGAAAACTAGGATCATTAGATTGTCTCCTATGATGTTGCACTTCCTAGACACTTTATATGTTCCCAGAAGGGCTCACTGTCACAATCAGCTATGACTCTGAAAAATTTATTTTCTACCTTCTTCCAAAAACAAAGTGCATGTTTTATTTCGGGGACGGGGCATGTACGTGAGAATATATGGTAGCCCTGATGCAGCACTGCATGCACTCAGGTCTGTCACTTCTGTTTCAAGATGTAGCCTGTGTCTCCCTTGGGAGCAGGCGAGTTAACATCTGACCAGCATGTGCAGAAACAGGGACCTGTGCTTTTTAAAGAGTAGAGATACAGCTGTGTTGTGTATAACTACTGGTTCACCCAGCATCTGGGTTAGTGCATTGCCCCACATTGTACAGAATTTTCTGCATTGCAGGTCTCAGAAGCAATATGCAGCCATGCAGAAACAGGCAGCAACTTAGAGGTATAATAAGTAAGGATTGCAAACAATCTCTCATACACTCCTTTTTGAATTCAGAGGGATCATCTGGAGCAGATGCATTCTATTTCCCCTCTCCACCACACCAGCTCTAAGGCTGGCGGGTCAGCAGCAAGGCTGAGTCTTCATAGTTTCATAGTTTCTAGGGTCTTGACTCTCTCCACTCTTGGTAAATTGGCATAGATGAAATTTTGCCAACTTAGTGACTTTTAATGCTAGATCTAGCAGTTATTGGATGTTTCTAGTGATAAAATGTCTAGGTTTAAGGATCCTGTATCAGTTTACTATGTACAATGCTTGGTAAATTCACTTTTTGATGTTTAGATGGTTTAGCTGGGTCTAGTGCTTTCTTGAGGTTAGTCCAGTGAATTTCTGCTTGAAGGAGTTAATACTAGGCGTATCCCCAGGTAGCTGCTGTGACTATATTGTGAATCACAATATGAGTGACATATGCAAGGGGTCTCCATGTCCCCAACTTCCTTTACAGATCTCAGCATATAAGAGATTAAACTGCCGTAGTTTGAGATAATGGAATTAGACTGTCTTAATGGGGGACTATTTCAAGAACTTAGACTGGTTTGTAAGTAAACCTCTTGGGCTGTTTCCACTATGCCACCTCTTCCTCAGCCATACTTTCAAAGCCTTATGTCACTGAAGGCTCATCTATGCAGCAGGCAGCATTGAAAGAGCAGTTATGTATCAAGACTGACAGATCTTCTGCATAAATCATAGCCGGGCTCAGGCCTTTTATTTTTACTATATTTGACTCTTTGTGATTTTTTTTTCAAGCAAATAGTCCAAGGCTTCCTGCGGGTGGGATCTCAACACTACAGGGAAACATTCATGTGGTCTTAATCTTTTATGAAAGCCTTCAAAGTCACATCTTCAGCAAATTATTTACTCAATCTAAAATGCTGCACAGTAACATTACTTTTCCAGCTGTTTGATCTGTTATTGACTGAGGGAATGCAATCATTTCAACTCTCTCATTACAAGTTTTGGAAGATATGGGTCTTTTTTGTTTAAAACAACATCTCATGAGAACATAAGACATTTTGTACTAGGTCAGGCCACTTGTCCATCTAGCCCTGTATCCTGCCTCTTGGTGGCAGAATGTGGATGCTATGTGAAGAAGTATTTATACAGAATTTATCCAGATGGTGCTGTCCCGTCCCTCCCCGCCACCCCCCACCCAGCTTCCAGAGTTCTGCTCGATGACATAGTTGTATTCTTGTGTAATTAAGACAAATTTAGCTAACACAGGAAGCTTCTAAACTACTTGGTAGCAGAGAAAGTATGACTGTAAGGGTGTTTATACCCATTCTCAGGGGGTGGGACACTTTAATAAGAGTGGTTCAGAGAGCTGCTCTAATTAAAGCACCCTGAGTGTAACGTGTATCCACGTCCGTGTGCTGAAAAACGGTAGTGGGGTCGCTTTAACTAAAGCTCGTCAAATGAGCTTTAGTTAACGTGCCCCCACCACTGTTTTTCAGAGCAGGGGCGCTGATGCATGTGATGCTGGAATCTGCTGGAGTGCAGAAATGACCACACTTTAATCAAGTCTGCTCGGACATGCTGTAGTTACAGTACATTGGAACAGCCTTGCTGTACATGTATAGGTGCCCTAAGGTACCCTAAACACTCAAACTAGAAAATACAAGATATTCCATTATTACTATTATCTGAAGTGTCCAAATCTCATATTTTTAGCCAGTGTTATAATCTTTGAATGCTTGGGACTGGCAGGACTGTACTTTGTTCAGTTTATTACCCCTAAAATATACCTGTGTATAATCATTGCTCTCCATATTTTTGCAGTGTTTTGTGTACGGGGGGATTCCCTCTGAGTTGTTGAACCTCTACAAAGTCTCAGGGCTGTTGATCAGTGTTGGGTCATGTGTTTGCCTTAGACCTAAAAACCCTTAAGCCTTAATCCTCTTCAGAGACCCTTGAATCCTTTAAAATGCTATCTTTGTTTTCTGCAGTGTGAAAGCATTGGCTCAGCTCCTGCCAATTCTCAGTTATCTCTACCTTTCAGCAAGAGGTTACAGCAGGCTAAAACATCCCAGTGACTTTTTGTTGGAATATACGTCTGAATGCTGATATTCTGGGGTTTCACTGGAGTGCTGTGCTTACTTAGTATGGACACAGAGTTTTCAAATAATGAAGCTCTGTGCTTGATCTTTACACACCAAAATTCGTATACATATGTATGTATGTAATCAAGGGACCAATTCCTTCAGTTCCTTTTGACCAGTCACTGAGTTATGTGCATACATGTGCTCATCCCAGGCGTTCCTGAGCCTAGTGGTCCCTAGTGGATAAGTCTTATCGATTTCTGTCGTCAAGGGCACAGAAGGGAGCGATGTGGTTAGCATCGTGTGCAGCCACCTTTCACTCCCCAGCCCAAATGACCAAGTACATGTTTACACCTGGGTCAACTGAAGGCTGTGTCTGAAACAAGTCTAGAGCAGGGCTCAAACATATATCTCTGGGACTGTAACGATACTTCATCTTCTCTGCTACCACACAGAAGTTGGAGGCACATTCCAAGCCCACTGAAGTCTCTGGGAGTCCTTATTGAATTATGTGGGCTATGAATTTGGGTCCTGATCTGAATGATACAATGAGAAATTTCATGAATATGGTCTCTGAAGTTTTCCCAGATATATTGGTGATCCTTGGTGGGTGGCATGAACCTGCTTTAACAGCTCCTTAATTACTGTCACATCCAGCTCCTTGGAAGACAGGCCACTTACTAGGAGTGTAAGACATGAATGGGATACTTCTAAATATACGCCTTTGTGATGGTTTGATTGGGATGGTTTAGTCAGGGATGATCCTACCTTAAGGAATAGAAGACCTCATGGGATCGCTTTCAGCTCTAGCTTCATATGATCCTATGCTGTGAGTCTGCTAGCCAGTATCTTACAAAATATGAGGTGTCCACTATAAAGTGAGTATTAGGAAGTCCTCAAGACCTCTTGGCAGCACCTGCAGTATCCTGAACTGTGCTGAAAACAAGTCTGGCAGGGCCATGATTGATGAATCTTGATGAATCTTGTTAGACTAACAAGAATATGTAACTCTTTCCTTCACTATTAAAAGTGAGCTTGCACCATGTTACTTCTCCTTGGAGACCCTGTCTGGTGAATGGGTATCAGTAAGTCAATCAAGGTAGAAGGAAGGGGTGGAAATAGTGCTGTATATAATATGCTTTCTAACACAACAGTGGAATATTTTACTTAAAGTTCCTGTCGGAGACCTAGTCCAGGGAAAATGAATTGGAGATAAAGATGTACAATTATGGAGTCTGATAAATTCCTATGTTAGTCTCTTTTGCACTATGATGGCACCTAAAAACTGTATGTGAAATTGGGCCCCGCAGAACTTGATGCTGTACACATTGTCGGCTTATGGTCCAGCAAGCTTGGTGGCTGACTGAGGAGGACATGCTCCTACAAGTGTACATACATTTTACATAACTTCTCTGTTCTTGAAACCCCATTGAATGAAATGGTGGCAGTGCACCTGCTAGGGTTGACTATTTCTTGAGGACCGCAAGGGCCTTGGATGAGGTGGGAGGGGAATTAGCTGGATAAAAAGAGAAGAAACCCCAGTTTTTCTCTGTCGGTCCTGGCATTGCCTCCTTTGTCCCTGTCGCAGAGCTGCCCTGCTTGAACTGGGTTAACTCAGCTGGCTGCGCTTAAGATTATTTGATTTTATTGCACAGCAAAATGCTTTTGAAAAGCTCAACTATTATCCCCAAAATAGCAAAATCAAAACCCAAAATGTGCCTTTGAAGTGAGCTACCCAAATGAAACCTGTGACATCAGAGAGATGGCAGATAGTCAGCTGAACAAGGCTGCCTTTGAGCTAGCCTTGGGGCGGGCCAACACACACTTTACACCCCACCACCATAAGTCAGAGATGAAAGATGCCCCAGGCAGCATGCCTGACCCCATTGCCTCTGCTATCTCTATTTGATTGCACAGTGTTTTGCTCAGAACAATCCTTCACTGTCTGCCCCACGCAGGTGAATCTCCCAGCTTGGCCTGTGCTTGGGAATGCCAAGCATAGCAGGAGCGCTTTGTTGAGGTCTCTTGCCTGCTTCCAGTTAGTTGCTTATGCCTCACATTGTTCTGCACCACAGAAGACAGAGAGTTGTGCATGTGAAAAGTACCATATTTACTTGACTATTAGACAACACTGAATATAAGCTGACCCCCTAACATTTACATTCTATAAATGGAAAATTGATAAATTTGTTATAATTTTCCAGGTATAGAATCTAATTTTTGGAGGTTTGCCTTGGACTTGTCCCACTCCCACTGCTACAGCAGGGAAAATAAATCTGGGGAGCAGGTTCCCCCCATGCCTTCTGACCCCCCAACTTCTTTCCCTTGCAGCTCCTTCTCCCCACCTCCTTCCTCCCCCGCCCCCTTATTGTCAGACCCTGCTCTCCCTGAGCACATGGAAGTGAGGAGCAAATCTGAAAATGATAACTGAAAGAAACATGCCTGTAGTAATCTGTATGTAAGCAAATTACTATGGGTACTCATAGATGTAGTTCATCTAGAATGGGTACATTTTACCTTCACTGAAACTGCTGCAAGTTTTATCACAGTTACTCCATAAATGCACTTCTAAGTAGCACTTTTGTACCTGCTTACAGTGCAAACTATGCATTATACTAGTTTAAAACCTCTAAAAAGCTTATGATTCACCATATAGTTCACTGGGCTGGGCCCCAGCAGAGTCGACAGAATTTCAAGCCATAATGACCCCATAGCTCAGCACTGCTCAGTATGTGCATGTACTCCAGGTACCCCTCCTCCCACAAAAGGATACATGTGCAAATTAGCACCCCACTCATGACTGGCACTTGGTGTTCTTGTCACTAGCCTTGGGATCCTCCAACATTGTATATGCAAATGAGGTGCTGGGCAACCTGGTTCAGCTCCACCTCATGGTGGGGGAGAGGGAGAATCTTAATCACACTAATCATATGTGAGTTTGCTCATTCCTTTCTGGGGGAGCAACCGCTTGTTAGCTTTAGAGTAGTTTTTTTTTAAAAGCCCCCCTGCCACACACATGCACACAAAGGTTCCCGTCAATATGTCTGCCCATTACTGAGCACATGCTACTTTTGGCGGCAGTTTAATGATAAACAATGTATTTAATGAGGTTTCCTTGTATGCAAATGCAAGGTGAGGAGCTTTTTCCCCCCATACTAAGTTGGGGAAACAAACCTTGTCTTTTATTCAAGCAAATAGGGTATATTGATAATCATATAGGCAGGAGTGGAAGAAGAGAAATGCATAGGCAAAGATGATGGCAGGCAGAAAAGACTTGTAGAAAGAAGTGGTGAGTTAGTCTCTTCAGGTACCTATATATATATTAAAGTGTTATTATATGAGACTATATGTGTGTCTCTCTGACATGTGCTAATTGGCACATGTTGGGATGGACTTGATTAACTGAGTCTGCTGAAGTGTGTTAATTGGCATGCTCCAGCATCCTCCACATCATGTGCATTCAGCATTCCCACACTTCGAAATAGAGGTAGGGGTGCTTGAACTAATGCTCACTGAATGAGCGTTAGTTCAAGTGCCCCACCACCGTTTTGAAGTGTGGGATGCTGAGTATACACGATGCTGTGGGTGCTTTAATTAGAGCGGCTCTTGGAACTGCTGTAATTAAATCACCCTCCCCACCACCCCAGAGCATGTGTATAGATGCCCTTCCTGTCTCTTCCACAAGTACCTCCCAAGTTGAGAGAACTAGGTTGGGAGCAGCCATTCTGTATGGCTGGCTTCCTTCTGAGCTCATTCCATTGGAGGTCAGAGCTGGGGAGGCTAGAGGCCCGGTATGTCCTTGGGGTTGAGTCCTTCATGCTGGTAGCAGGAAGTTGGTCCCAGGAAGCAACAGAGAGAGGTCTTCAATGACAGCCCTTTATTTCCACATCTGTCCCTCTACATCTACATGTCCTGAGAACTGGAGCCTCAGAGCCATGGTCACACAGGCAGAGGAGAATTGAACCTAAATCTCCTGGCAGTAAGTTCAGAAATTTGCCAAGAGACTTAAGAGTCAAAGATCTGCAGACCATCAGGGGTCATTATGTAATCTAATGTGACCTCCTGAGCCAAGTGGATCTTGTGGAAAAAAACAGTTACTCTGGATCTGAAAATGAATGCATGTTTCTGTGGAATCTCTGACCCTCTTCCCACCTCCCACCCCCACTTCCCTGCTGCTTTTCACAAATTGCAGAACTGTGAGGTGTGTATTGACAGCTGGGGAAGGAAGAAAACACACTTTGAAGCATCTCTGACTGGGGAGTGTCTGTTTGAGAGATCTGAATAAAAGCAACTGCAAAGACAATCTTCTCATAGTCATATGAATATCATTAAAATTTGTGTACTGGGTGAATTCATAAGAAGATATTTGGGAGTCAGGAAGCCTGTTAGAGAACTGGAAAATGGAGTGGGGCTGGTATGTGATAAGCTTGGAGTCAGTGTCATTTGAACTTTAGACCTTCTTAAGGGGTTTGGGGCCATGGATGAGTAGGGAAGGGAGAAATGGAGAGTGAGAGAAATGGATGTGTGTTTTGAAAGAAGAGACGTCAAAGTTTTTTTTGATAAATCCAGTTAAGCTTATATCATGGATGTTTTGGACCTTACCTAAACCTCTCATCTAGACCTTCTGAGTTTGATTCATTAAGTGCCACAAGACCGATCAGAGGAAAATGGTGGGAATAAGAGTCCTTGTGGTCAAGCCACTGGATGCTCTTCTGCCATGTAGTTCCTTTTAGTATTGGGCAAGTCCCTTTGCCTCTGTTTCCTTTGGACTAAAGTGATAGTCCTTTTGACTATAGTACTTGTCTGTATTGTTTGAGCTATGAAGATTAATGTCTATAGAAGGGTTTTTAAAACATAAATCATCTCTGTGTCATTATTATTACATACCAGGATTGGTTCTGGAATCAACCACCCTGTATTTTGAAGAAAGATCAAATCTGGACTCTAAAATTTGGAGTTCCAAATGAAAGAGAATGGGGATGGCAAAATTTTCATAGCCCTTAGTGGGAACTGGATTAGATCTGCTGTGACTCAGGCCTATCTCTGATTAACATCAAGCACAATGGATGGGGTGGATGTGTGTGTCTCCCATGTTTCCATTTAACCAAGACTTCTCATGTCCTTATCTGACCCCTAATGGTGTTTGAAAATGTTCTAAGAAGCATTTTCATTTCCATATCTCTCATCTCCAGTCTCTGTACTGGACAAATGTCTATTATCTAGTTTTCTACAATAGTAGGGGGCCAGGCTTGATGACCCAGCTGGTCTCTTCTAGGCCTATGTTCTCAGTCCTCCTCATCTGTTGCTTTGGAATATATTTCTGCTATCCATTATCTGATTGAAAAAGTAATCCCCCTTCTAGCAACATCAAACAGTATCTGACTCTTGAAGGCTGGGACGTCATCAACAAGGGATTGTGTTTTCCTGGAGAACTAAATGGCAGAAACAGCTGAGTCCATAATGCAAGTATCTGCATTATGGGAGGCAGTAGGAACCAAAGGAAAACACAGCTGGGTTAATCTTGTATTACCGTATATGTTTAAATAGTCAATTCACATTTGAAGTATGGAACAAGCCAGATCAGAATCCTGGTCAGAATGGCAATGCAGCCTGTCCTACTTATATGAACGGTGCTTTAGGATATGGTCTGAATACAGGCAGTCAGGATCTCTTCATCTCACAAAAGGCACTGCCACCTAAGGCAATGCCATAATTACTGTAGGAATGGGCACAATCCTTGCTCACTTTCCATTCCCACTAGATCATCAAGCGATAAAGATCTGACTCCGTATGCTGCAAAAAGCAATAGTTCAAGGAACTCTTAATGACCAGAGCAGGATTGGACTTTGTCATTCTTGAACAAAGATGAGCAGAGCCAGGGCTGGAATTGGTGAGTGTTTAATTATTCCATCCCTTGTAAAGGGAACACACAACTTCACAGATTACAGAATGATGAAAAATTAGAGGTATCACCCCTCCTATAGGAAAAAGTTTGTTAGGAAGGCCTTAGTAGGGTAGAAACTTCATAGAAGTTTTCCAGAAGACAGTAATTCCACACAGTCACCTCTGGTACCTGTCTTTACAGAATAGCCAGAAGTTTTAGAAAGACAAGATTGCTTTCTACTTATTATTTATATCATTTTGCTTTAAATACTTGTTAAGTGATATTCAGCATTGCCCATCAAAGGCTAAGTTAAATGGTGATAGATGACTGAGTCTGCCTATGTCTTTGACCAACACAGCTACAGCCAACACCTCCCGAATAGATTATTAAAGTATTTATACAAAGGGTAATATAAACATTCCCTAGAGTAGGGACCAGAATCTAAGTCTCCACTACACTCTAGGTGAGTGATCCAATTACTAGGCCACCGAATCATGATTTTTATTTGCTCTTTCTCTCTGGTCCAGTGAGTCCTGAACTCTTTTCTTCCCAGTAGCATATCTTCAGCTGGAGGAGTGAAGAATATGCTCATTGCATAATGGCCCATAGCTTAGTGGTTAGGGCACAGTCATGGGAGGTGAGAAACATGGGTTAGGTAACTCCTTAGGTGACTCCTTACTCAGCCTGAGATGCTGAACTGGGTGACGTATGAACCTACTTGAAGGCATTGGAGGTCTCAGGAGGTCAGTGCCTGAAAGTTAGGCATTCTAACACTCAGGATATGAACAAAGGAACAATTTACAGCAGATTAAGTGGGGGCTGGGATTTATAGTATTTCAGCTGGTCTATAACACTGGGCACCCACTCTCAGCTACCCACCGATACGTGAAAACCAAGCCAGGTCAGTTCATCCCTCAAAGAAACGGGGCTAAGCTACCATATGCCTCAGAGTGTTTGTGAAGATAAATACATTAAGGAAGTTGAGCATCTTGTAGATATTATGGTAAAGGGGCCACAGAAGACATCAGGAGGTGCTTAGACATCAGGAGGCGCTACTTCACTATCAGGGTGGCTAGGATCTGGAACCAAATTCCAAGCAAGTGGTGCTGGCTCCTACCCTGGAGGTCTTTAAGACAAGGCTAGACAGTCACCTTGCTGGGGTCGTTTGACCCCAGAACTCTTTCCTGCCATGGCAGGTGGTCGGACTTGATGATCTGCTCAGGTCCCTTCCGACCTTA
The DNA here is from genome assembly GCF_052110815.1 of Crocodylus siamensis. Classification (NCBI taxonomy): domain Eukaryota; kingdom Metazoa; phylum Chordata; order Crocodylia; family Crocodylidae; genus Crocodylus; species Crocodylus siamensis. The sequence goes on from NC_143399.1 coordinate 45,584,053, forward strand.
CTAACTGTGAAACTATGAAACTATGAGTTGTTCCAGAATGGTGGATGGGGTAGGAGTTTATCCCTTGCTTCACCCTTGAGGAATGCCTTAGTAGTTCAAGTCCTTTGCACCTGAAGCAAGTGGTGCTGACGTTAGATGGACCTTAGGTATGTTCCTGTGTAGGAAGTCCTATATCTCCATGAATATGTGGTTCTAAAAGGATATTTGAACTGCTGACATTCGATAAGAATATCTGATGGTCTTTTGGGTGACCTTTCATGGACAACTCAAAATTCCAACTTTCCCCATATTCATCTGCCCTTGTGTGAGTTTGCATTGAGTGAGAATCTTGAATTTGTTCATGTGGAAATTGTCGGAAAGTCAGTCATGCTATTTTATTTTATTTAATAATTAAAATGACATTTAGTTACTCAAATACCTGAACAAAGGGTGTTCTGTAATGCTAATACTACCCTAGGAATTATATGTGCACATTCCGAGTGATGAGAAAAAAGATCAAACCCATTTCTGCATTAGTTTGCTTGCTCGGATGCATTGAAGTCCTATCTGGGTGCAGCTATACGAGACGCGATGTCACCATAGTGTAGCTCATTGCTCCGGCAATGTAGCATTGGCGGGCACAAACCGTGATGCCAACACTATTGTGCAGTAGTGTGGGGAAAAAAAATCCGTACAGTTTCAGAACTGCATGGTAACACGAGTTATAACTGTACGGTCCAGTGCACATGTAGATGTGTCCTCTATAAACTTAAGCCTGGCTGCAAGTCTTTGCAGAATTGAGCCTTTACTCACAGAATTCAGATTTAGAACGGACTTCCTAATCCTTATTCGTGCACATAGGCAAGATATACCCATCTGTAATTTGCTTTAGGTGAACTTGCTGAATAGTACGATTAGAGAAAAGGGGGGGAAATCACTAAAAACCAGCAAAGGAGAATTTAGGAAGATTAGTGCTACTGCTCAATTTTTCCTTCTCTTTTTTTTTTTAAATAAAAATGAGCCAATGATTTTTTGTTTTTTTAAGATGAGCTAACATGTAATCAGAATGGCGAGACCAGAGGGGGAATAATTTGCGCTTTTTATGTTAACGATGTCCTAACTCTAGTAAGAAAAGCAAAAGGCAGGGCAGGGTGGCACTTCAGAGATTAACTTGTTCAGAAAAGCATAAGCATTCATAGGAAACAGCTGATTTTTGTTAGGTTCTATGAATGGAGGTTTGCTTTATATTTAAAGTAGGATACTTTAGCTCAAATTCTAAATTGAGTCCTCAACTGTGCAACAGACTTCTTAAGTGGCTGCCCCATATCATGAAGGGTCAGCTTTTTAAAAGTGGGAGTAGGCACCTAGTAGTCTTTTGAAAATTGCCTGTCCTCATCTAAATACATTTTAAAAATTTGGGCCTTGGTACCTCAGGTCCCCAATAGCAAACAGAGATGACAATGTCTGTTTGCTTCATTTATTTATCTTGTAAAATCTTCCTGTCTGTGTCTGTATGTGCAGAACTTAACAGAGCAAAGTCTGGGTTTTGATTGCAGCTCAAAGCTGCTACCGGATTATAAATGACAGCTGTGCCTATTCTACACTAACAGGTAACTATAGAACTGTGTCCACACAATGTCATCAGTGATGTGACCTACAGTGTCATCTAGACATCTCTGAGCTGACTTTCCACTAGCTAGTAGGGCTGGGTGGCAACTTAGAGACTTGAGATGCTGTGAACCAATGAATGTTAAGTCTTGCCACAGTTGCACAGAGCTCAGCACAGGATGTAAAAGCCCACCTGAGAACCTAGGCAAATATTTGGGCAGTTAGTCCTCACTGAGCTGTCTGCTGTCACTGCTACACTCTTCTTATTATCTGAGTTAGGTAGGTTAAGTTAGCCCAGGTATGTCCACATATGCTGCAGTCATACTTGTAGCTGCAGGCAAACCATACTTGAAAAGTAGTTTTACCATGTTCTCATAGATATGTTGCCATGTAAAGAGTACCTATTTCTTCTGGATGCTGAATTTATTGAGTTTTCTGACCTATCCAGCCATTTAGAGTACATTTACATAAAATTACTGTATTTCTAGGCTTTCGCATAGTCCTTTAAATCAGAAGATCATCCAGCACTTTATGCAGGAGATGTGTATTGCTCCTTTTACAGAGATGAGGAAACAGAGGTACAAACAGGTGAAGTGACTTGCCCAGCACTCAGTGGCAGAGCCAGGGTCAGACCCCAGGTCTCCTGAATTCCACTGTAGTATGTGACCCAGTGGGCTTACATATTGCTTCTCTATTTAAAGAGTCATTGCGTGGGGTGGCTTTCCCCACCACCACTTTCATTGATTGTTGTGACATAATCATCATGAGTGTGAAGCTACCTTGCATTCTGCATGCCAAGCTTATGGGAGATTAAAAGCATCCAGAAATATTTTTTAGGAATGATATGGTATAATGCAATCCTGACAGCATGGACATGTGATGTGATGACATGACATGAAGATGTTACCATAGTGTGGCGCATGCTCTTTTCCTTCCTAGAGAATTTCAGGTAAAAGATGACTCACCATAAGTTGCTCTTTCAATGTGACTGACTATCTTGAGGTCACAGGGAGTCTGACATGTATGTCTCTGTGTCATGTTTTCTGTTTCCTTGGGAATTTTTGAAAGCTAGCTATTGTAAATGGGGAAAGCAGCTGGAGTATCTTTATTACTGTGTCAATCACCAGCATCTGATCCTATGGGCCTACAGATACAGCTTCATTATTAGTGAGATGACTCGTTATTGAGACAATACAACACAATGATCCTAAAATAAAAGCAGACCAGAGCATTTTTTTCCCCACGAGGTCCAGTTAGTGAAGAGAGATGGGAGAGCTGAGAATGCCACCTGCTGGTGAAAGAAGGTAAACTTGCCACACAGTTGACTTGACTTCATCAATCACTTCTGTTTCTAAATCTATTGCTTTGATGGCTTCTCTTTTTTTGGTCCTTTCTTGGCAAAATGTTCAGACACAAATATCGCAACAATGTGAATGTCTGAGTGAAGATCAAACAATTAAATGTGAATCTTGTACTCCTCTAGTTTGCAGGTTATCTGTCTTTCCACCAATCTTTATGATGGCCCAAAGAGCCAGATAGATGCAACCAGGGAGGGAAAAAAAACAAGAGGGAATTAATTTTGTTTATATAAATCAAGCTATGATCACTGACCAGCAGGGCAGTCAGCTCGCCTATATGTCAAACCAGTGTGCCCTGGCTGTGCACTGGCTATACTACTGAATCTCTACGCCCGGGGTGAGCAATATTTTTGGACCGTGCCGAAAACACCCGCAACCTCAACTTCTAAGACGTTGGCATGCTGGCGTGCATGGCAGGGGAGCCACAAGGGGCCTAATCCTTGTTGTGGCAGCACAGCCCCAGCCCTTCCCCCACCATCTGCCCTGAGATGCACGTGCCAAGCAAAATGTCTTTGCATGCCACACTCTGGCACCCATGCTGGGGGTTGTCTACTCCTGCTCTATGCCTTGCTTTCTCTCTCATTAAAATGGCTAAAAGAGATATTCTTCCATTCTCCCATTGTCTCCTGGTTTAGACTGGGGTGGCAAACCTGTAGCACAGGTGTCCCAAGTGGCACGGGTAGCCTCTGTGGGGCACACAGTAAATTGGGCAGGGAATATAAGGAAAAAAGCAGAGCAAGGAGCACAGAGCTGGAAGCAGAAAGTAGAGCAGGAGATCAGGCAGGGAAAGGGGATCAGAAAGGCATTTTAGGAAGGTGCTGAGGGTAACTTGTGGCATATCTACCAAAAAGGTTAGCCCCCACTTGTTTAAACAAATAAAGCTCTGTAGGGTAGAAGTTGTCTCTTGCCGTTTGTATGCATTGTGGTGAACATAATGGGGCCCAGTGGACGTCAGGTGTAGCAACTAGAAACAGCTGATACAAATGACAGTAAAATGTTTGGCCCAAAATACCCTCTAATATGCTTCCAGAATAGCTGAGGAGGACTTCTCTTTCATCACTTTCTAATTGGTTTTATGAGTTTTTTAATATTGTCATAGCTGCATCATTTGACTTTGTAGCCTCAAGGCAAAAATGAGAAGATAGCAGAATATCTCTAGCTGTGGTCCTATTTTATTTACTTATTTATTTTGGCATATCAATCTTTTTTTCTGAATAACAGGCTGGAAAGACTAGGATCTGGGATAGTTTAGGAATAGAAAATTCTGGATCTGTGCCGGGGATTGAACTAAGCGCCCCTGGAGGTCCTTTCAGACCATATGATTATGTAATGCTTTCTAAGCTTAGTGATAATTCCCTTGGATCTGGCTCCCTCATGCTAACTTTGCACGAACAAACTATGTCAAAATAATATGAAGGTTACTGAGCTGCCATGTGAAAGTAACTTACTTTTGCAGTCTGAAAAATACTTGCCTGACAGCAATGAGCAGCCTTAGAACAGGACTCAGACCTGTTAAGTTTCTGACAATTGTGTTCCATCAAAGTTAAGAGAAACTCCAGAAAGAATTGGACCTTGTTGCATAGTTACATTCAATCAAATTCTTAACGTCTGGGTAATAGGAAAGCATTGGAAGGAGTCTTGGGCTTTTAGACATGGGCCTGAGCCAGCAGCACATATTCAGTTTCTGACTCTAGCACAGACTCTTCTTATAATTTTCTGGAAAGTGACTTGGGACCAGATCTTCAACAATATTTTTGGCACCTGACTCAACACCTAACTCATCATAAATATCCTGATTTGGAAAACTTCTGAAAGTTTTTCCAAATTATTAATGTTCTGTATAGATATTTCCAAACACACATGCACACACAATTTTTTTCTGTTTAGAAACTGCTTTTCCCAGGAACAACTTATTTTATAAATAGAAGAGTTGAAAGAGTAAAGAGTAAGCCTAATAATAATAATAATTATTATTATTCCATAATAATAAACATCTTGAAACGATCAGAAGATGCTCTGATTTTTTTTTTCCAAATTAATTGGCTCAACCACATTTTGAAAAATTTTATTTTGTCCTAGTCTTCAAAATCTGAAACTCTCACTTTGGGGGAAAAAATATATTTGCCTCCCAGATCTAGTGATGACAGAAGCATTTTAAGATAGAGTAGCTTCAGGTCCCTCAGTTTCTGCTGATACACAAGAACTGTTACCTACCAAAAGTGAGAACTTTAGTCAATAGAATAAGAGTTCTGGAGAGTTTTGTTTCTAAGTTATCTCCCCAAGCAGTACTAGGAGAAGCTTAGAAGGCATCCCCTGGTGTCTTTGCATACCAGATGAGTAATGTTTTCCTTCTGAAAAGAAGCCCTAAATAGGAGCAAGAGAGAGAATAAAGGTGCAGACAGAAATGCAGGTCCTGGGTCTAACTCATGGTGCTTTACAGAAAGTACCATGAGTTAGACCAATCCTCCTGACCCAATAACCATTAGCTATTGGGAGAGTTGGAGATCAAGCTCAATTGGGAGGGCTGGAGATTGAGCTCCAATTTGGAGCCAATCCAGGGAAAGAGCCTCTTCTCCTGGCTCCCCTCTTCCTGTTCCCCCTCCCCCCTCCAATCTCATGCTGTCTCAGGGTGGGCGGGGGAGAAGGCAGGGAAGGGAGTTCAATTCTGAAATTTCCCCAGCCACCCCACCTCCAGCACTGCCTGGGCAACCCTGAGAATGTGCTCCCTCCACTCCCTTCTCCTCTTCCCATTCTGAAAACAGCACTGGGAGCAGTGTTGGGCAGTGACAGTCAAGTCCTGCTCCTGGCAAGTGCAGACAAGAAGCTGCTCTGCTTTGAAGTGCCTTCATCTGAACACTTGTGTAATGAGGGTTCAGAATTTCATGAGATCAGGCCCTTTTAAAGTGCTCTGCAGCCATGCACTTATTTGATCATGGCTCTAGAGCACTTTCAGGGGCCAGATCAGGCTAGCTATGGATGCAACTTACTGATGGAATGACAGGCATAAAAGTTAGGAGGCAGAACGTGAATGAACTCTCAAAGTGAGCAAATGGAGCTACCAAAAGGTACCATGTATGCAACTTTGAGAAGGCCCATGGAAATTTTGGGAACAATGCAAACATGCAGAAAAAAGATACTGGGGCTTCCAATAGAGGCTTACTCTTTTTATACATAACTATTGTTGGGATTGGCAATAGGAAGAAAGTCAGACCATTTACAGCTCAAGGGTGCATTGGTGGGAATGTTGTTGAATGTGATCTGAAGATCAGTCTGTGTTTTGCAAGACACATGAACGTTAGCTAGCCATTTGTACACCTCCAGTAAGAGCATCAAATGTCCAAACAGCCAAGCTCTAAACTAGATGTTTTAAAAAAGGACTGGGAAGGAGATGGGCAGAAGCTCGTTGAACTAAGGTGGCAAAGGGTAGAATGGAACGTAAATAACAAAATGGTCAGAGATTTAATTAATCTTCCAGCTGAATGTGAGGATGGTGATGTAGGAGAAAAGCATTCAGCAGTAGTAAAAAAGAAAAGTACTTGCTAATTTCTATTTTAGCAAGATGCCTACTTACTGCAGATCCAGTCCTGTGACTGGGAACGCTCCGAGTTTCTACACCAGAGACCAGAAGCGGATCTAGGATTTTGAAAAGGGGGGAGGATGGGACGGGACATAGGGGGCATAATGGAGAGCTCACTGGTGCAGCCTGGCTGAGTGGGGTGGGGGGGGGGTGCAACCCACAGCACATGACGAGAGCTCCCAGCTGTGGGACGTTCACTGTGTGTTCCTTACAGAGTTGAAGGAGGGTGCAGTGTCATCATTGACCCTCCCCCCACTTCAAATCTGCCCCTGGCAGATCTGGATTAGGTGATAAATTATCTTCTCCTGAGGTTTTGTTGCCCTGGTATGTGAGATTTTGAGGGAACACTATTGCTTCAAGCCTTCCTCTCCACAGCAGAGCCAGAGTGAGAAAACAGGCATGCCTGTGAGTACAGGAAGCAGGGCCCCAAAGGAGTAGAGCCCCCAATGGCCACTTGTTTAGTGCTTCAGACTAATGTGGTAGTAGTAGTCTGACTCCTTTTGACACGTCAGCTTCCTTTCTACCCTGTATTTCTGTTTGGTTCTCTACCATTCATTTAGCCAAAAAGTGCAATCTGGGCTGAGTGTAACAAGGCAGCAGCTGCCACCCAGAAAAAGGCCCAGCAGAGCTTTTGTCTTGGAACCAGTGACCACGGCTGAGTGCATGCATGTCCCCTTTCTTTTTCTTCTTCATTAGGAGCCTATAACTTCCCAATAACAGGGAGGCTTCTGTTCCACAAAATCTGCCAATTAGTCATTCTGGCTGGGTATAACCATGGCACATGAACAGATGAGAGGACGGCAGGCAGTCCAGCCCCTTCTCAGGAATATGCCAAGGATGTCTTTAACACAATGTGACAACTAATCTCTCTATAGCATCTGACCGAGCAATTTTAATTAATAGCACTATACACATGCACTCCCACACAGGATAATACAGGTGTGGCATGTGCATGGGTTAATGTGGATTTAAAGATCTCTCTGTTCCTATTTCATAAAGTATGTTGTCATGCACACATGAAGATTGAAACCTATTAATTTCTAAACTGAACTTCCATAGTTTATGCCATGTCCATCAAAATTGGTCAAAACTGAGCTCTCCCTCTCACTTGCATGGCTGTGGATGCAATAAACACCATGATTCAAGAGAGAGAAGGTGTTTTCACAGCCACGTTGGCATTCTGATAAAGGCCTGTACTAGTTAAAATGTTCCTGGGGTAAGATTGGTGGGGGTGGGAAGGAACAAGCAGTTTGTTGGTCATGGTACAAGGATTATGTGATGGAATTGGAGGAAATGAAGGAGTGTCAACAGTGAGAGAGGCAGCTTGTGCCACTTTCAGCATGTGCCCAGCCTTATTTTCAAATGAGATAGTACAGAAAAGTCTACAGGCCAGATTCTCTTCTGGTGTAAAGAGGCATAGCTCTATTGGTTTGTACATCTGGGTATGTAGTGATTGCCTAACCTCAACTAGCTAGCTTGGGTGCCAGTTGCAGCGTAGCTACAGCCATAAGTGGTGGGGGAAAATATTATTTTGGGGGGCTGAGCCCCCCCGGACTCCCACCCCTCCCTTCCACAGGGCCACTGGAGGGCCAGTGTGCACTGGTGCTGTACAGGGGGGCAGAGGAGTGGCTGCATGTGCGCTGGGCACTGCAGGACGGCAGCACTGTGATGTTGCTACTATCTCCAGCTTCTGCAAAAAGTTTTGGTGGGAGGGGGAGCTAAGCCCCATTAGCCTCAGTGTTCTGCCACCTGTGGCTACAGCAGCACAGAGCTCACACCAGCTAGTTTACCATTTCTTGGGCTGGTTTTGTAGCCCATTATTGTTTGGTAGCTAAGATTATTTTGTGGTAGCTAAATTGCTACCAGTACCTAGTCAAGCTACTTTACAGCCATTTTGGGTATGTCTGCTCAACAGTATGGCTGCAGTAGAGATTGCTGTGTAGAGGCATTTGGGGAGTGCATTGGTGCAGTTGGTGCACTTGCTTTGATTCCTGCTCCACATAAAGTTAAAATCAACTGCCTCACAGTGGCTTTATGATTTCATGGCTTGACTTCATCTACCTAATGTCTTATAAACTCTTAATTCTACAGGTGTTCATAACCCTCTCCTTTTTAATGGTCTTAATATTCCACCAATCAAGCTAGGCTTTGTTTTGCAATGCTACTGTCTGCTAGCTGTTCCTGGTAATGATGCTCTTATTTCACAACCCTGCAGATTGTTTTTAACTCATTCCAGTGAATTTATATTTCTTTTTTGCTTTTGTGTCGAGGGACAGGGAGGAGGGCTCAGCAGCTCAGGCTGCTTTGCCCCGGGCTGTGGGGGCCCAGCAAAACTGGAAGTGCCACAGTGGGCACTTCCAGTTTCACTTTAACCTTACAAGCCAGCATGCCAATTAATAGATCATGCTGTTTTATAAGGTGCTGGATAACACAGTGTAATGGGGGAGGACCCCAAAATGCCGGGGGGGGTAGAGATCGACACCAGCAAGAGGTGTTGCTCCACATCTCCTGTGGGAGTGAAAGGAGCCGGAAGCTGCTTCCCCTGGCAGGGGAGAACTCTTAGGAGCATGCTGCAAGCCAGAGACTGCTGGCTGCAGCAAGAAGAGCTGAGAGCCAGAGGCAGCTCCTCAGGACCAGGAACCCGGGGAAAAGTACAGAGGGGTGTGGAGAGACCCCAAGGCCAGTCGCTGCAGGAGAGGGGCTAGAGAGGCTGACGCAATCTATGACGTCAGACCGGGTGGGACCATTGAGGGCACCAGGGAAGCCAAAGAGGCACACCAGGCAGGAGCTGGGAGGCAAGTGCAGCATGAGAGACTGTGAAGCACAGCCCTCGGTGACGTGGCATTGTTACTGCGGGTGATGGGAGGATAGACGTCCACTGGAGGACCTCAGGTGGCCCGAAGAAGCCAAAGGTGGGGAGACAAGGGAGAGGAATGGTGGCAGAGTACACGGGATACACCGACCACATACAGGGCCTGACGTAGACCCATAGTGTCAAGGGCAGGGTATTAGCGGCCAGGCCAAGGGAGCCTGAAAAGGGGACAGATGGGTCCCTCAGGTTGTATCTGTAGCTTTTCCTTTTTTTTTGAATTTTGTGTTTCCCACTTTTGGAGGGGTTGAGGGTGAGAGCTCGGGGAGCCTGATTGTTATTGAAGCCTCTGGGTGGGTTGCTAGCTTTTGTGAAAAGCAGCAGCCTCATAGACCAGGTAGGTTACTGCAGGCGGCTTGTACTTTAAGGAGGGAGGACAACTCCTGCCACGAAAGGAATCAGGGACTCAACAGTTGGGAACCTGGCCGAGAGGACAGCAGTGACCCGTCAAGGCTGGGTGTAAGGGGAGGTGGAGCCTCGCAGAAGACCTCCGGACAAACGTTCCACCATCAAGAGACTCTGAGTGCTTGGACCCACCACTGGAATAATACTCAAAGTTGTGGCAGGCGAGACTGGGGAAGACCACACTGGAAGCAGCCACCTACTCGATGGACCACCGGGGACGGTACAGCAAACACCACTGAACATCTGGGCCAGAGCTGCATATGACCGGATGTTTGAGGCCAGATGGGCACATGCAGTTTTTACTGTAATACAGCCTTAGGTCCCTAGCATATTCATCCTGGAGTCAATCCTGACTCCAAGATCCCTCTCTGCCTCTGTGCTGCCGAGAGGGGCAGCCCCTAACCTATAACCATGATGCTGGTTCCCTCTCCCCAGCTGCAGCACCCTGCGCTTGTCCTTGTTGAACCGCATCCTGTTCAGATCTCTTAGGTTCTCTGCCTCTATCTGTGTCCTGTTATGTGATGCATGTGTCACATGCAAATTGCATTTGCTGCCACCACAAAATGCCAGCAACTCACTGTTGGGGAAAATAGGGTTCCCCATGTCATGAAAATAGGGTTCCCCATGTCATAATTCACAGTATGACCTAGGCAACAAGTGTTGGTGTAGTAATTCCGTCTACATAAAAAAGTTAGGCCAATTTGACCCTAATAAGTAATGAAGCCTCCCCCATGTGACTAGAGGGGTTATGAATCACTTGCATGTGGAGAAGGTAAGACAAGTGACTTTGCAAAATCACTTAGCAAGGCCAGAATTAGAACTCCAGACTCCACAAGTCCAAGCTCCTTTACACATCTATAGACTTTAACAGTTCTTCCCATCTATGATTTCTGCTTACAGCTAAACATTAGTTTTGCCAGGCAATAGGTGGGGTAATGTTGTTCACTTTCACTTGAACAGTATTTAAGTTACATGTTCATCCTTTGTGGTCACCTGGGGCAATCTCAGAGGGAAGAATTATGCTGAAATGGCCATGAAGAAATCAAAAGCACTCAAATTCTGTGAAGCAGAACTGGGGAAAAGAAAACATAGCTCTATACTTGATCTTGGCTCATTCACAATCAGCTATGAGAGTTGGCTGACACCTGTAAGGGGCATGGAAGCTAGAAGGAATGGGGGAACCCTGGAGAGCTCGGGCTGGCAAGAATCATATGAACTTTCTCTAAATTCAATTAATGTAGAGGAGAGGAGGCACTCCAGTCCCCACATCCATTCATTGTCTTTGAGGAAAGAGACTGGGCACCAGACATAAGTATCTTGGTCTATTCACTCCTTTCCCCTTTGTGCTGAGGATAAGAAATGAGGGACCTAAGGAACCCCAGGAGCTCAGTGATGGACAGAGGCAGGAAACCTTTTCTGGCCAAGAGCCAGAATGACCTGCCCATAGATAGGTGAGTCACTGCTGCCAGTCTCCATGGTGGTTCAGGGAGAGGGTCCACAGTAGCACTTGTCCCTTCGGCTGGATGGGGGGAGTGCCCACAGCTGAAGGCCCCTGCTGCCAAAATGCTGCTAAAGCCCCATGTCTGTGGGTAAAATCAAATAGCTCTGCAGCCCGGATCCAGCGTGTAGGTTACAGGTTGCTGACCCCTGTTTTAAGAGACTGAGTGAGACACATTTCACAGGCCAAAAAGAGGCATCAAATAATGACAACTCATGGTGGTTTCCAAAATTAGAAGTAGTGGCATTGTGATAAGAAAAATCTCCCTCTGTACGTGCCAATCTGTGGTCCTCCAGCACCATGTGGATCATGCAGAGTACAGGTATACATATATGAATTCAAAAAGCTGTTTTAAACTATTTGATATTCCAACCCAACCAAAGATTTGGGCCCATCTATGAACCAACAAAGCCTCCCAGTCACAGTCTGATGAAGTCTGAGAAACCTCTGAGCCAGGTCAGTTGAATATGCATACAGGAAGAGAGAGGAGCACAAATGGGTTTTTATTGGACTTCAGATGTCCCTGGTTCCGCTGCATAATCTCCAAGATGTCAGGGCAACCCTCCATATGTAGTTTTCATTGGTAAAACTGATCTATACACCTTAGTTATATAAGACATTAATTTTCACTGACTTCAAGTGGCTCAGTTTGGGGACCACATTGTAGCCCTCGCTTTTATTTTTTGCCCTCATTTTTTCCCGTCATTTTTTTGCCCTTACTGTATTGGTCTCTTGCCTTGCACCCAGGGCCTTAGTCTGCCTAGCACCACAGTTTACCATGGCCTGCCAGCTCCCCGGCAGAACACTGGGGCAGACACAGGTGGCCAGAACCCACCATCTGGGCATAGGCATGTGCCCACTCCCTGCCAATGGAGTGGTTAGCCAAGGTCAACTGACCTCTTACCCCTTCCCTTATAAGCCTTCCTCACTGGAAGTGGGAGTGTGGGCAATATGGTGCATAGTCTGCTGCACTCTTGGATTGTGTTGTTACTGGCTCTGACAGACACTCTGGATACCCAGATAGCCTCTTAAGCTTGTGTTCTGCCTTACCTGGCACTGGCCCAGCCTCCTGGATACCTGACCTGTCAAGCTACATCGACCTTGTGTTCTGCTTGAACCTCTGGATCTCTGACTTTATCTTCCAGACAGATCTCCTGGCTGCTGACCTCTGGACTTCTCCTGAACCTGAGGCAACCCCCAGACCTGGTACCTACGGCCTGGCATGACACACTGTTATGGTTTTGAGGCCTATATTAGGCACTCTACCAGACTATATGGTTCCAGCAGTGCTGCTCTCTAAAACATTCTGTTTCATGCTGCAGAACAACAGCTGTTTGACCCAAGCGTTATGGGGAGTCCTTCAATCTCCATCTCTTTGCACAGACTTATTTAGATTTTCATGCAAAACCTATAATTCTCAACTCCATAGGATGCAGTAACCATTTAAAATGATGAAAACCTGCCCATCACTGAAGTTGCCTCATCTTGCAGCTTCTGGATGATTGTAGTAATAGTGTTTTCTCTCCATCACCTTGGATCTCACGAGGAACACAGTCACTAATGCAGTCCATACTTAAAATAAAAGGAGGCATCAAAGAGACTACAATATTTATTACTTTCCTTTAGTATTTGTATGCAGCCATCTAGGTTACCATCTGAGGGACCCATAGTCTTATATCAAAAAGTTTCCAGTTTACACAGTGCTGTTGTGATGTTCCCATCAGGGTACCTCAAAAAACCTAAATAGTTATTTATATTTGTTTTTCATGCCCCAGATTTTATTTATTCGCTGCTGTAAGTGAACATATTGATCAATTTGTCCTCGCATTTCCAATTATGAAAATCCAATGTTGTTATCAAACATACAGTGTTATCACCTAAAATCCATAGACAGGTTGCCTCATATCACATGCACTTTAATTAATTTGCCTGAATGGGGCCAATGCTAGGCAACTATTGCTATATGCACTAAAAGGAAGTGTCTGCAAAACACAGTTGTTCTGACTTTAAATGCAGGTAAATATTACTGCAGACCTAGGTTTTAGTGGAGAAGGAAGATCATTGCTAACAAGCTGGAGTTGTGCAAACTAATCCAGAAAAAGAAAAAGGATGTAGTTAGCTCTGCTTCTCTGTAGTTGATCGGTTATCAGACAGGTCAGTTGGTCTGCTATCTCACAGTGCCCAGAGGAAAAAAGTCTTAGGGTGACTACGAGAGCTCAGTTTGGGGAGACAATGGGAACGGTTGCTGTTGTTCATGGTATCTCTGCTATGGGAGAGTGGGCAGGAGCACATCAGGCTGCCCAGCTGAATGTAAATAATGCATTGTATCTCTGCATCATATACACCTATGCCTCCAGCTACAGGCTGTGTCCCCTGTCATGCACTTTGCTTTATTTTGCTTGTGCTGTTTATTCTTAAGTCTCCTTACTGTGGTTTCTCCATCCATCTTTCTCATCTTCCTAGTGATAGCCTCTGGCCATTCTGTGAATACACATGCAGACAAATGAGCACCTTTTCAGCCTGCACCATGTGGAGGCCAGAAGGACTTCCTTCTTGTCATTAAAATTCATCTTCTGTCTCTACTAGATCAGGACCGGCCTGGAAAGCTGGCTCCCGAGGAGCTGGCCCATGGGAAGTGCCAGGAATAGAACCACCATCCAGCTGTGCAGGTTGGTTCTAGTGGAAAGAATCAAATACTTAGCAAGAGCAATTCCTCATGAGAGAACACATCTGTCAGTGTTATAACAGGAGCATCTTGTGTGCAGTGGGTGCTGTGATTCTCTGTGAGGCAGTCAAGGATCTGATCCATGTTCCCCTTCAAAACAGTCCGGACTCCTAGACGGAAATTCTGGTCAAGCACTCTTTGATTTCAGTCAGGACCAGGATCTCCATAAATCCTAAGGCTAAAAAGAAACCTCCATGACCAGAAGTCTGAACTCTTGCCTAAGGCACGGCATTGAGGTTTCAAACCAGGATGATCACATCAAGCCCAAAGCCCAGCAAGTGACTGTGAGAACCAGGAGTAGAGGGCAAGCACTCCTAATCCGTGGTCTCAGTGCACTAGGCCAAGCTACTTCTCAATTAAAGGCTAGCCGGCCAGATGATACTTTCCCCACTCAGACCAGACACCTCATCTCATTTTGTCCAAAGCAGAGAGCTAAAACAGGCTGTTGTCTAGCAGCTTGCAATGCCTAGCTCTTCAGCCAGGGGAGCAAGTGCTAAATCCAATGAAACAAATCACCTCTGACTCACCTGTGATGGCTTTCGTGTGACAGCCAGGGATGCAAGTATTTATGCACAAGTGACTGGATTCTCCCACTATTAGGCATCCAGAAAGACAGTTTGGGCACAAGGTAAAATAACTGAGATAATTAACTGCACAGAATTATGGGAGGAGGGAAGACAGGCCTTGTGGCACAGCTATGGGCATCTGGCTTCACAGCAAAAAAAAAAAAAATGGTGGGGGAAGGAAGGGGTGCATGTCTACCAGAATAGACACCTAGAAGCAGTAGCCATCCATTTTTATCTGTGTACCCTGTCTACTCAGGGACAGCCAAGCCAAACTGAATGTCCCGGTGTTCAGAAACTAATCAGCCCTAAGCCTGTAGCCTCTCCCATCCCAAAGGTTCATGCCAGGGAGTCATGGCTGAAAACTTAGTGAATATTTCTCCATACAAATTGAATGGGTGGCAAGATTGCATTCAGCTTGTTGCCACTCCTCTGCTGATAGATGGGAATAAAAGGACGTGAAGGGCTCCGAGCCTGTTTCTGGCCAGTTGTGTCCATAACCAGCTAAAGGCAACCTGAATGGGGCCACAGACTCTCAGCATGAGAGAGTGATAATGTAAATATGGCACCAGTTAGCAGTGAAGTGGTTTAAGATGTTGGAGGAATAGGTGCCTGCCTGCAGTGGTGATCTTAGGGTTGTTGGGGCCCTGAACAAGAGAGTTATTTGGGGCCCCTTAGAGATATGTACTCAGGTAAATATTAACCCCCCACAGTTGTATCATGGATCTTTTTAATATTCTTTGGGGGAATTAGATACATAGTCAAGTGTTAAAATGCAAATAGAGCCAGTTCCTTGCAAAAACTTCACCCCATCCCCCCCACCAAAATGTGGGCCCCCTGAAGTGTGGGGCCCTGGGCGGTTGCCTGGTTTGCCCTTCCCTAAACCTGCTACTGCTGCCTGCTCAAACTGAGTGGCTCGTGTTATGGACTTACAGCCACAAGAAAAGCCGTTGCTATCCTGCAGGTAACCTGATTGTTATGGGGAGGCCTATTTGTTTTTTGACTGTAGCTCAGCTTCTCCAGAGTCAAGGGGACGGATGGGGCTGTGAGGTAAGAGTCGGGTAGACCTGCCTCATCTGCCTGTGTGGCTGAGCAGCAGGGAGCTAATGAGAAGCAAGGTGTGAAGCAGGAGACTCACTGGCAATTATTGGCTTCACAAACTGCCGACAGAGTGCGGTCAGCAGAAGGGCTGCTGCGTTTGCAGCCTCGGCATCTCCAGACTAATAATGAGGTTATTACTGTCCCGCTGTTTGACGGCCTGTGCCAGCTCCCCTCTCCTCCATCTTCCCAATTCCCACTTGTGGAAGAGCTGTGAGCCGCTATCTCAGAAAGAAAGTTTCACCCTGCCTGAGTTTTGCAGAAGACATCTTCCAAGGAGGGTGTGACGTATTTATTTCAAAAAATCCAAGCCAAAGTCTGACTTACTTAGAGGGCTGGGCAAAGGAGTTGAATTGTTAATTTGCCTGGTTTTTCAGAAGCATCAACAGAAACCCAAAATTAATGATTCACTGAACCAAATTCTGCCCTTAGATGGGCACGTTGAGATGCCAGTGACTGCAATAAGAAATCTCCAGGTGGGTCTGCAAAGGCATAATTTGGCCCTTTTGAATTTATTTCTTATGTGTTTTCAAGAAACCTTCATATTTCATGAACAATGAAGCACTCTGAGCGTATGTGTGTGTATGAAAGTCAGCTACTGCTTCCAGAAGTGTATGCCTGAATTAGTCTATAAGGCACCACTCTGCCCTGCCTTCTGTCTGACTTCAGAATTATATGGCTAACTATCTCTCTGATGAATGTGTAGTGTTGGAATCATGTTATAGTTGTGATGGTCCAAGATACATGCGAGAAGCAAGGATTTTCTAGGATTATAGCTTTTATTGGACCAACTATATAGTTAAGAAAGATCTTAGACAAGCTTTTTGGTACAAGGTACCCTTCCTCGGGTCTGGGAAAGAAGCAGAGGATATGCAAGCTGATTAGTTTGGCTGAAGACTAATTCACGCTGGTGGAAGTAGTGTAGCTGCATTCATATGCTGCTGTGCCTGAGCTAATTAGCTTTGCCTACAGCGCTAGATAAAGGCGGCTGTCCCCTTTACAGCCTTTTGTAAATATGAGTCACATTAACAACCCTTCAGACCTCTAGTACTGAGGCTGTTTTTAGTGATAAGTTTCATGCTACAATTAGGAGTTCAGCAATTTTCTTTACAACCTCATCTATTGAAACCACAATTTGGGTCAGCTACACTGACTTGTTACTAGAGAGAAGTGGAGCTGGTGATGGAATTTCCCTAACATCTTCCACAGTGAAAACAGATGCAAATAATGCATTTAGTTTCTTGGCAATGGCCCTTTGCAGCCCCATCATCCAAAGGCCAACTGACTCCCTGGTAGGTCTTCGGCTTTTGATGTACTTAAAGACATTTTTGTTGTTACCTTTTGCATCTCTAGCAAGTTTGTCCTCAGTTTTGTCTTAGCTTGTCTTATGACAGTTCTACATTTGATTTGCCAGTGTTTATGTTCTTTTTTATCTTCCTTATTAGGATTTGACATCTACCTTTTGAAAGAAGCTGTTTTTCTGCTTATTGCCGCTGCAACTCTGCCATTGAAACCATGCTGGCTTTCTTTTGGTCCACCTTCCTTTTTTTTTTGCTCTGTGCCTTCAGTATGGTGCTGTTAAACAGCCCCCATCCCACACACCTTGTAAGGGGTCCTTTTTAACTTTTGTCTAACTAGCTTCCTCATTTTGGTGTAGTCTCGCTTTTTAAAGTTAAAGGCTACTGTGGTAGATTTTCTTGTTTCCCCTCCTATATGAATGTCAAACCCAATGGCATTGTGATCGCTGTTGCCAAATAGTTCAGTAACACTTACCCTTTGGACCAAATCCTGTGCACTACTTAGGTCAGGAATGGACTACTACTACTAGGTGAAAAATGGACTTTCCTCTTGTTAGTTCTAGGAGTAACTGCTCCAGAAAGCAGTCTTTTATAACATCAAGAAGCTATATTATTAGATATGCTAAATATTCGTGTACTGCTTGTAGCTACTAACCAAATATTGGTTAAAAGGGGAGGAAAGAGGCTCCATTCTGGTCCAAAAACCACCTATAGACAGCACTTAGTTTCATATTTTCCTTAGCATCCTCTCCTTGTCCAGTTCTTCCACACTTTAGAAGTTGCCATAGGCCAGCTGGGAATCAGCCGTGCTTTTCCTACTGTCCTAAATGTGTCAATGTTGCTGTCTGCTCAGTGGAACCAGAACTGCTTAGCTGTGGGTTATAGGCCCTACCTAGCTAACAGGCAACAATGATACTTCTCTAGCTCAGGTGCTTGTGAATTGTGCTTCTGCAACAAGCCAGTGTAGGTTGGCACAATGTAATGCACAGTCCAGCAGTGCTGGGAAGTTGAAACATGGAGGAGTAGTTACAACATCTTGGCCTTTGTACCACCTGCTGGGTACAGAAACATCACCATCTGACCAGATGAACTGAACAGGGAGGTAGAAATACAGTGCTCTGGGACTTTAAGACATCCCCACTGCCTTTACCTGGTCCTTGAGGACTTGGAAGACGGTGTCCATTTCCTGGGCACATTCCCACACTTGGAACGTGCCTGCATTTCACCTCTCTGAACAGCTGGCACATATGTCACAGCCGATTACATTCGGAAGGAGGTGGGAGAGAAGGAATGACACTTCGCTTATTGAGCCCTGCTGTCAAGGGCAGATGTGGAGTCCGACACATGTTCCCCAACACTGTGATGCCTCTAATTAATCACCTCAGCCACAAAGTCATGACAGCATTTTACCCAGAGTGAGACACATGTGAAGGCAGGGTAGCAGACGGTAAAGGAGAGACTGGTACAGGGAAGCTAGATTGGACTGGATCTGTCTATCTCAATGTTGTCTCTCAGTCTATGTCAGTACTGAGCTGAGTCTGCTGGCCTCTCCGAGCACCAAGCTGGCTTTGTCTTGCTTTCCCTGTCCTCCTCTCTGTGAACTTTGAGTTGTGTTTTCTGCCTGGCTGTTCAAGCAGGGTGTCTCTAACTAGAAGATGAGGTGAGCCTTGAGCCTGGCTATCTGTCCATCTGTCTCTTAGGCAAGGTTAACAAGCTGTGCTACTATCCGGTTTGTTGAGCTTCTACAAAATTGTTGATGTTTTGGGACCATGCATGCCTGGGGAAAAAGAACATACATGTGCCCCTTTGAAAATGACAAGCAGTTCCAGATGCTGTATGGATTAGACATGATACTTTCATCATTTTCAAGCAGATAACATCTCTGTATAAGATCTGGATCCTTCATCACATCATGGGCAGTTCTGGTCAGTTAAAATAGGATGTTAGATTAGGATCCCTGACTCTGCTATTGACCTCTGACAAGATCCATCACCTTTGGTTCCCTTTTCAGCTTTCCTCTGTTTTATGTACTTAAACAGTAAGCTTATTGGGGGCCTTCTCTTGCTGTGCATGTACAATGCCTGTCACTTTTAAGATGTTTAGGTCCTACCTAGTAGTAACAGGCATCTTGAGGCCATAACAATCAGACGCTACAAAACATACTCAAATCTGAGTTCCCGATAACGTTAACCTTCTTAATTGATATCCTAGGAGACCAGAAGAGTTCCCTTCCCCTGCCCCCACTTGCTTAGCAAAAAGTAGTTTAAAGGCAGAGCTTCCAGCTGGCTAGGAAAAAGCATCTCCATCCCTTTCCATCCCATTGCAAGGAATTCCATTATTTCACTGTTCAGTTTTGTCCTAAAATGGAATAGAAGATTGCACTATCAAAATTTGTCGTGTTGGGGGGAGGCAGGAGGAACCACTTTGCAGATTCTGAAAGGAAACTTTTTGTCACTTTGTAACAAGATGTTGTATGTCAGAATATAAATTTGATCCAAAACATTGTTCTTCTAATCCACATTTTGACATGAAATGTCACTTTAAGTGGAAATGTCGATATAAAACGATAAATTACTTTTCTCATTTTTCCTGTGAGCAATAGAAAAATATTTCCAAAACTGACATTTTTTTTTCTCTTGGTCGTGGAAAGTATTCATTTTACTGCAATCACATTTTGCTTTTCTGACAGGATTTTTTCTTTGTAAACAACTGGCCATATATAAGGGGTGGAGAGATTTTTCTAAGACATGAATGGAAGAAAGGGAGCTAATTCCTATGCAAGTCTGAGGGGTTGATGAAGGGCATGGAATACTTCCTATTGATTATATTTCCCAATTAAAATAATATGTACAGGTGGGCAGAGAAAAATGATTCCGTTTTGCAAAAGAATTTGCTATTTCAAAATCTGGTTGTGATCAGGATCAGAATGAAAAACAGCAATTTCAAAATTCTCAACAAAAGGGGACCTGGAGTAATCTACATAGTGGGCTTCCCCAGGTCCATGGACCTTGAGAGAAGCCATGAGGTCCCCAGTTCAGAGGTGGTCCCTAGGGTGAATTGTCATGGAGTCACTGCTTCGGATAGTTGTAGCTTCAGGGCAATCTCATGGTACAGTAGTTCATCTGGAAGCTGGCCACAAATGCTAGGAGTCCAAGTTCCCTAGGTCCCTACTGGATGAACTGTTGACTAGGAACAGGGGCAAGCAGGCAGGAAACCAGAAGTTCCTCATTTCCAGAGGAACTTCTAAATCAAACCAATTCCTTGGCAGAGTTTGATTTCCAGGAACTGGGCAATTCCAACAAAACCTTGTTCCTTCAGAATTTTTCTGACCATCTAATTGGTGGTCTCCATGGGATTCCCTCCCCAGGAAAGAAGTGGGGTGGGGGATATTTCATAGTTTGGGGTCACGTTTTATGCTTGAAGCCACTTACACCTTATAACTGCTCCAGAAGACCTGGTAGCACTTAGCAGAAGCTAGACGTGGGACTGCTTCCCTCTCAGCCTTCTCCACCACATGTTGTGAGGTTTCTTTAAGGCTTTGTGTTTATAAATTGCTTTGAAATAATATGTCCCATTGCAATGAGCTAATGGCCTGTTTCTTATCCTCCATATTCATTGTCAATCCTGTAAGTGTCTTTTAAGTTTATAAAGCGAAGTGCTTTCCTCCTATTGCAGAGATTCCCTGGTCTAAATGCAGAAGCCTCCATCTTGTGGCCAAGCCACCAAACAGCAGCTCCATTAGGAAGATGAGGTGGCACAGGGGCACTCACTCCATTGGGATGCAGCTACTTTTTGTGCTTGCATCATCTACCCATTGTGCCCAGCCTCCTTGTGATGACTCACTGGCAGGGCACTGGTTGTGTCCTTATCTCTCCTGGGGGTTTTGGTTTTTTTTTTTAATCTGTGGCATGTTATGTAGGGTGCTTCTCTTTTCATTTTCTTGAGATGCTATGCAACTATGGGTGAGGTGAATGATTTTTAGGACTCCTTGGATAAATGATTGTCTGTGAATGCAGAGGACTGAACTGGATGATATGGGAGACCCCCTCCTGTGTCTCTATGAGACAGTAGCTACACTTGATCCAGTGGCTGTGTATTGGTGCAAGTGGGTGATTTAGTGGAATCAACTGATCACAAAGAACTGTAAGCATCTTGAAATGAGTTGCCTTGGAGTGCATTTGCAACCATTGTGGGTGTCCATGAAGATTTATGTGCAAATGCTTGCAGAAAAATAAGGCTCAGTTTGTTCATGTGAATACTTTCAGGGACAAAATTTACACCAGAGAAGGGCACCAGCCCTCAGATGTGGCAGGAGAGATCCAGACAAGGATCCCAACTCTGGCAGTCTGAATGGGAGAAAGTTGCTCATTTAAAGTGTCTGTTTCCAAGCCGTGTGTGAAGGTAGGTGTTCATAAATGCCAGATCTTTGGTGCTAGACATGGTATCTTTATCTATGACTGCGTAGGGGAATGGAAGCCAGTGCGTGGATATTTGTATTGTGTCAGAGACATGGAAGGAGGCTCCTGGTGGCAATGCCTGGGGTACAGGAGTGTGGGTTGACTGCAGCTCCAAGGAACAGCAAGTGTAACTTTTGTAATGCCAGCTGTTCCCTGTCCCCAGTGCCATGCACACTGGAGGTTGCTACAGTATCAAGTTCTGACGGAGCTGACTTTTGCTCTTGATTTATTTAGCATTTACTTTACTCCTCCAGTTTAAAGTCTGTCCCAGAAGGTTACAAATTTTTTCAAAGCTATTTCCAGAGCTGGCTTCAGGCAACCCAGAGACAGTCATGTGAAATTAGGCTGCATCCACATCTTTCTGCCGGGTGATATCACCGCCTGGGCCTCATTGCTCTGAAGGTACTAGATCCCTGTCTGATGAACGACAGGAGACAGGTTAATTTCAGCAACATCCAAAGCAACTGCTCCCCGCACACAAGGACACCAGTTGCCTTTGAGTCCATCAGCTTCATAGTGAGCAGCAGGGTTCAGGACTGACTTGCACAGAGCAAGCTGACCCTGTCTGAAGCTTGGATCTTGCCTGCTTTTGTTTTTGCTCATTTTAACTTCTTAAGTGAGCTTAACTTACAACTTATGTGAAAGGTGGTCAGATCAGCATCCCTAGAGACAGGATCTTTCCTGAGCTACCCAAAAATCAGACCTGGCCATGGTAGCAGGGATAATACAGGGACAAGAGGCACTGATATGCTTTGTGGCCTGTAAATGAGAAGAGCTAAATAATGGTGCTTAAAATGATGCGCTGGTCAGTAGTGTCCTCACAGAGGCCTGAGCCTGGAAATCAGCCCAGCATGCTCAAACTGCTGAACCAGAGACTATGCAGGAATTAGCAAAAGCAGACCTAATTTATGACTTCACAGGAGACTGTCCTTTGACAGTGCCCTGTTCTTTGGTAGGCGGCCTTGAGGGACAAGTATTTCGTATCTCCAGCACTTAGGACCTTCAGATGGGAATGCTTCATCCCTCATGCAGCAGTCATCCTCAGATTAGAGAGCCAGACACTGAAGCACGCTATTTTGGTACCAGCAACTTCAGACAGTTCCCAGTAGAGTGAGCACCTTTGCATGGGGCGACAGGACCCTCACAGCAAACTTGTTTCAGGGCTTTTCTGATTTAAAGTTCCATTTTTGGGTAAGGTGATATGCCATCAGGAGTTTGGGCACCAGCAAAGGGAGCCTGATGTTATTTCTTCCTCTGCCACAGATTCCTTGTGTAACCTTGAACAGATCACTTACCCCTGGGGTCCAAAAGGTGCTTAGGTGACCAAATCCTATTGATTGATCCTACATTTGTGGACCTGGATGCTAGCACTGCAGTGCTTCCATTCCCCATTTGTCAAATGGGGATACCAGCTGTGCCCTACCACTCAAAGGTAAGATGAAGGTAAAATAATGCAGTAAAGTGGAATGGGGAGAAAGCAGGGGAATTTGTGCCTTTAGATTCACATGGCTAGTGATTATTTAATTCTAGTATATGGCTGGGGACAGCAAAGGGATTGTAGACCACAGAACTGAACAGCCAGCAACCTATAAAAAGCCATGTCAATTATCCTTCTCTTCTTACCATTAGCCTTGTTATCCAATTTTCCATTTGTCTGCCTATGAGACACCAGTGATCACTTTGTATTTTGCTCCTGTTACTGTCATGAGTCTCTTTAGGAAGTGTATCCAGGAAGCTTATGTTTAATGACTGCACCGATGCTGGATATTGTGTCATAAAGTGGCAATTCAAAAGGCTTGGCCATGAGAAGAATAGCCAGGAGACTGCCAGCTACTATCATGCTGTTCACAGCAAGGTGAAGGGGACAGGGAATGAAGATGTTGGCTAGATAACTTCAAGGAAGAGACAGGGAGAAAGCAAGGCATCTGACAGAATTATTAGCTTTGCAGCAATCTGAAAGCAAGGTATTTTACATACTGCACAAAACCCTCTTGAGAAGGTGAGATTTTCTGCATCACAACTGGGATCTCATCTGCCAAGCTCCTGTGAGGAAGGTAGCCTGACCTCTCTGAAAGGTTCAGGGTGTGCAAGATACAAGAAGGAATGTGGTCTAGTAGATTCAACATAAGACTCTCTGTCAATAAAAACTCCTGATCCTGCCAGTGACTTAGTATATAACCTTGGCCAAGTCATTTAACCATTCTCTGGGTCTCAAGTTCTCCATTGGGTAAATGGAAAAAGTAATGCCTATTTCACTGAGGATTATTTGATTTAATGTTTCTAAAGCACTCTGAAGCAGCAGGTACTGCAATGGAATGGGTGGTGTGCGTACATGACATTGCTTTCAACCAAGTCTTTTGAAACTCAACTTCATGTCATAATGCTAACAGGCTCTGGGTTTCTTCTTATTTCATGTGGTAGGACATCAAAACCTCTACAGCCTGCTCACCTGGGGAACCTGGAACTATTCTTTGCTAGAAACCTAAGCCTTTTCATTCTGCAATTAGGGCCACACCTTTCTGACTACAGCAGTGTGTCCTCCACCCCCATCCACAGTAGAGGCTCCCATTTAAATTACATTCACCAGCTTGACTGTAATCAGGGACTGAACCAGGGTCCTAAATGCCTGAACGTGAAAACAGATATAATCTGATGTAATGTTTGTGCTAAGATAAAAAGCATTTATTGACAAGCAAACAGACATCCCTATCCTTTGTTGTACCACATCAGTGGCATGACACAAGGTAGTGTTAACCAATGTAACTTTATTATGGAGGACATCTGTTTGCTCCCTGGTAGAAGTGTGGGCAGCTCTGGGGGCTTGAGGGGCCCAGTACTGTCCACCCTGAGAATTCCCACAGAGGATTGGGTCCCCCAGGCCCCCAGAGCATCTGCCCAGCTATCCCAACTTAGAGATGTGCCCCAGGGATCTTGGGGCACCTCTCAGTAAGTGGGAAAAGTCAGGGTTTCCAGCTTACGAAGAACTGCCATGGGCTTTCCAGGGGTACATCTCCATAAGCAGAGAAAGCCCACAGATGTTCAAGTGTAGAGGCATGGGACCCAGGAATCCCTGGCGCCATGTGTCTTCACACTGAGACCTATGCCAGGCCCCAACTAGTGCTTCACATGGAGGCATGGGATGGCGCAAGATGGGAATTTCCAGTGCGCCATGACTCCATGGCAGGACCGCTCACCGACCTGTGCCTCCATATGAATTACAGATCCCAGCATGGAGGCATGGGGGCTGGAGATTCCCCAGGTCCCATGTTCTCCACACCTCCTTGCTGACCTATAACTGGGCCTTCTTCGAGCCAGCCCATCTGCAGTACTGCCCCTTATACTAATGAGCTGTTGTATCTTTAACCATGTCTTCAATGTCACAATCTCTGCTTTGGAAGCAGGAGAATCGAGGTCACCAGAAGCAGCTGCAGCACCATAGAAACCAGGTATAGGAAATGCTGTATTAGACTGAACCAGCAAGTTCCAACATCTACTCTAACATCCTGTTTGTGAAAGTGGCTATCACTAGACACATTGGAGAAAGGAGCAAAACCCCTCTGAAAAAACAACCAAGTGCATGCTGTGTGGTATAGACATACACATTTTTATTCTACAGAAGGTCCATGTGAATGGTATTAAATAGCCAATCTTTTTGTCTAAACAGTATCATGTGGCAATGAGTTCCATGGGTTAATTATTTGCACGGTGCAGAAAGTCTTGTTGAGCAGTTTTAAGTGTGCTAGTTCTTTATTCCTTTAGGCCCCCGTTGCTCTTTTATTATGTAGAAAGGTAGATGTGAACTGCTAGCATATGTTCTTTGTATGGTTCCTCACTAGGTCAGGAGGAGGCAGCTGCATATTGTTTTTCTTAGGAGAAGGTATATTTTTCCCACTGTCCTTCTAAGTTCTACCTCAGCAGAGGGTACCAATGTGAATACAAGCTGCTAAACTGGAGAAGCTTCTGCCAGAGTGCAGAGGGACCCAGGAAAGGTAGGAGCAAGGGCCAGATTCAATTTTGTGGTACTAAGTATATTTTTCCTTGGCTTGAGCCCCCACCTAGACCACCTGGGAAACACTAAATGAATTACTAGGGGGTCCCACATAAACAAAAAACCCCTCCTCACAAGTAGTGTAAACACAAAAGACAGCTTTATTACAGAAACCAGAGGAACACCAAATGCAATATAAAACACTACTAACTACAAGACATAGGGCACATGTACATGTGGCACCATTACCATGTACACATGATGAAAATGTCACTTTGTGTGGCTTAATGGCACCAGACTGTACATGTGCAAGAGTTTTGAGGGTTTTAAATAAGTTTGCATCACTGCAAAACTACATCCTGATGCAGTTCAGTTTGCACCATTGCAATTGCAACGATGTAGCTGTCAGCTTGCCTCCCAGCTAAGGGAGTGGTGGGCAGGCTCCACAAAAAAAGGACCAGGTCCCTCACTGCTTCTGCTTTCAGCAGGCTCCTGTGGCTGGCAGGACACCTGGGGCCACCCAGAAGTGGGCTGGCTTGCACCTAGGGCAGTGCAGGAAGATGGCAGGAGGGTGGCTGGGTTTGCTGGCAGCTGGAGAAGGTGGCAGGGACTGTGCACAGGGTGCCAGAAGCCCAGACAGGCTTGGGGAAGCGTTGGATCAGCCTCTGAGCTGGGGCAGCACCCAGCCAGCTACCAGTCTGCCCAGGCTTCCAGTGCCCCATGTACCATCTGCGCTGCCTTCTGCAGCCACCAGAAAACCCAGCTGCCCTCCTGCTGCCTTCCTGTGCTGCCCCAGGAGCAAGCCAGCCCATTCCCAGTTGGCCCCAGGTGTCCTGCTGGCTGCAGGAGCCTGCTTAAAGTGGAAGTGGTGAGGGACCGGATCCCTTATTTTTTTTTTTTTTTGGCACAGACTGCCCACCTTTCCTGCAGCTGGGTGCAAGCTGCCAGCAGGCCAAGCAGCCGCTGAGCTCTGGGAGGCTCCGGTCCTTCCCTTCCAGTGGCAGACCCCCCAGGGTCACCCAGGCAGGCTGTTATTGGGCCAGCAGCCAGCCCACTCCAGCTGTTCCCTGAGCCCGCCCACTGGAAATCTATTGGGTGCTGTTCCTCTAAGCTGGGGCAGCATCTGGCCCACTAGAAACTCACCTGGGGGGCCCCTAGGGGTGCTGCTGCTGCAGAGGGAAGGACTATGGCCCTGCACAGCTCAGGGGACCACTTGGCGCACGAGCAGCTTTCTCGCAGCTGTGGGCAGGCTCTGGCTCTGACAAAAAAAAAAAAAAAAAAAAAAAAAAAGGATCAGGTTCCTTGCCGTAACATGGTGGAAAAATTGAAACTGTGGGTTTCAAGTAAAAACCCACTATTTCAGTTTAGGGGGTACAGAATAAAACCCTGAGAACTAAATCCCCAGCACATGTACAAGCTCCCATAATCTATAGGTTACGCTGCGTTGGGAAAGCTGCTAGGTCCTTCTGCAGTGCAAGGGGCCCTCGATGCTCTTGGAGGAATGGTAGCATGCCAATCTTTGCTCCCATGGAGAGTCTGTATATGTGTGTGCGAGGAGTGACTGCGGCTCCAGACAGCTTACATCTTTTGGTGTAGTAACCTGCTTAAGGTAACCTGATTTCTTACACTCGCTTTTTTTTCCTTCCCCCTCCACTCACCTCCCTGCACAAAAATCAGGAACAATTCAGAGCTATTAGTCATGACTCATGAGGTGTTTTCTCATCTTTGCAGTGTGTTTTCTCATCTTCAAGAGCATAGGAGCATCACAGGAGATTGTCTCCCTTTGCAAATGGAGAGCTAGTGTCAGACACCCTGAAAATGTGAAAATGTCAGTGCCATCTGGTTATGCATTATGTATAGATAAAAATGGAGGTAAGAAAAGAAAAACATACCTTCAAATTCTTAAAATCAGAAGCATTGCTCTTAACCCTTCTGTTCTCCTCAGACTGTCTACAAATGTAACATTGAGCATAGTGAAAGCACAGAAACAACATTTAAAGCTTTTGAAAATCCTAAACAGATGGAAACAGAATTATAAAGTCCTGAATTAGCTTTAGGTGTCCAATATTTAAAGGAGGTTGATTTTTTATTTTCTTTTTAGGAAGTACTGACTGTTGCCCTGTGCAAATAGGGTTCTTTTGAAGTTGTCAAGTTGGATACTCAGAAAATGAAGTACTCAAATTATTAGGCACTTTGGAATATCTTGGCTGTTGAGTACAGTTGTTAACCTGGGCTTAATAATAGTGTAAGTGCTCTTTTTATCTAGCTCCTAATTTGAGCCATCTGTTATAATCAAGCTGGGCTATATATACTCAGTCTATAGGTGCTGAATGCTTGGCTGAGTATTTCCAGGTGGTTATTTAATATAAATGGTTCCCTAATGCAGCTAATTTGTTTACTCATGATAGTGTGGAAATGTCTGGTTTGGACAGATGCAGTCTTGTCCAGCCCAAAGAAAGAGATTGACAAAAACTTAAGAAACAATTGGCAGCTAAATGTAAAATGAGCAGCTCTAGCTTTAAAAACATTTAGCATGCTGTAGACTATTGAAAATATGGGGTGCTGTGGAGCTTGAGCATAAACTCTTCCATAAGCTAGTTCTGTATTACTGCTTTTTGGTAAAGGTTTTCAGTTTTTAAAAACTAAACCTTTTTTCAATTCTCTTTTTTTTTTTTAAAAAAAAACAACTTTTTTACAGGAAATTTCAACAGGAACAAAAAAGAAAGATAAAATCAGAAAATCTACCTTGAACAATATTGGCACCTTTTGACCAGCTTTAATATAGGACCTGTCTTCACTTTCTGCACTTTGGAATGAAAGGCATTGTAGAATGGTCAAAAACTTGCAAAATCTGTAGAGAATTTTGGTTCTTTACATAATCTGGTCATTTATTGAAACAGAACCTGAGAGCTAGAGAATGGAGACAATGGCTTTGTAGAAAAGATTTTTTTTACCTGCAGTATTAATATCTACAAATAAATATGAATATCTATCCATATATACATATATTTGTTTTCATATGAAAGAAATCCAACCTTGGAAGCTATTCACAGGAAAAGATTCATAGGGCCCTGGGCCTATTTACTCTGGAGAAGAGAAAGTAAGGTGGGGGGTGATTTAATAGCAACCTGCAAGTACCTGAAGGGTGATTCCAAAGAGGATGGAGTTCGACTGTTCTCAGTGGTAGCAGATGACAGAACAAGGAGCAATGGTCTCAAGTTACAGCTAGGAAAGTTTAGGTTAGATATTAGGAAGAACTTTCTCACTAGGCGGGTAGTAAACACAGGGACAGGTTACCCAGAGAAGTGGTGGAATGTCTGTCCTTGGAGGTTTTTAAGACCCAGATAGACAAAGTCTTGGGTGGGATGATATAGTTGGCGACAGTCCTGCTTTCAGTAGAGGGTTGGACTAGATCAGTGGTTCTCAACCTTTTTTGTACCGAGGCCCTTTTGTAAACCAATGTAAATCAATGACAAGTCCTGACACAGTACCCCTCACTCCAGAGCCACTGTCCCAGGTCCCAGCCCCCCAGTGTGTGGGGCACGGGGGTGGGTGTGTGGGGAAGAGGGAACTCTGCCAGTCGGCCAAGGAAAAGCCACGGTTCCCCACATTTTTATCCTTTAAAGGAGAATCCATTTTTAAAGTTTGTTGATCTATTTTTAAAGTTTGTTCGCAACCCTGTTATATATTCTTGTGACCCGCTTTTGGGTCGTGAGCTACAGGTTGAGAGATGCTGAAATAGGTGACCTCCTGAGGTCCCTTCCAACCCTAATTTTCCATAATTCTATGATTCTATAATAATAAATTGTTATTGAAGATAATTTGTATCTGATTGTAAAGGCTTGTTCTGTACTAAGTTTTTATATGGCACCTGTCAGCTTAGGATCTGCATTGGCATGCAAAGAGGAGAATCAATGATACAGTAACGATGCTTTCTGTCCTTTACTGTAGTCTTGCCAAATCTTTCAGGGCTTTACCCTAAAGCCTCATTTCCTGGTGTCACATGATTAGGTAGAAATCTCAGCTTTCATTTATTTTATTTGGTTTCTAGCTCTTGTGTTTGCAGAGAGAGGTTTGGAAGCATCCACAGGTTTTAAAGTCAGGTGAAACTATTAGATCATATAGTCCATCATCCTGTATAATGCAAACCAGAGAATTTCATCCTTTTTCTCCTCTCCATGTAAGGATTCAGCCTTGAAAACATCAAGAAATGGTAAATCTATTTCTTCTTCCTCTCTCTGTTTGTCCCAATGATTATTCATCTTCACTGTCAAATTGTTGTACTGTAAAACATGAATTATAAACGCTCCCGAAATGTAAAGCAAATTTTAAAAAATTTGTTTTTTTTAAAAAAACTCATGATTTTAAGTCAATCATGTGATTCAGCTTATGATATTTGAATACTTGGGTAAGGGTTCAGCAACCGACTTAAACATCCCTAATGGTATTATGGTTTCGCACTTGCCATGGGGGTGTTTTCTACCCAGCAGAGAGGCCATGCTTTAGAGCTTTTCAACTTAAATGCTTTGCTGAATTCAGGTCTAAGTTCATGTTTAATTTAAAACATGTAGTTTGTGCTTTGGTACACAGAGTTTAATATAAGCAGAGCTTTTTAACCATGACCTTAAGGTCCCAGGTTGCGTCTGATCCAAAGCTCATTAAAGTCAATGGGAGTCTTACCATTGATTTCAATAAGCCTTGTATCAAGCCCTTCAATACATGATTAAGTTGCAGTGAAATAAATCAATGCATTCAAATTGAGGGTTTGGTGAAGTGCCTGGGCCAGGAACAGGCCAAGTTTGTCAAAGTGAAGATTTCCTTTTTTTATTTGTAACAGTAAAGACACTCTACTCCTTCCAGTGACAGCTAGGTCATCCTTCCTGAACATCCAACTGTTCACAGGGTATAATATCTCATTAACTATCACTGGCCAGTGCAGAATGGAACAAAACCTCAGTCTGTTTTCATCTTGCTTAAAACACAGGGCCTTGTTGCACGGTAATTTTGGTTGCACCTAGAACTCTTAACCTCGGGGTAGCCCATAAATGGACTCTTAACCTCGGGGCAGTCTTAAAATGGCTTACAGCACTCATTATGAAGCTCAAAGTTACGCCACCCCAGAGCAGGATTATCTCTTGATCCGCACAACCCAACTTCTGTTCCACTCCCCAACTCAAGATGAAGGTGTGACTGCTCTAAACTCCACGTTAGCATTAAGCCCATCAACATTTGTGCACCTCACAGCATAAGGTGTAACAAGGCCCTCGGGGGCACAGCAGCCTCACCCATTACAACAATGCATTAGTACAATGCCTGTTCCACATACTGACCGCTAGAGGTAGCTAGAGTTTCACAGAACCAGGTTAGGATAGTTGGGAATACTATTTCCCCAACCTTAAATCAGCATCAATATAAGTGATTATCCTGCCATTAAAGGCATCCATCCAAACACAGGAGGTTATTCATTCCCTGTGTTCTCTCTCTCTTGCTCTTATTTATTCTCTCTCCTGCGTGTATCATCGTTGTTCTTCCACACCATAATACCTAAGACAGCCATGGCTGCATCAGCGTTTTCCCATTGTAAAACCAGCAGTTTTGGGGGCTTAATGTAGACTCTGAAAATTCACTCTGTTGCTGAAATTCATCATACGTTTTCTAGCCTTGGGGCAATTGTCTACACAATCAGGAGGGTATGAATAAACCACTTTGGCTATATCTGTTCCAAGAAGGAATAATAAAGTAGAATTTAGTGGTTTAAAGGGTTTGTTTTTTCCTTCACTTTCTAATAACTCAATCAAAATTTAATTTATGGAAGGGAAGTTTTGCTAGTTTATAGTTGCTGTTTATGAAGCAATGCCAGCATTCATGGCTCTATACAATGGAGGAAGAATGCCAAATTGACCAAAGCCTTCAACCTACATAGTTTCCATCTTAAATGCACAACTGGGTGAAAAAGAGTGAAACAGTATGATCGGGAGCACAAAAGTGTCCTTCTGGCATATTGCTGCATTGCTGTTCTGTTTCAAATATGTCCATGGGATCAATGTTTTCCTGCAGATGTGGAATATCAGGCAGGGGGCACCAGTGCTCCTGGCAGTAATGAGAAACCATTCAAGTGCCAGGCTGGTGAGTTTTGCTTGCATGGTCAGGATTCAACCAGTTCCCCATTCTAGGTTCAAAAATGTGTCCATCCCCTGCCCCCACTTTTCCCTCTGAAACAGATTGGTAAGGTCTCTTGGTTTTTATTTAATTTTATTTTGCCTTCCTCTGCAGTATGGGGTATGATCTACATGGGCAAGCTGCCATTGCAAGAACCTGCCTTTTTTCTGTGGTTATTTGTACTACAGACCCTAAGTTTGTTACATAATAGATGGGATATCCTTTGTGACTCTTTGTACAATAGAGGCTGGAGCAGATGTTCTTGTGGACTCTTTTGGACTGTGAGCTCAGGGAACTGGACTCAGTGACCCAGACAGACCCCTCCAGCCCTATGTTCCTAGGTAGAAGAGTTCTGAAGGAGGAGGTGGGATTTTGGTATGGATTAATTTGATTTGGGTAGTCTTTGACTGGTATGACATGCCTATGCACTAAATTAAACCCTGTTACTTAAAAGAAGATATAGAATTAATCCCCACCCCCCAAAGGCATTTTAATCCTCACTTAAACAACACCAGAAACATTTAGTACTCATCCAGGACAAAGGGCTTGTACAAAGCATCTGTTATGGGTGACAAAGCCTCTTAAATCTTGTTTGCTCGTGCCAATGAGGACCTTCACTGGTGACTGAAAATTACCATCTAAGTCTCTTTAGCAACGTGTCTGCAAGGAGTTAGGCTTCTCAGTCCAGCTTCTTGTGAACAGATATTCACATCATTAAGACTGCCATCAACAACATTAATTCATCTGGCAAATCAAGGACTGAATGCACTGTGAAGAACTAAATCCTCCTAGTTTTCTTGGGCACATTACTGTATAGCATAGTGTATACTTCCATGGCTGTTGGCTATGCTGCACTGGCTTTGTAGAGGCTAAATCCAAAGGTTACTGAAAGTACTGAAGAGTCTTCCCAGAGATTTCCAAGGACCATGACTTAGGCTTTAGATAAAATACTTCAATAAGTTGTAACATTGAATCATAGAAAGTTAGGGTTAGAAGGGTCCTCAGGAAGTCATCTAGTCCAGCCCCCTGCTCAAAGCAGAACCGTCCCAAACTAGATCATCCCAGCCAAAGCTTTGCCTAGCCAGGTTTTGAAAACCTCCAAGGGTGGAGCTTCCACCACCTTTCTGGGTAGCCTGTTCCAGTGTTTTACTACCCTCCTAGTGAGGAAATTCTTTCTAATATCTAATCTAAACTTCCCTTGGTGCAACTTGAGACCATTGCTCGTTGTTCTGTCATCAGCTGCCACTGAGAATAGTTGAGCTCCATCCTCTTTTGAACTCCCCTTCAGGTAGTTTAGGGCTGCTATCAAATCCCCCCTCAGTCTTCTCTTCTCTAGACTAAATAAGCCCAGCTCCCTCAGTGTTTCCTCATGAGTCAAATGCCCCAGCCCCCTCACCAATTTTGTTGCCCTCTGCAGACTCTCCAACTTGTCCACATCCTTTTTGTCATGAGGAGCCCAAAACTGAACACAGTACTCCAGATGTGGCCTCACCAGTGCTGAATAGAGGGGAATAATCACTTCCCTTGGCTTGCTGGCAACACTCCTCTCAATGCAGCCCAGTATGCTACTAGCTTTCTTGGCAACAAGGGCACACTGTTGGCTCATGTTCAGCTTATTGTCCACCGTAGCCCCCAGGTCCTTTTCTGCAGAGCTGCTGCCCAGCCAGTCAGCCCCCAGCCTGTACCAGTGCATAGGATTGTTCTGTCCTAAGTGCTGGACTTTGCACCTGTCCTTGTTGAATCTCATGAGATTCCTTTTGGCCCAATCCTCCAGAGGTATAGCAGGGCAGGTCTGCAGTGGTAGCTGCTTTTATGCTCCCTACCAAGGCAGCATGTGGGACTGCTGCCCCAGTCACCCCCACCCCACCCACATTACTCTACTGACTGTGGCAGAATCAAAACCTGTAGAGAAATAGGTGATGAAAACCAGATGCTGGTGAGGAGGGAATGGTTCCCTTCCCTCAAGTTAATATGTACAGGTAGACTACAGATAGACCACCTCTGAGAAAATAATTCTTGCAGGGACTTTCCCAAAGTGACCATGAGAATAAATTGGGTATCCCACATCTCTCTAAAAAAATGTTTAATTACCTGAGTGTTTTGAGCTTTCACATTATTTGTGTAATAGATAGTAGGCCCTTTATTGGGAGAGATTATATCCTGACTGGGTTGGAGATCTACAAAGTGGACGTTCTCTAAAATGTGTTTTGCTTGCATAGTCACTCTCACAAAGCCTTTAGGGGTTGTTTTGGCTCTGCTAGTTAAGACCTTCAAGACATATTTGTGATAATATGTTTTTTACTTTGGTTCAAAACATGCATCAGCACAAGAGGTCACAGGGCTTGGTCATTTTAATAACTGAGTTTCACCCATCAATGAAGTAAATGTTTATTTGGAGTGGCATGACAGCCACCTCCCCTTGTGTAACTTCAGGCTCCATGATCACAAGTGACTGATCCTGGCAGTAAAGAGCTGCAGGTATGGACCTGGTTCTTTACATCTTGCAGCCCCTACAGTCACTTGCATCATGACAAAGTGAATGTACCGTGCTGGGTCTCCAGCAGCTTCACGTATTCAAGGGAAGGAGGAAGGTGTATAAGGGGAAGGTTCTTAACCCAAACGGAGGCTTGCCTTCTGTAGTTTCCTTGCCTTTGGGACTGTGGGCCATAGAACACAGTTGTTTTATTCATGTGGCTAATACCAGCAGCATCATTGCTCCTACCCTCGTGATGGCAAAGGCAAAAGCATTTTAGGTTAGCTTTTCTAAATGTGAGGTTTTTTGAATCTGGGCTCCTCCTCCTGGGCTCTGTCTCCTCTTGAAAGTAGCTCTATCTGCATTTCAGTCCACTGCAAGCTGTGTCAGCCTCTTCAAACAAATATGTGAGACCATTTTTTTTAAATGGAGATGTTGGCTGCTTTGCTGGTTTGTTTCTGGTTGATGAAGGTGATCATTTGCTGGGAGGTGCTCAGAGAGTGGTTGTGCTCATCCCAGCAAGATTAAGGATTGGACTGGTGCCTGTTAGCTTTGACTGATGATGAACTTTAATATTGAACATATACTTATGCTAGCTAATGCTGAGAGCCCTTCTAAGGGGAATGCATATCAAAGGCATCAATATTAAGATGCGTTACTAAATGTATCTTAAAGGTGAAATGAAAGGCATTTTATATGTCCACAGCTGAGTTTAGAATTCTACATTTCTTGTGTAATTCCTGAGAAAGATATCGCTAATACTATGAAGAAAGGAAACACATAACTTGTGCTGCTTGAAGTTTCTCTGATGTCTGTAATTGATTGTTACCTGGGAAAGACAGGCATGGACTCTGCAGCATTGCAAAACCAAAATGTTAAAAAAACTCATGTGCCAGGCACCCCCAAATCATAATGACAATGGATATTCTCACCTCATCACTTGACTCCAGGAGCTGGGGCTTCAAGAAGAATACCACATATCATAAGATTTGATAGGCAACACCAGTTTGGGTTTCTAAAAGCTAATAAGGCAAATATTTTAATAGAACTGATCAAAAAGCCAGCAGAAAAAAATTGTGAATTAGCTTAAAATGTTTCTCCTCATCTATGAAAATCTTTCATATAAATGTCAGAATGCAAAGATTTGGGTGGAGAAAAATACAATTGTAGTTTTTTAACTATTTTGTTCAACCATAATTTAAAAAATGTTTGTGTCTATTCAATTATG
Organism: Crocodylus siamensis; assembly: GCF_052110815.1. Lineage (NCBI taxonomy): Eukaryota > Metazoa > Chordata > Crocodylia > Crocodylidae > Crocodylus > Crocodylus siamensis. Next base: position 45,619,336 of record NC_143399.1, read on the forward strand.
GCTTTTCTGTTTTAATTCAGTTTTTAAAAGATGAACAAATATATCTCTTTGAAATGTATTGAAATTATTTAGAGTTCATTGCAAAGGGCAAATCTCCCAGGTGGGACATGGGGGCAGATTTTTGAATAGCCATTACTGTGCTGCAAATCAAGAGCCAGATCCCACTCCACCTAAAGACAATCCTATTCCACTCTGCATGAGTTTCATTCAAGCGTCTACTTTTGCAAGATGTAATTCATGGGTGACATCTTTCACCTAAACCTAAGAAAAAAGGCAGAAAGATGATGCACCTACCACTTGCACATAATTGTACATAAGTACACTTGAGCATCTCCTGATGGAAGGAGGCTTGGTTCCAAATTTCCTGAGTACTATGTTGACAGGACACCATATGTTACTGATCCCTGAATAAAAGCTCCATGGCCAATAAATGCAACAACTAATTGGAAACCATGCATATTAGAAGGTGTAAGATGAAGGATTTCTCTCCTGGACACACATGGAAGCAATTTGATTGTAATCACAGGTAACTAGAAGGACTGGGCACCAGTCACTGCTATGTTAGTCTTCATCATGAGGAATTGGAGGTGTGGAAGAAGTCAGCAGTGCTACTCTTATTGTCATCTAGAGGCAGAATTGGTCCTGCCACACATGGAGCAGAACTAGTTTTTAAAGACCCGAAGATTCCCAGTCTATCTAGTAGTGTGGAGACAAAACCTATCTGATACAAACATTTGCTCACTTAAGGCCCGTGCTGATCACTGCTTCCATCTCTTCTTCTACCTTTGCGACTTCTGCATCTAGGCCCAGATTCATGAACATGTTGATATACAAATGTATGAATCATCTTACACAGCAGAGCACTTCCAGGTAGGCTTGGAACTTTACAGGAAATGCTTTAAATGCACACACGCCCTAAAACACACAAGCACATGTCACTTGCTTTGCTGAATCAAGGACAAGATTAAGAACAAGGACTTTTTGATGCATTATTTAAATACAGAGACATTTCTTAATTATTCAACAGTTCACCCCAAAAGTGCCTTTATATGTCTTAACTCGGACCCAGAAATAGAAAACTCTTCTTTTTCCCACATTTTGGTTGAAAATCCATGAGGTCCAGCAAATTAAATCCGATTTGCATGAAAGTTTCCATGCATGTAGGTCTTCGTATAAATTAAGTAACAAACTTGCTGTCTTCTATATCCCTTATCTTTCTTTCTATCACTTTATGATTCTCGGTATAATTCTGTTGCACTGCAGAAAGAACAGGGGAGATTCTGGTTGGTCAGTTAAACATCAGAGCCAGCATTTCTAAAGCTCAGTGCCTAAAGTTAGGTTCCTAAATCTATATTTAGGCACTCAGATAGAAGTGACCTGAATTTAAAAAATGCTGAGCATTTAACACTCCCATTGACTTGAAGTTAAGAGTTATGAAGTTAACAATAGGCTTGAAAACTTTGTCATACATGTAGGGCTATACTGCAATATCCTTCCTTGCAATGAGTTGTATTTTTATGCACAAAGATATTTACATACCTGAAGTCAACACTGACTTCAGCTAAAACCAATAGTAAATTAGGCATATAAATAATTTTACAAATGTGTGCCTTGTTACATGCTTGCTTATCTGTGCAAGCTGTAGGCATCACTCTGTGATGTGTATCCCTAGATTATAAGATCCTCAGCCAGTGTTTATATAGCACCTAGCACAGTAGATTCATAGAATCATAGAAAATGAGGGTTGGAAGGGACCTCAGGAGGTCATCTAAACCAACCCCCTGCTCAAAGCAGGACCATCCCCAACTAGATCATCTCAGCTAAAGCTTTGTCTAGTCAGGCTTTGAAAACCTCCAAGGATAGAGTTTCCACCACCTCTCTGGGTAATCTGTTCCAGGATTTTATTACTCTCCTAGTGAGGAAATTCTTCCTAATATCTAACCTAAACTTCCCTTGCTGCAATTTCATAGAATCATAGAAGTAGGATCGGAAGGGACCTTGTAGATCTTCAAGTCCGACCCCCCGCCTGGGCAGGAGAACAGACTGGACTCAAATGAGTCCAGCCAGGTAGTCATCAAACCTCTTCTTAAAGATCCCCAGGGTAGGAGCCAGCACCACTTCCCTAGGAAGCTGGTTCCAGCTCCTAGCCGCCCTGACTGTGAAGTAGTTCTTGCGGATGTCTAATCTAAACCTACTCTAATAATCTGTGTCCATTGTTCCTTGTCATGCCAGGGTGCACTAGGGGAAACAGTGTCTCCCCCAAACCCTTCTGGTCCCCCGTAGTGAGTTTATAGACAGTCACCAGGTCCCCCCTCAGCCTCCTCTTGTGAAGGCTGAACAGGTTTAGGTCCCGCAGTTTTTCATTGTAGGGTCTGCCCTGTTGTCCCCGGATCATGCGGGTGGCCCTCCTCTGGACCCTCTCAATGTTGTCCACGTCCCTCCTGAAGTGTGGCCCAAGAACCCCAGCGCTTCTCCCAGAACTGGACGCAGTACTCCAGCTGTGGCCTGACCAGCGTCACATAGAGGGGGAGGATCACCTCCCTGGCTCTACTTGAGATGCACCTGTGGATGCACGACAAGGTCCGGTTAGCCCTGCCAACCATGACCTCGCATTGTTGGCCCATGTTCATCTTGGAGTCAGTAATGACTCCAAGATCCCTTTCTGCCTCCGTGCTCCCAAGAAGGGAGTTTCCCATTCTATAAGTGTGCTGCTGGTTTCTACTGCCTAAGTACAGCACCCTGCACTTGTCAGTATTGAAACACATCCTGTTTATGTCAGCCCACTCCTGTAACCTATCCAGATCTTGCTGCAATCTTTCCCTCCCTACTAGCGTGCTCACCTCACCCCAAATTTTGGTATCATCAGCGAATTTAAACAGGTTGCATTTTACCCCGTCATCCAAATCGCTGATGAAGAAATTGAACAGTGCAGGCCCCAGGACCGAGCCCTGGGGGACTCCGCTGCCCACTTCCCCCAAGCTGACTATGACCCGTCCACCACTACCCTCTGAGTACGACCCTTGAGCCAATCTGCAATCCATCTGACTGTGTAGGCATCAATGCCACAGTCACCTAGTTTTTTAATGAGGATGGGGTGGGAGACGGTGTCAAAGGCCTTACTGAAGTCAAGAAAGACTATATCCATGGCTACACCTGCATCCATTGCCTTTGTGACCTGATCATAAAAGGCAATCAGGTTGGTCTGACATGACCTGCCCCTAATGAAACCGTGCTGGTTGCCCTTGAGCATCATCCCTGAAGCCAGCCCATCACAGATGTGCTCCTTGATGATCTTCTCAAAGAGTTTCCCAAGGACAGAGGTAAGACTGACAGGCCTATAGTTGCCTGGGTCCTCTCTCTTCCCTTTTTTGAAGATGGGAACCACGTTAGCTATCTTCCAGTCATCTGGCACCTGGCCCGAGCACCATGAGCACTTGTAAAGACGTGCCAATTGTCCTGCAATAACCCCAGCTAGCTCCCTCAACACCCTGGGGGTAGAGAGCATCTGGACCCACTGACTTGAACACGTCCAGCCCCTCCAGAAGCTCTCTAACTCGGTCCTCCCCAACCTGAGGTCTGGAGGCATTCCCCTTGAGTCTATCTGGCATCACAGCGGGGAAGTCCCGGTCCCTGCACAAGAAAACAGAGGTGAAGAATTGGTTAAAGAGGTCCGCTTTCTCCTCTGGCGCAACCACCAGATTGCCCAGCATACTTTGCAGGGGCCCCACATTACCCGGTGCCTTCTTCATCCTCCCTATATATTTGAAAAAGGACTTTTTATTATCCTTGATCTTGGACGCTAGTCCTAGCTCTATGTCCGCCTTAGTTTTCCTGACAGCCCCCCTACAGGCCCAAGCAGAGGAGTTATACTCCTTTTTGGAGATAGCACCTCCCTTCCACTAGGCATACGCCGCCTTTTTGGTAAGCAGGCATTCCTGGACGCCCTTGGTAAGCCAGGGGGGCTTTCGGGCACTCTTGCCCCCTTTGCTTCTTGTTGGGATGGTCACCCCTTGGGCCCTGAGTATCGTTTCCTTAAGGAACAACCACTCGTCCTGGACACTGAGTTCCCCTGCCCTCAAGGACCCCAGCACTTCTCCCACTAGTCTCCTCAACTTGTTGAAGTTGGCCCTCCTAAAGTCTAGGGTTACCATCTTGCTGCAGGCCCTTGACACCCTGTGCTGGATGGTGAATTCCAGCAAGCGATGATCGCTATCCCCCAGGTGGTCAAGAACCTGGAGGCCCCTTACCAGGTCATCGCCTGTGGCCAGGACCAGGTCCAACAGGGTGTTTCCTCTGGTGGGACTGTGCACCTCCTGGATTAAGTGGAGGTCCTGTATCTCAGCTAGGAACCTCCTAGAATGGTCTGTCGTGGCTGACTGTTCCTCCCAGCAGATGGCCTAGGTAATTAAAATCACCCATGACAACTACATCCCTTGCCTTAAGTGCCACTGCAAGCTGGACCGAAAATTCCTGGTCCAGCTCCTCCCCTTGGTTGGGGGGGTCTGTAGTAGACCCCCACTGTCAAATCGTTCTCCCCACGGTCCCCTTGAATCTTAACCCAGAGCACTTCAGTCTTCCCTTCCTGTGACCCTATTCTGCTGGCAGAGGATGTGTACTGCTCCTTGACATAGAGTGCCACACCCCCACCTTTCCTTCCTTCTCTATTGTGCCTGTAAAGCCTATAGCCCCTAATGCTAACTGCCCAATCATGGGATGAATCGCACCATGTTTCTGTTAGCCCTATGACATGTGGGTTTGAACCAGCTATTCTGAGGGCGAGTTCCTCCTGTTTATTCCCCATACTGCGAGCATTGGTATATAGGCATTTAAGGCCTATATAACAATTTGAGACTACTGCTACTTGTTCTGTCATCTGCCACCACTGAGAACAGTTTTGCTTCATCCTATTTCGAACCCTCCTTCAGGAAGTTGAAGACTGTTATTAAGTCTCCTCTCAGTTTCCTCTTCTTCAGACTAAATAAGCCCAGTTTCCCCAGTCTTTCCTCATAAGTCATGTTCCCCAGTCCCCTAACCATTTTTGTTGCCCTCCATTAGACTCTCTCCAATATACCAACATCCTTTTTGTAGTGGGGTGCCCAAAATTGAACACAGTACTCCAAATGTTGCCTCACCAGTGCTGAATAGACGAGCATAATCACTTCCCTTGACTACTGGCAACACACCTACCAATGCAGCCCAGTATGCCGTTAGCCATCTTGGTAACAAGGGCACACTGCTAGCTCATATTCAGCTTATTGTCTACTGTAGCCCCCAGGTCCTTTTCTGCAGAGCTGTTGCCCAGCCAGTCAGCCCTCAGCCTGTACCGGTGTATGGGATTATTCCGTCCTAAGGGCAGAACTTTGCATTTGTCCTTGTTGAACATCATGGGATTCCTTTTGGCCCAATCCTCCAATTTGTCTAGGTCACTCTAAATCATAACCCTCCCCTTCAGCTTATCTATTACTCCCCTCAGCTTGGTGTCATCTGCAAACTTGCTGAGGGTGCACTCTATGCCACCTTCCAGGTCATTGATGAAGATGTTGAACAAAACCAGCCCATGGGGTACTCCACTTGATACTGGCTGCCAACTAGACATTGAGCCATTGATTACTACTCTCTAAGCCCGATGCTACAGCCAGTTTTCTATCTGCCTTACAGTCCATTCAGCCAGCCCATGCTTCCTTAGCTTGCCTGCGAGAATGTTGTGGGAGACAGTATCAAAAGCCTTGCTAAAATCAAGGTACACCATATCCACTGGTCTCCCTGCATCCACAGAGCCAGGCACCTCATCATAGAAGGCGATCAGGTTGATCAGGCATGACTTGCCCTTGGTGAATCCATCCTCATCACCTAATTCCCCTTTTCTCCTTTAAGTGCTTACAAATGGATTCCTTGAGGATCTGCTCCACGATTTTTCCAGGGATTGGGTGAGGCTGACTGGTCTGTAGTTCCCAGGATCCTTCTCCTTTCCTTTCTTAAATATGGGCACTATGTTTGCCCTTTTCCAATCATCCAAGACCTCTCCTGATCACCATGAGTTTTCAAAGATGATGGCCAGCAGCTCTGCAGTCACATCAGCCAACTCTCTTAGCATCCTTGGGTGCATCCCATCCAGCCACATGGACTTGTACACATCCAACATTTCTAAGTAGTCCCTAACCTGTTCCTTCAACACTGATGACTGCTCACCTCCTCCCCAGACTGTGTTGTCCAGTGCGGTAGTTCGGAGCTGCCCTTGCCATGAAGACAGAGGCAAAAAAGTCATTGAGCACTTCAGCCTTTTCTGCATCCTCTATCATTAGGTTGCCTCCCCCATTATGTAATGGACCTACACTTTCCCTGATTCTCCTCTTGCTCCTGACATATTTGTAGAAACTCTTCTTGTTACCTTTCTCATCCCTTGCTAGCTGCAACTCCAATTGTGCTTTGGCCTTCCTAACTTAACCCCTGCATGCCAAAGCAATGCTCTTATATTCTTCCCTAGTTATTTCTTCAAGTTTCCACTTCTTATAGGCTATCTCCCACCTATCATGTAGTAGTCATTTATGTATGGAATTCCATGTACACATGTTCATAGGCAATACTGCAAAACAAGGGGTATAGATGCACAAGTCCCATACAGCATTTACCCTGGATGTTACTTCCTAGTAAATTTACTCCTAGTAAAGGGTGTACAAATGACCCAGCTGGCTGCCTGTAGCAGGTGCTATTATGATACCTGACCACTAGGCGGAGGGGGAGCTTGCTTCCATTCATCTATCCCTGGGGATGAAATGGGGTAGGGAAGCAGACACAGTGCCACATAAAAAACTTGTCCATGTAGTAAAGTTATTACACAGTTTATAGTGAGTAGCTTTACCCCAGATTAAACTGATTTGCTGTGGTAAAAGAGTTGTATGTTATGGGTCTGTTCCACTTTTACCGTGTAGTAAAGTCAATTTATTATAAAATGCTCTTGCAATCCCTCTGGTTGAGAATCAGCACAGAGAAACCTCCCATTTGTACCAACCCTTTGAAGTTCAATACTGGGATGAACCTGGAGTCCAGGGGGTATCTTCTGTTGGTCTCATGAAATTACTTGTGGCATCGACTGACTTGGAAACTGTTAAATGTCATTGTTTCCTACTGTGTTGTGAGTTCTGGCAGTCATTAACAATGCTGAATATTCTGCAGGCCCAGTGTGGAAAATGCTGTCTGTAAGAGGATCTTGCAAACTCCCATTGACACTTGCAGTTGCATTATGTCAAAGCTCATGGTAACCTGGTGCTAAGCTGGAATTCAGACTTGGGGATGGTGTAAACCACTATCAGATTTCAGACCTCTCTAGCATGCTTGTGTCTCACTCACTAAGTCAGTTTGCCTCTATATAATGGTACTAACAATACTGCATTTAGGTTCAGGGCAGAGACTATCCCTTACTTGTTTGTCTGGTGTCCCACCAGAGGCATCTTTTCCTCTGGTGGCAGCTTCTGGACACTATTGCTATATAGGTGATGATTTAGAAAAAGCTGCAAAAAAAGGAAGATTGAGGTTCGCCACAGAGGCAGTGAACATGGCTGAAAAGTAACCAGGGATGTCTACACATGCACAATTACTGCACAGTAACCCAAAATTACTACATGTGTACACCTGTACTGTGCAGTAACTATAGCTACTCACACCGACTTGGGTATAAATTTGCTACCTATATGATGCAGGTAGCAAATTTATGCCTGAGTAGTTACTGCATAGTAAGGCATGTGTAACCCTGTGTGTGTGGAGTGACTTGGGACTAACTTTAGTCAGTCCACACAGTGTTACTGCACTGTAGCGCCTGCATGTGTAGATGCCAGTGAAAAACTGTTTACTGTGCAGTAACTTACTGATCAGTAACTTACTGAGCAGTAAATGCATGTGTAGACATGCCCTGTAAGTACACAAATACAGTGGTGATCTGAGAGCAGTATTCAAAAGGGACACCTGAGTAATATGCAAGGGTAGCAGGAGGTGGGGTTTAGCCCTGAAGGGTGCAGCCTATTAGTCAAATGAGGCACCATAGGAAAGCAGGGGAGGGAGAAGCAGAAAAGAAGGGTGCAACCAGAGTGATGGCCTTGGCTTGAAGTTCAACAGTCGGGGGGACCCTGCAGGGACTCGTATTGAATTGGATTCCTGCTTGCTTCTGTAATGAAAATACATGCAGGACTATGCAGGAAATTACTCCTTGCAGACATTTGTTAATGCTAGGGTTTGGTGAACTGCTTGATCTGTGTGTACATTGGAAATACTTGGGGCTTGTTTACCACATGCTTCTTTGTATATCTTGGCAATGCTTGTGGCAGACTTACTGCATGCTGGGATTGGCTTCCTGCATGTTCCTGTGCGATTATTGGTAATGCTAAGGGCTGGCGGAGGGAATGACTCTCTGCAGATATTGCTGTGCTGGGGGCTGTCTCCCTGCGTGCTTGTATACAGTGTATTTGCAATGCTGATGAGCCCGAACTGCTTGTGATTTTAATCCCTTCATCAGCCCAGCAGTGCCACAAGTATTATTTAAAGAGGAAACAGGATATGATGATTTTTGCTAGAGGTGGACATGACCAGCTGAGGGGCTTGGATTCTTCTCTCCCCTGCAGAGCAAGAATTGGAGACCAGGAATTATTCACATCAGGTGTATGCATGCTGCCTTGTCTGCATGTCTGGGAAGGGACGCTCCCAAACACACCCTGGACACCAGCTCCCACTCAAATGCACCAAACCGAAAAATGTGATAGTGAAGTCCCTCCTGGCTGCTCTCAAGCCCACCTAAGGCAGAGGTCTCAAGAGCAACATCAGGGGAGTGTCCCCTGTGTCTTCATTGTCACATTTTTGGGAGTGGGTAGGTTAGCCCTCTGCCATGCCCTGAGCTATCCCTCTTGGCCATGCTGGGAATGTGGTATGGAGATGCCCACTGTTTCTTGGGGAAAGTAAAACATAACTGACGTTTTCACCAAGACCAAAACTGAGCCAGTTGCATCCATCACTAGATATTCACTGCAGTGGGACTCTCCTTGGCTTATGCCAGGGCTGGGTTTGAATCCATTGTTTCTTGAGACCACGCTAAACTGTCCCTCTTCTTGAGCTCGCCCCCTCCTAATACTATTATACAATTTTCATATCTTCCCTTCTTCAGCTGGCGTTTAGCCCAGCGAGCCATATTTAGTCCTTTTTAATCTCTCCCGTATGTTAATTCCCACACCCGTACCAGAGACCAGAGAAGAACATTTCCAGCCAGAAGGGATGAAATGACAGTTCCAGCCATGGTGGTCAGCAGGGTTTGTGAAACCCTTTTGGTGTTTCTCACACCACGTGGCAGCGTGAGCTGGGGTGAGCTCAGGGAAGTGTGGCAGCAGCACACAGCTGTGGGAACAACAAGGGGGATTGTTTATCTCCTGGCACAAAGCACTTGCACAAAGCAGTACCGTCTGCACTGGCCCCGTGCTGTCTCATTTTGATTATTGAGCTGTACCTGGGGGTGTTTTGGTTGGCTTCACCACCTCTCACAGCTCAGGCTGGAGGGTTGCATGTGGAGGTAGCTTCATCTCCTTCTCCCCAGCTGGAGACAAACAAGCAAAAACTGATGCTTCTGCCATGACCCCATTTCCAGTCAGAGTCCTACTAACTAGGCCCGAGTCCTGAGATCTTAAGAAGGTTGCATTAAATGTGGGGTTTTTTAATTATTATTTCACCCCAACTACCCCCCCGCCCCCATTTTCCTTCCCCTTCACCCCACCCCCACTCCCTTGTGCAACTGAGAAAAAGGTTTATTTATAATCATTTAGTTGCTTCCCTTTACATAATTGAAATCATTAACCTTCTCATTTAATGAAAAACATGACTCCAGGGCTTTGGCACTGAAAGAGGCCCAGGAGGCCAGGAGGAGAAGCTGGTCGACAAAGGCCGCTGCCGGCTGAGGTTGTATACTGTAAATTCCTACAAGTCAGAACAAAATGCCTAGGCCAGATGAAATGTTATTTGAATTTGGCCACCGGGAGATAGGGCTAAAAACCTAACAACTATGTCTTAGTTTCATGCTCCTGTTTGGGGAGAGGGGTATGGTTTTCTCTGCCCCGCGGGGAGCAAAAGGGCTAGTTATGGCATTTCATTTCGATTGAGAAGTCATCCACTCTGACCATCCAGAGGATTTTGCCCGCCAGTCCCATTTCTCTGACTATATTTAGTCCATTATGAATATGTAATAGCATTGAAAATGATTTGCACAGACATCCCTCTGTCCAGCCTAATAACGTCAAAGTCATTAATGGGAAATGGAAAGTTCACTCTGACAGTGGGCTTGGAAATCTGAGCCTGTCCCTACTCTTGCCTGTCCTAACAGATCGCCTGTGCACAAGCAGAGCATCTCAGATCCCTGGTGTAGTGGCATGAACCACAACAGTGGACGTTTTGCTGTTTGCTGCATGTGTACCCGTGGAAATACAGAACTGGTTGAGGATTTTTGCAATAGTTAAAAAAAAAATGCAGAAGAAGAAACAGATCAAATAAATCCCTTGTGGATATAGACAATGCCTTCTGAGCCCTCTTTAGCCATTTAATCCTCTAATCAGAAAGCCTCAATCCACTATGCAAATTTTAAAGCTGCTGCTCACAGTACTTATTACTTAAAGGAGTGCATTCTTGACTGGTGTAAGTCAGCACATGGCTGTTGCAGTCAGTGGGGCCATGTCACTGTGTGTCACTGGGATCTAGCCTTCAACAGCATATTTCATCATATTCACAAAGGACTCATTGAAATGAGAATGGTTGAGGTTAATGCTATTTTTGCAGAGGGGAAATCTAGACAGATAGAGGTGACTTGATATATCCTTACTGCACACAGCAATCTGCAGTCCAGCTAGCAGTACCACCCAAGTCTGCCTGTTCCCAGCCCTATGTCTGGTCCAATGGGATTTGCTACCTTGCATCTACAGCACCATTTATTTTCTCTTTTTTAATGTCTATTATTCTCTTTGGTACCTCCTGATCCCAATCATTATTATACCACTTATGGCTCAGGCCACACAATGAATGTCAGTGGCTTTTCACGTGGTTACTCAGACTCATTCTCCCTGTCCTGGGCCAGTTATAAATAGGCAGGCTGCAAGCAATATAGGGCACATATATACATGCGCCCCACTGCACAGTTGCTACTGCACAGTCATTTAGTACCTGCTAGTACTAATGACTTCACAGTACCTGCCAGCAGGTTCCAGTGGCACAGTCCCAGTGGCTCATGAGTCATTTCCAACCCTACTGTGCAGTAGCAACAAGCTACAGTTAGTGCCCACCATCTTGGTTAGTGCCTGCCAATGCTGCGTACCACAGCATCTCGTGTAGACAACCAAGGGTTATACCTGGAAGGTAAATGGAAGAGTTGTAGGTGACTAGTGATGGGAAGGATGGTGCAAGAAGTAGAGTTTGAAGAATGGTTTGAAGGCAGAGTGTGTAAGCAACTGGTGACTTGCTGCAAAGGAAATCTAAGCTTGCATAGGTGTGTAAAACTGATGCCGTACACTGCTCAGAGGCATGTTTGTTTCCCAAATCGTATACGAGGAGCACTCTTAACTATGCAGCAGCATTGGTCATTTCCTTAGGACCAGTGGTACCATCACAATTGCAGTTGTTGCATTACCAGTGGAATTGCCATGCTTATGGGTGCCAAGTACATGGGGGCCTGAGGGCCCTGGTCTCGGGAAGAGGGCTGTCACTTGAAATGCATAAAAATAAAAGTTAGCATCTCTGGGGCCCATGCTAGTTGTATAGATGTAGTAGGGTAGCTGATTCTAGATTTTAGCCTATACTAATCTACCTAGCAGTTTACCCATGAATCAGAGATGGGCTCAGATTGTATCCAGATCTGGGTTTCCCAAAGTTTAGGGGTAGCTGGACCAGAGAGTTTTGGTTTCTTTCATTACTGAAGAGCTAGTGAATTAGTAGAAAGGTAGCAAGGTCTCATGTGGATGGGGCAAGACCGAGATTTGAGATATCTGGTTCCTGGCTCTGTCAGTGTGCTGCTGCATTACCTTGGCAAGTCACTGCCCCTCTCTGCTGCTGTTTCCCTTGTCACCAATCAAGTACATAGACTGTCAGCTCTCAGGGGAAATGACTCTATCACACTACACCCTTGTACAGCACCCAGCACACTGGGCCCTGTACTTCTGTGATGGTAAGTTATAAATATTCCTTTGCAAAAGCTCTGTTACATAGATTAACCACAGTCTCTAAGGGCTGCTCATGTTTTTTCCCCTCCATTTTTTTGGTACACATTCTTGGGCTCGATGCCGGTGTTTGTTCCTAGGACCCCAACCCCATTACACATGGGTCTTGAAGGGGCTTGTATTTCTCATGGGCCATCAAGGGATCAGTTTGAAAACTTGGGAAAATAAAGAACTGCTGGCAAGAAACTGCCATGTGCTGGCTTAACTCTGTGTACTGCACACAGTTTTTAAGATCCCCCTACCCAGCAGAGTACTTAGGCATTTAAAGCAAACCACTAAATCCCATCAACATCAGTTTAGCTCATGCTTGTGGACTTTGCCCAGTCAGGGTATAAGTGTTAAAATAGTCTCCAGGAAAAGGAAATATTAATAGCGAGCTTGTCTTTATTTCAATAACATATTGATTCTCCCAAATCCTGCTTCTACAAAAACCCATTTTCAGGAGAAAAGACATAGCTCTGACCAGTAATGAGGCATTGTACCATAAAGGCCATAACAACAAGCATCTTAAAAAAGAACAGGTCAAACTACATGTTATACATGCATTGACATGACAGCTTTTGCTGGCAACACAGAAGGCTAGATTATGCCTTAGAGGCACAGGGCACATAGGTGATGATGCAGAGCCATACAGCTCCCTGCAATGGGAAAACCAGAAGGGCTTATGACCTAGCATGGACATGCCTTGCTTCAACTCCCTAGCATCTTTGTAGGATGGTGCTACCTGCTCCCCATTCTGCTGCTGGCCAACTCCAAGGTTAGTAAAGGAGTAGTGAAGGGCTTTTGTTCTGCCTTCTCCTTGTCTTTTTCCCCTAAGGGTCAAATGATGCTCTCAGGAGCAGACAGAATAAGTCCAACCCACATGGAAAAGTCCTGTGGAACATAACAAAAAGGTTTAAACCAGGAGTGCTTGCAAACTTCAACCTTTCTTTTTTGCATTAATATTTTCCAGTTTTTCAATGAGAAATTGGAAATTAAACAAATATGGTTTCTTCAATCCATTTTCCCCCAAAAGCAGCTATTATTAGAAAAGCACATTATTTTTAAATTTAAAAAAATGAACATTAAACCATCAAAATATTAATTGAAAAACCAAAAATTGGGAGGGGGCAATAATGTATGTAAAAGCCCCTCAGAATTTCAGGTAAAGACACTGTCCTTTTTTGAGCAGCTTCATGGTAAAAATTCTGGGAGGTTTTTAATTAAGCCCTTGTTCAGAATGCAATGGTGAATCCTCTCCCCCTTCTCTGCGGTTCTATCGGAGGATCCAACCTACCTGTAAACAGGCTCTAGTTCCCTAGTGAGTTCCCACAACAGTTAAGCTGGTTTCTCTCCGACACTGCTATATTTCTTTAGGACCCTATTGGGCTTTTTTTCCTATTATGTTCTATTAGGCTTTCCCATACAAGACCTTAAGCCACAGGTGACTGGTAGGAGGGCCACGGGGAGAGGGCACATGCTCCCCGCCCCCCCCACTCGAGATTGGCCCCTGACTCAGCAGCACTTAGGATGGGGTAGCTTTTTTGCCACGCGGGCTGGTGGCATATTGTGGGGGGAGGGCACTAAGCCGCAGTACAGAAGTATAGGAGTGGATGTGGGGCTTTTGGCCCGCCTCTGAGCCCGCCCACAAATTGTGCCCCCCACAGACTCAAGAAGCACCAGTCACCTCTGCCTTAAGCACAGGGACTGATTGTTCCTGACTATTATGTAGGTTTAAGAAAGTAGAGAAAGAGAAGGGTCCCTTAAAAGAGCCAAAAGTAAGCTGATCCATAGACTGGAAGGACCATCAGGCCTCTGGTTCCTCATTTTGGGGGCTGTAGCGAGACCTTAGATGCACTGAGAGGTTGTTCTGGCTATTTTCAGGCTTCAAGTACTGGGGAACATGTTCATGACCACATGGAAATGGATGTACTAGACCTTGCTCAGGGTGAACATGGAGCAGATGAAAATCCATTTGGAAGGCAGCAAAGTGCAAGTCCCAGGTTGTTCCAGTGCATTATAAAGTGCAAGTTGCAATTTCACTAAGAATTGAATTCCCCCTTCCTCATAATGAAAATTATTTTATATAAAAGAAAAATCATTCTCCTGGGAGGACTGGATAGCTGAAGGAATTGGTAATTAAGCTTAAAGACTTTCACTTCTAAGACACTAGTTTGACTACAGCCCAGAGAGAGACAAAGTTATTATTGAGACTTAGGTTTTTAAGATGCCTAAATCTCATTGATTTCCATGGGAGTTCAGCTTTTTAGTACCTTAAAAATCATAGTCCTAAAGGCTGTTATCATCTTCTGGCTGTGGGACGTGTGAAATAAGCTGCAGGGCAGAATCTCTGCCTATTTTTTTTCTTGGGCTGGGTTCAGTATATGATAAGCCACCATTGTAGCTGCCCCCTTTATCATCCACCTCAGCAAAGAGACCAAGGATTGAGTAAGACTGGATTTTAGTTACTGGTGAAACATATGGGCAGAGATTTCTTACTCTGCTTATACCTGTCTTGTGACCCAGAGAGGGTGCCTATCTCTGGGTGCTGCTTGTGAAACAACTCATACCAGGCATGAATCCACATAAGAGACCTTTTTTGTTTTTTTTTAAAAAGGACTTTGCTATAGTCTCTCTCTCTCTCTCTCTTTCTCTCTCTCTCTATATATATATACACACACACGCATACATTCACACACACATGCACACACACATGTGTGTGTACACACACACAGTGAGTATGTGTGTGTGTGTGTGTATACATACACACAGAGAAAGAGATCAGGCTCTCCAGTTGCATTTGAAATCTCTAAAGGGTTAAGAACATGTACATTGTGTTTAGCTTCTGAGGAAGCTGGGAAAGACAAGGAGTGCAGCAAATCTGAGAGAGCACCAAGGTACTGTACCACAGCAGGCCCATCACAACCGCTTAGCATCTCCCTCTCTCTAGACAGGGCTCTGCCTGTCCTCTCTGAAGGAGACGTGTAATGAGGATTGTCAGATTTCAGACGACTCCCTGTCAGGAGCTGGAGAGTCGGTGGCACTTCACAGGTTAGTGCATTGACTTGCTGCAATGCTCAGGTGCTTCCCATAGTAGCTTGTCTGTTTGGCAAACAGAGAGCTGGCCCAGTCTGCCAAGAACAATTCCAATTATGACGTTTCTCCCAATGATGCTCCACTGCCCCTTCTGCTTGTCCATAAAGTTTGCGGACCCCTGCGCATTAACTAGCCCAGGGCTGACAATCTATCCAAGCCCTCATCATCATTGTAACTAAGCACCTCACATTGACTGCTGGATTTTACTTTCATCATTTTTTTCTGCCATTCACAAATGGGAACTGTGGCACAGGGACAGCTAAATGACTTGTGAAAGGTCACATGCGCAGGTCATGGATGTGCTAGGGATTGAACCCAGGCAACTTGTACAGGAGGCTAATAGCCTAGCCGTCAGGCCAACCATCCCGCTTCAAATAGTGTCATCACTATCCTGTCACTACGCTTTAAAACAGAGGTCAGCCCTGCTGGACCCAAATCTAATTCACTGACCATCAGCCCACTGTTACCTTGGATAAATTAGAAGTCTAAAATACTGCATGTTCCTCGTAGAATTTGCTCCATGTATTTTGTTCTTGTAAGTGATTTAAAGCCCATCTGTCCTAAAAGGAAGACATGGGATGACTAACCAGGGTCTGTAAAAGACCCCCATAACCAAATACCCACCTAGAAACAATCAGTATCACTTTGGTATGTTTTTCTTTTCTTTTCTTTATAAAGAGAACTTTACAGGATAGATTCCAGTAGCTTTTGGGCAATGCAGAAAAGACAGCGAACAGCTTTTATTCCAGCCGTTAATGAAATGTCATTTGCAATTCACTTCTAAGCACATCACATGTTATTGGGGGGAGGGGAGAAGTAACACTGGAGTGAGTTGTGTTTTATTATTTTTTGATTTTTAACCGCTAACGAGATCTGGAGAGTCTTCACTGGAATTGCACTGACTTACGTTTGGGGGCTAATTATTTGGGAGACTTTTTGAAAAATACATGAAATCACAAAAAAAAAAATGTTAGGAACTATTTCTTTCTGGGCCTACATTTCCTGCATGCACTGTCAGGATTTCCTAGGTTATTCACATGGCCTCGCATGGCTGTTCTTTAGATAATCTGCAGTTACCTGACCAAAGTGGCAGGGTTATTTCCCTATCCTGCCTCCCTGTTCTCCCCCTCATGTCTCTCCACTCTTCCTCTAGCCCATCCCTGTTGACATCTCAATCATGGTTGGGGGGGGTGTTTCTGTCTGGGTGAATGCTCCGCTCATGCTGGGTTTTACTACAGCCTCTGTGCCTTTTCAGCACCCTTTCTCTTCTTTCCTATCCCTCCCCTCATAATTTCCTGCTCCCCTTTCCCCAGTTTCAGAGTGATCATTCACAGCCATTAGCAGATTTAACAAATCTTTCTGTCAGTGGGGTACTTTATGGAAACTGAAAACTAATTAACGTTTATCTCAGCGGCTAATCACATAAAATCCACTGTGTTCACATCCCCAGTCTTAAAATAATGACTGTATCTGAGCTTGAGCTGGGAAGATCTTGATAAAGCCTGACAGTACACAAGCTGCACTGAGACAGAACGAGTAGGCCTCAGCCTCCATTCATAATGAGAACTGCAAGAGCTATGGAAAGCAGGGCTCTCTCAGCAAAGGGCACCACATCAGAGAGACAGGCAGCTAATTCATCTTCCATTGCATTATGCCACCCACCCACTTACTCGGTGATGCTCCTTCCCCTGCCCTTATTTTTCCCTATTGCAGTCTGAGAGTAGAGACCCATTAATACACAGAGGAAATAGGATCTCTCAAACAAATGTGATCCCTTCAGGTTTTGTAAAGCCCTGTCTTCTACCTGCTCTCCCCAGTTTACTCTGTATTGAAGTGTCTGTGTTCACTTCACAGGATTCAAACCTTGTATGAATGTCTCCTTCCACAGCATGCAGCAGGCAAGTGGCTCTTCAGGGCATCTCTTATTACAAAGCATGGGAAATATGGAGATAAGACATTTGGGTTATAGAACAATTGACTGGCAAGTAAAAGGAACTGGTAGACTCTGAAGTCCCATTTGTGTGTTACCTGTGATGTGACACTAGTCCTGGAGAAGCTAGGCATAAAGGCTCTCATCCTTTGTGTGATTAGTATTTCCAACTCTAGAGGTTTTATCAAGAGTCTCACAAGCTTTAGTGTTTTCCTTAAAAGTCCAGGCAGCTAGAATCATGACATTCGCAATTGTCAGAGAAAGGCTTGAAAATATTAAATGAGCACAGGGTATATGCTCAGAAACCAGAACAAAAATAGAAAGAACCCACCATTACTTATTTAAAATAAATATTTAATGACTATTATTCTAATCTTATGATTTTGGCGGGGTGGGGGGTGGATGGGGAACAAAACCAGTGATTGTTGGATGTCTGGTATTGACAAAATTGTCCAGCACAAAGGTTTAATCTAGGTTGCCTGCCTTTCCCCTGGGTTTGTTTTACAATATAGTGGGATCCTGACTGCTTTGAGAGATGGGACTTACACTGACTACAGGGAGCATTATGTACACCCATTTGATACTTGATACTTGTTCTGGCCACATTAGGCAGATTTTGTAGGAGCAGTGACAAAGTAAGCTGCCCAGGGTGCTTGTACAGGTGACAATGTTACCATGTACACACAACAAAAATTTCCCCTTTTGTGGTTTAATGGCATCACATTTGACACACACATGAGTTTTGTGGGGGTTAAAATGAGTTTGCATCATCACAGACTAACCACATGCAAAGGAGTTTAGTTTTCAACATTGCAATTTGGAACATTGCAACCATTAATCTGTCAGTTTACCCCTCGGCCATGAGAGAGGCGAACAGGGGCTATGCGTAGGGGGTGCACGCAGGTGGATTAAACTCCCTAAAGGACTAAACCCCCATCACATGTACAAGCACCCCAACACAGTACCCCAGAAATGTCGTTTGAGCCTTGGAGAGATATGTATACATAAAAAGGCATTCCATATATTTGGAACTTCTTGGTAGACGAAGACAACCAAGGTGTGGTTTGTAGTATACTGTTTTGATGGTATGCTCTGAGGTTCTGCTCTCTGCCCTATTTCCATTCTTCTTTAACATTTCATACACACACACACACACACACACACACACACATGCATGCACATGCACACGCATGCTTTAGTCTACCAAGAAGTTCCAAATAGGCTACAGTTCCAGCTGGGAAAAAAAAGAAGGGGAGACAATGCTGGAACTCAAGCTATATGGATTCGGGTCTGTCCACAGGTGCAACTGTTTACTTTTATACCTACCTCCTGAGTAAGAAGGACTGAAGTGCCAAGTGAATGGGCACTCACTGTAGTGAGTGCCCATTCCTGCAGTGTCCTTCTAACACTGCCCTTCGACCTTGGAACTTTTTTAACTTTGGAACTATACAACTCCACCGAGCTCTCAAAGGGGAGACTGAGGGCAAGAGCAATAGCTTAGTTCATGTCAGTTGCTTCCCTTCCTGCTACCTAGTTGGAGGCGTCCAGTCACAGATACTTCTTTTTATGTATGCAATATTTAATGACTGTTGGAAGTAAGATTCAGAACAGATCCATAAGAAAAAGTGTAGTATTTGATAATAAACATAAAATATTAGATGATAAACATAAAAATGTATAATGCTAATTTCTTAATATTTCATTTTTAAACATCATCAAGCAGTACAGAATAATGAATTATTTGCTAAAGCTACTAAAACACACATTCTCTCTCTCTCTCTCTCTCAACCTTTTGGGACTTGTTTTTTAATTATTCCTGTCTGTACACTTCTATTATTACTGGTGCAAATTTGTTCTTTTTGTGTTTGGAAAATCATTGTTGGATGCATGTTTAATCTCACAGGTTCCCCAAGATATGTACCCAGAAATTCAACTCCTGAAATAAACCCAAGTGTAGTAATTAGTTCTGGAATTGAGCTTCCTCTAAAATTCAGATGAATCTGGGGCTAGGATTTTTGTGTAGATACATTTCTAGCACTCATAACTCGAGTGACATCCCAGTGCTACTTTATGATACCCTGCCTGACATCCTGATACCAATGTATGTGGCATTATACTATTGTAAAAAAATAGTAGGAGAAAGATAACATAAACTTCTAAGTTTTATACAATCTGGTGATGAATTATACCTAAAAAAAAAAATCAGTGGTAAAACCCCACTGTTGTAACACCAATTTAGGTTTAATCTGTCTAGGTTCATTCTGGTTAACTGCTTTCCAAAGGCTGCTGAGTACAGATATAGCCTCCTACCCTGGGATAGCTGCTTAGTGCTTAGCTGTGCATTTCTGATCCTGACTGATTCGTATCAGTATATGGAATTCATGTAAATTACATTGTAGCATGTGACCATCTATCCAAGGCCTGGGAGAAAAATAGTCAGCCATAGAGTGACACCGGGCCCTTCCGCTCAAGCTTTTGGAGTCCTTGAGTGCAAGGGAATCAGAGAAATCCTTGCCAAATCCCATGCATCTATTATAAGCTTGCATAGATAATACATAAACGCTAGTTAATGAAAGACTTTAGACCCAAGAGGAATTTCAGGGGCATTGTAGTATTATGGTAAGTACAGTTACAGACAGTAGTCTGGGATATGAATAAGAGTTACACGCAGTGCAGATCAACACATTGATTGGAAATTGAACTGGATTCAAGTTCCTTTTCCAGTCCTGGGTATACTCCTCTGATTTCTGACTCAAGAAGAGATGAGAAAGAAAAAGTTGGGTTCAGACGGGCCCTTGGCTAATTCTGCATAAGGCTGGGCATGGGTGGATCCAAGGTTTTGTAAAAGGGGCTGTGGGAGCAGCAACTGGCACGGCAGGGGTGGCTGCACCCCTGCTCCCAGCTTCCCCTCCTCCACCAGGACAGGCAGATTACATCACAGGTGCAGCAGGCAGGGAATTTTTTAAAATCCTTGAATCAGGTAATAATCCCAACCTCCCCCCACCTTCAGCATACCCTCCCTTTCACAACCGTGCTCAGCAGCATGTGCCCTGTCTTCCTATTCCCTGCCCTGTTTTCCCTGGGGATAGAGGGAGCTACAGAGCTACTCCTGCTCCACTCCAGCCTGGCTGCAAGGGGAGCTGGGCTCAGCTGATGATAGCAGCAGTGGTAGTAGTGCTGGGTGGTTTCCCTCTCCTTCAGTCTGTACCTGGGCTGGCAGAAAACAGCCAGGGAGACTGGGAGGAGGAGACTGAAATCAGCTGTCTGGAACAGCCTGGCTGAAGATGGCAGGAGTGGCTCTGCAGCTCCCCTTGCCCCTGGGTCACCTGGGAATAACAGCTGCACCCGGCAGAGCACAAAGGAAACAATGGGAAGCGATGTGCCATTAAGCACAAAGGAGAAGGGATCAGTGGGGATATCTTATGTTTCAAGGACTTAAAAAAATAGTCCCTGGCTGCTACTCCTGCCGTGGCATGGTCTGAAAGTGGGGGTGGAACCACGCACTGCACCCCCTCTAGACCCCCTCCCCCCCAGGCTGTGGGAACATCTAAATCCAGTTCCAGCAACACGTTACACAGGAGAAAATCATCGCCAGTACATCTGGGAAGTGATGTTGTCCAGCATAATGAAGGAGTTTAGGAACCCTCCAAATCCATTTCAAATATACACGCGTACTCAACTGAATCAGTTATTTTTCCAGTTGAGGGGGAAGGTGGAGTGAACCAAGTTGAAGCACCACTGAGGGATCTCCCAAAAGAACAGTGTACTTTCTGCAGCCAAAGGGACCTTGAAAGGCCAAGCCTGCAAGCAGGAAATGAATCCAAGGTCCAAGGACTTTGAGAGACATCTGTAAGGGCACCAGATGGCAAAGACGACACAGGTTCCAAAGCCTGCCATTTCTTTGTCACAAATGTGCATTGTTCAGGTCTCTACTAGTCTTCCCACATGTCATTTTTTATGTCTATGGCCCAAGGCTATTTCTTTCAAACTCAGCAACATCTAAGTTGCCTTATTTTCTGAAGTTTTGGCGCACACAGTTCCCAAATCAATGACAGGGTGCATGAGCATGGACTACTGCTGAGCCGGCCTGCTATGTCTTTAGGGCTGTCCCTCAAATCCCAAATTCCTAAGGGTCTGTGGGTGTCAGTGTCTGTGTCTGTGTGAGAGACAGCATATTAGGATCGGGGAAAGGATATCTGTTTGGAACCTAACACCCAACTGTAATTTACAACTGGCCTCTGTGATCATGCCAAGTCCTTTAGCTTTTGCTCTTCCGAGGATGCTGACCCTGAATCAAAACGACTTCTGTTCTTGACATGGGGCTTTTTTTGCCAAATCAGAAATGGAAATGGTATGAACTGAGGGAAAGAAGACAGCATGGGTAGTAGCATTGTGATTCTGTTTCTGGCTCTGCCAATGACCTGATGTGCCATCTTGGGCAAGTCATTTACTTGCCTCTGCTTCTGTTTTCCTTCTCACCCTTTGTCTTGTGGTGACTGTAAGTTCTTTGGGGGTAGATATTGATTTTCTTTAAGTGCATGACAACATCTAGGACAAGGAGCCCTGGTCTTTGTTCAGGCCTGAGTAGGGTTAGTTAGGGTAAGAGAAGAGGGCCTAGCATTTGCACTTTTGTTTGCTTTCCACTGGGTTTTTATGCTGTAGGAAACCGCGTACAGGACTGAAATAACATGAAATTTTTCATAATCATGTGGATTCTGGATGCTAGAAACATTATAAGATTAACTCTTATATTGTGTCTGTCTCATAAATGGCTCTGTATATTAGAAAAAGCCTGTGAAAAATATGAACACAAATACTATGATGCTTGGGTGTATTCATATTCCTGAAGAACCCAACTGTCTGGCCCAAATGACAGCAATATCTCCAAGAACTAGAGAGATCAAGAAAGAGTTATTGCTGTAGTCATGGATCGGCTATTAACTCCTAATAAAAGGCAGTAGCTGCACATTCAATAACAGAGAGCCAGTAGAAACAGAAATCCTTGACCTTCAGAGGACACAAAGCAAGACAGGCCAAAGGCCTGATCATATGAGACAGGTACGCTTGCAAGTTCTCATCTACCTGGGCTGACACAAAGGAAAATCTCCAGGGATGCTCCATATGAGCCTTCAGGAAGAATCAGTTTCAAATCCTGCTGTTTATCGGCTGATCAACTCCAGGTTGGTTTGTTTCCAGTTTTCAATGAGTTCTAAAGTTTCTGAAAGGAGAAAAGTATAAGCTGCTGGTAACATCTTGCTGGCTTGCGGATGTGTAGTCAGTTGACCTGTAGAGAAGAGAAGGCCCTTAAGTGTTGTTTCAGTTACTGGACCAGAGTGTCCCATATGATCTGGCCCCTTTGAGCCATTCAGCAAGGCAAATTCTTATTGCAAATGGCCAAAGGCAGGAGAGAATTCTCCCAGGGTACAGAGTCAAAGAAACTAACTTTTGTGCTGGTCTGCCCATGCCCACCGTGGTGTAAGAGTGGTAGGTGGTATCCCTGACCAGCCATTGTCATAGGATCCTGAAAACCTGGAGCATTAGGCTGCTAATATTGAGGTCAGCACTCATGCACAGTGCTCCCAGATGGGGCAGTTATATCCAGAACCTTGTTAGAATACCCAACAACTCATCTTGCACTGAGCAGAAGTTAGTCTCAAGAGAGAAAGTGGGTCAATGGACAACAGAGCTCCTAGATAATTAACTCAGGGCATAGATAGATGCACAAGAAAAGGGTTTTCCATTCTGCTTTGTTTGAAGCATTTTTAATTCTACTGCATCCATGGACTACAGGCATACCACCCCTTCCCAGTTAAATCCTCTCACATTTTGCTGGAGCCAGTGCTGTTATACCACTAGACAGCTAGGGGGTAGGGGTGTGTGAAGTGGGCCCTATTTGATTTGGATTCGGATTCGGCCAGAGTCATAGTATCATAGTGCTTAGGATCAGAAGGGACCTAAACAGATCATCAGGTCTGACCCCCCTGCCCTAGGCAGGAATGGGTGCCAGGGTCATGTCACCCCAGCCAAATATCTGTCCAGCCTCCTCTTGAAGACCCCCAAGGTAGGAGAGAGCACCACCTACCTTGGGAGCCCATTCCAGAGCCTGGCAGCCCTAACTGTAAAGTAATGCCTCCTGATGTCCAGCCTGAACCTTCTCTCTAACAATTTGTGGCCATTATTCCTAGTAACCCCAGGTGGTGCCCAGGGGAACAGTGCCTCCCCCAATTCCCACTGGTCCCCGCTGGTGAGTTTGTAAATGGCCACCAGATCCCGTCTCCCCCTCCTCTTGTGGAATAGGTTCAGGCCCTTTAGCCTCTCTTTGTAGGTCCTGCCCCGCTGCCCCTTGACCATGCGAGTGGCCCTCCTCTGGACCCTCTCAATGCTAACCACATCCCTCTTGAACTGCGGTGCCCAGAACTGGAATCAGGGACAGTGATTTGATTCATTGATTTGGATCACTGTCCCTAATTCAGTTTGGCCAAATCCAAATCTGAAGATCAGATGCTGATTCAGAGAATCAGCGATTCAGACATAGACCCAGCTTTAAAAGTTTTTCCTACATACTTCAAGGTAGCAGGTGCAGCTCATGAGCGCTGCGATGCTGGCGTGCATGGAGTGTCCCACAGGAGGTTTGTGGGGGGGGGGGGGGGGGGGGGGGGCCCTCCATGTGCTCAGTGGTGAACCCAGAAGTGGATCAGAAGTACTTCTGGTCCCCTTCCAGGTCTGCTGGGGAGCACGCTGTGGGGGGCCTCCATGCCTCCCCAGCTCAGTGATCAGTTACAGGTGGACCCCAGGTTCCCTCCTCAGACTCAGGAGGCACCAGTCACCAAGCGGGGGGGGGAGGGGGCAGGGCACTCCCCGGCAGACCAGATACCAGATGTGGATCAGAAGTGCTTCTGGTCACTTCCGGGTGTGCTGGCGAGCATGCTGGGGAGCCCTCTGTGTTCCCATGGGACTCTCCATCTGCCCCAGCATTGGAGCGTTCACGAGCCGCCTGCTACTTAGAGGTATGTAGAAAAGACATTTAAAGCTGTGTCTATGTCTGAATTGCCAGATCTCACCAATTGATTTGGAGAGTTCCAGTTCGATTCAGAGAGATTAAAGGGTCCTCTTATTTGATTCGGATTTGGAGATTCAGCTACCGAATTGGGCCGAATCTCCACTGAATCGAATCAGGGACCAAAGCTTCGCACAGTCCTACTAAGGGGCTGATAAGCAGGGAGCCACATGTCTTTCATCTACAATTCTGCAGAGATTTCCAAGGACATCCACGTGGAAACTGCAACGTATTATTGCTTTGGATCTGTTTCTATTGTCAGGCCATCAAGATCAGGTCATTGGCAGGTCTGTACATTTCCAGTAGTAGAAAATGGACAAATTTTGTCTCTTCATCCTATGGTCTTTAAGTGAGTGGCTTCATAGGGTCCTGTCTTTGCTCTTCATCACAGAGTACAGAGTTTTCCCCTGCCTGCTCATGCGTTTTTGCCCTATTCTGGCAATTCGTCTATCTGATGTGCTGCAGTATGGGAGCCTAGGTCTCTGTGACCCTGATACTGGAAAGGTACTTCCTCAAGGTGTTTCAAGTTCTGCAAGTCCAAAAGCAACATACATGAGAAGGAAGAATAACAGACTCCATGGAGGATGGCCTTCTTTGTGACTTGGAAAGTATCTACCACTGCTTCTTGAGCCAGATAAACTACAGTGAACTAGTGAGGGTGAGATCTACATTTAGCTGGTCCCATCATCCCAGGGCAGGTCACCAATGTGAGGGTATTCAGGAGCATGGAAAAAAGGGTGGCAGTTGTGATTTTCAAAGTAGGGTAATTCCCAATAACCTCTGATCTGTCACCATCCATTTTGCATCAGGAAACCCATAGGTGTGCTGCATCATCTAAAAGGTGCTGGACCCCACTCCAGTTCCTCCATTCTATCCAATCCACAGGAGGCCATAGTTGGATGGAGTTTCTTTATGGGTTGGGGTCATCAACATCATGCATATTGTCATCCTGCATCCAGCAGAGCAGTACCCAGAGTACATAAACCAGGGTATTATGGACCATGGAGGAAGTTCACTCAAGCCTACCAGATGCCCTGGTAAGGTAAAAAAAACCAGGGTTTTCTGGAACTCTGACCAGTTCCCCCTGATGATGTGGGGAGTAGTTCCCTGTGGTACTTCCAGCACCAAGCTGGAAGGAATGACTATTTCTGTCCTGCTATTTGGGGACTTAGCCTACCTTCTGTTTCCATAGATCACGAAGCCCCATAATTGGGTGCCAGAAAAGAGCTATTCAATTACCAGCTGAGCAGCTACTAAATGACTGTGGAATTATTTGTGGGGGAAGGGGGGCTTTCAAGCTATGGTAGAGAGTGCCAGGGGTGCACTTGGATGCTAGTAAGCAGCATATGCCATAGATGATCCTCTTGGCCTGTGCACTGCATGACTCCATGAGGCCAGGGAGAAAATCTTCTTGGCAGCCTCAATGTTTTGCTTGTCTTCAAGATCAATGCACACATGGCCTGAGATACCACACTGCCCCCCACCCCACTCCTGACCAAGTCAGTGCAAAGGTCTTAGTGGACTTCCTTCTGCAGCCACTGCTGTCCTCTCAGGAAACCATGTCTTCCAGCATCTCCTCCTAGCACTTTTTTTCACTTCCACTTCAGTTTGCTACTCATTTGGTGCATCTACACATGCAATTAATGCAACAAAATAAACAGCTTCTGGGCACAATGTTTACACATATATCCAAGACCACAGCACTTTGAGCCAGAGTGGAACAGCCCCAGACTGGCAGGAAGTTCATGGGGGTCAGCCCAGGCTCTGGGTGGTGGCATCCAGAGCAGTGGAGGGGCTGGTTGGGGCATGAGGGTGCTAAAGTGAGAGGGTAGGCAACAGGCAACCCTCACACTTTAGCACCCTCATGCCCCAGTCAGCCCCTGTCACCATCTATGTGTGCATTTCAGCACAGGTAAGTACTCTGCCATAAGATAGTATTGCCCCCAACAATACTATCCTACAACAAAGTTAATAAATTTACTGTGCCCTAATACTGGTGCACGTATAGATGGTAACACTTGACTGCAGAGCTAATTAGTCAGCACTGCAGTAAAGCACATATGTAGATGCACTCAGTGAGCACCAGTCTTGGGCAGAGATATTTAACCCCAGAAGCCACAATAAGAGCAGAACCAGTGGCAAGATTAACCCCCTCAAAGGCAAATAACTAAATAAGATGACTTTCTTAAATGTCTGATTTATCCATTTGTGCCAGATGCCTGAAAAGGTATGTACCCACGCTCTAAGGATCTGGCATTGGAACTCTGTTTGTAAACCTCAAGCATCTGGGGTGTTTCTTGTAACTTCAATGTATGGACCCCCCTGGAAAGGGTGCCCCTCACTTAGGGTACCACAAAACTCCTCATTCCAGGTTTTTTGGGATGGAGGGTGGGACAGGGCTAGGGGATGAGGGGACAAGTTGGATCATACTCTGGGTGTGGGGAATAGTTGTGTTCCTACGGCACCTGTAGCCACTCCCTGAAAGGACATATGCAATAATGGGTGATAATTCAGTGTTTTAGAGTTATTCCCATTTCATTTAGGGTATTTTTTTATATAGTTTGGGATGATTTGTAGAGCTGGAGCACTGTGTGTCTTCCATCTCCTCACTTTTTTAATAGCAGTTTTAACGTTAACACATGGTAAATGGTATATCTGTCCATACCCACAGAATTGTGTTTAAAGGTGTAGGTATTAAATGTATCTGAAATCATGCAGGGTGAAATTTTCTGAGAAGCTCAGCTGGGTGCATGACATATTGTGTTACCAAGGATCCTGTTAATACTCAGAAGGAGACAGCACAAACTGGATGGAGAGAAGCAGGCATTTGGTCCCCAGGACTTTTAAAGCCCCAGGATCTTAGATCAGCCTTGGAGCAAAAGTGGGGAGAGATCTGAGGATACTGTCCCAACATGCAGAAGCAGAAGCCCAAGTATCAACACTGGGCTTACACTGGCTATGGTTCTGACCTGATCCTTGTAACCAATATGTGCCCTTATGGCCCTGAGCCGATCCTTTCATTTGTCAAAAAGAAAATAGTGTGCATGCTTTGCTATTGGTCTAGATCCAAATCCCACTGAAAAGCCTTCCCTTGACCCACAGGGACTTCAGATAATTTATGGCAGGTACATTCATTTAGAAATTGGGATCATTTAATTGTAATTTTCCATCTTTCCTGAGCTACTGATTTTTAAAAAGTGGTATACATTCCCCCAATTTATGGAGGTTTCTATGTTTTGGGAGATAAAATAAAGGGTGCCCCTGGTCAAGGGATGTAGGATGGTTGAGGGCATTCTCTGTGCTGTTGTTCAGTTACTGAAAAAGCTCAGGTACTCCACTTTGTAGGTTGATTGCTGCTAAAGGTCCAGATCATTTTCCAACACGTAATTTTTTTACCACTTAGTGCAGAGTTTATTAAAATCATCCGTGGTCAAAGGGGAAGATGATGACTAAGAGGTCCAGGATAGTGAGATGGAGACTTTCACCTTGAAGTGGCCAATTTGAATGTGGGTCAATGGTGACTGAAAGTTATTGCCAAGTGATGGCCCATGGAAAATGATGTGGTGGCCTCAGCACAGCTCTTGGATGCTTCCAACTATTAATGGCACTAATTAGTTCTTTCTCTAGCAGTCTTAAGAGAAAGGCCAGTGACCGAACTGTTCACTGTAAGAGAGACAAAATTCTTGCCCATTCAGGCCTCCTTCAGTTCAGGGTTGAGGCATGGGTGGGGGGAGATGGAGGGAGGCGCTGTTTACTGGAGAACCTTGTTGTGAAATAACAGATGTCTTTATCCTTTGGAAGGTTACTGATATGGTATCTTTCCTCAGCACAAATTCCCGTAAGCTAAGAAAAACAGAGTTGACTGAATATATACTGATATTTCACAGCAAGCAAGAGACAAACAATGGATGAATCTAAATTAATGGTGGGGCATCAGCTAATGTCAAAAAAATGTTCAAATTCAGAGCCAATTAAGTTTGTATAATGTGAGTGTGAAAGTGCTGGTTAAAGACATGATAACAGCTGAACTGTAAATCAATTTATTTAAATGCATTTTTCTTTGATAGCAGAGTATATGCATATCATTAGCTTGCAAATGTGTCTAATAAGCCTGTCTACACTAATATGCCAAAAAGAGTCTAATTAACTTTCATAGTAAGCCAGTGGAGGATCCTTGATCGCATTTTCCTCACTGTATCCTTTAACATTAGCAAAGCAGCCCCTGTGACATCAATAAAAATGCTAGTTTATAATTAGGGCTATCTTGGCTTGAACAATAACATGGCAATTTGTGCAGCAATGGCTTCTGTTAATGTATTGGTTCATAGAACTCTGGACCGGAGATGCGGAGGCTGCCCTAGCTCTTTCCATTTCAAAGCTCAATGGCATTGTAGACTTTAAGAGGCAAGAAGGATTGAACAGCTGTAACATGCTGCTTTCTTCATGTGGAAAATGGTCAGTGGGAGAAAAGGCAGACTATTTGCATACACAATCCACATTTTATGTCTCAGATTAAATGTTTGCATATGGATAAAGCAACCACTCTAGCGCTTAAAGTCCAGATCCCACAAACACATGCATGCATACCTAATTTTACTGTTCGTGACTGGTCTCAGGGAACTCAATGGGTTTGTGCACACAAGTAAGGGCATGCACTTGTTGCTAGATCAAAGCCCAAGAGACTACATCTACGAGTGCCTTGTGTTGCCTATAAGGTCAAAAGGGAGGACTGGACACCCAGCATCAGCGAGGAATGCTTTGTACTGGGCACTTCTACTCATGCACACTTATTGGACAATAACTGAAATTACTGCACGGTATGGAAATGTGTCTACATATTCATGCCCATACTGCACACAGTAAATATGGTGACTTACACTGACTTGAGCATCAATTTGATAACTGTGTGATGCAGGTATCAAATTTCTGCCCGATTAGTTATTGCGCAGTAACGCACAGGTAGACACCTTACTGTGCAGTAACGCTGTGTATGTGTGGACAGTCCACACACAGCATTAATGCGCTTTAACTCCTGCACATGTAGACACTGGCCTATTCCAGCTTACTGTGTAGTAATGTACTGTGCAGTAAATTTAAGCTGGTGTAAATATACATACAGACATGCCCACTGTGTAGGAGAGAGCTCTAAGGGTCACAGCCAAACCCTACTGGAGTCAGTGAGAGCTGGGGACAGCCAGCCCTGCATGACTGAAGCTTAAGAGTCTTAAGCCCCTGGCTAGCATTAAGCATACAAATAGTCCTAGGTGGTCTCAGGCTTGATGCTATACCTGTGCTTAAACTCCTTACTGTATTGGGGATTTGGGGTAGTTATTCAAGCCTGCGCTATCGTCTTTTTGTGCATCACGATCAGAGAGAGGGGAGGAGATCAAGTCAGTTGCTCCTGGTTCTGCAATTGAATGTTGACATTTTCTTTATCCTTCTTGTGCCTCGATTTTCATTTTTGCAAACCAAGAATAACATTGCTGTCCTCCAAAGAGATTTAGGGTGGGGGTCTGGGGGAGTGGCTTGCAGATCAGTTTCTTATTGGAGAAGAGATATCAGAAATAGAATCTGGATATATTTTGGTTGTGGCCAACTGCATACATGAGTCTTTGAACAGAGGTGGCTATAACACACTGGGGTCCCAGTGGTGGCTGTAACGCCACCTGGTGGCTCCACAACCGTGCCCTGCTCTGTCCCTATGGTGCCCCCTCTGTCTCACCCACCATGCCTTGATGGTATTTATAATAAATAGGGAGGCAGTTCACAGGCCTTTGCGAGGCCTCAGTCACACTGGTCCCAGGCTCTGGCTGAGCCTCTGTAGTTGGCCATGCCCGGCAGGGCATCCAAACCCTTAAGAGTTAATTATGTGGCTCCAAAGCCTTCCTTTACCATGCCCCATGCCTCATGGGTGTTACAGGTATGTTGTCCCTCTGTTGGAGCTTCGGCCTCCTCAGTCTCTGCCCCTTTAATCTTGCTAGGTCTTCTAGCTTAGGGCCACAGAAGTCAAGCCTGGCTTGCTGCACCCTCTCTGGGCACTAATGAGATGTCCTCCTCCCTTACAGCTTCATCCCAGCCCACAGGTAGAAACAGTAACATAACATAAGCCCCTGGGCTATAACATAAACAAAACAATAGAAGCAGCCCTCTGCCCCTTTAAGAGGGCCAACCTTCTTTCATCCTTGAGACAGCATACCTCCCAGCCTGGCTTCTTGTGAGCTCCTAAGGCCTAAATCTCCCTGCAAGCAGGAAAGCAGTCTAACCAGTGTCCCTGGGTGCTTTTCCTGGGCAGGAGCTCCTAAACCTGCAGCAAGCAGGGCTAAACTGGCTTGCCAGCTCAAATTCCAGGCTTATGTACCCCCAAGGCTCTGCCTATGTTTGGTCAGATGACTGCCTGGGCTGGCTGCTAATTGCCTCATTAACCCTGTTGCCCTGGTAACCGGCAGCTGCTGCCCCCTGCCTAGCCTGCAGAGCTGCCTGGCTGGGCTGCTTCTCCTCTTAAAGTAACATGGAAAAATTGGGCAACTGGCTCTGAAGTTGGACCCAGAGAGTGACAGTTGATGGAACTGAATCAACATGGCACTCAATGACTACTGGTGTCCCCCAAGGCTCCATTCCTGGACATGTACTCTTTAATGTCTTCATAAATGATCTGAACACTGGCGTCAAAAGCAGACTGGCCAAGTTTTCAGATAACCAGGGATCCTGGTTTTCTCTAATAAAAAATCACAAATTCTCTGACAAAAAATTGCAAATTTTCCCTGCAGCCCTCTTAGCTCTGCTGGTGCCTCTAACTCACCCCCAATGCCATCCAAACCCTGATGGTGCCCCTCACTGCCCCCACAACAGCCCCCCACCCTACTCATGCTTCTTTCCCCCACCCACAGACCCTACCCCCCCAGCCCTGCTGGAGGGGGCCCCCAGCTGCCAGGGCTATGGGGCCATGGACACAAGTCTGCAGCTCCCTGCCCCCAACAGCAGGCAGCTGCAGCAGAGGCAGCATGAAGCCAGATCCCCCACTGCTCTGCCTACTCATGTGGGGGTGGGGCCAGCTCCTGCCCCCCCAGGCATGCCAGTGCCCCCCAGCCATGGCCCACAACCCCCCCCCCCCAGCCCTGCTGAGGGGCCCCCAGCCCCCTGCAAGCCTCACTTACCTCAGGCTCCAGGAGCAAAGAGTGAAGCTGAGCTGAGCCCCAAGCTGTTGCTGACTGAGAGCCTCAGGCTCCGTCCTTCCCTGTCCACCTCCCCCTCCCTCTCCCCCTTCAGGTAAGGCTGGGGGTTTCCCCCCCTGTTTGCAAACAGCTTTTGCAGGCTGGAGCTCGGCCAGCCTGCAGAGCTGTTTGCAACACCAGGGAATCCATGGGTTTATCTGCTAAAAGGAGAAATCCATGTTTTATCTGATAAAAAGGGAAATGCATGGTTTTCTCTGTTTTTCCGTGGGAAACAGAAAACCAGAATCCCTGCTGATGACACCAAACTTTGGAGAAGAGTCTCCACACTTAAGGATAGGCTGGTGATCCAGGCCAACCTCAATAGGCTTGCAAGGTGGGCAGATGAAAACCTGATAGCATTCAGTACAGAGAAATGCAAGGTGCCCCACCTCAGGAATAAAAACTCACATCACAGTTATAGGCTCAGCAATGCTACCTGTGCTAGCACCATGACTGAAGGAGACTTGGGGGTCATGACTGACCACAAAATGAACATGAGCCACCAATGCGATACTGCAGCTGGCAAACCAAACAAAACTCTGACTTGCATCTACTGATGCATCTCAAACAAGATCCAGGATGTCATCCTCCCACTGAACTCAGCCTTGGTGAAGCTGCAGCTGGAGTACTGCATCCAATTCTGGGCTCCACAATTAAGGAAGAATGTGGAGAAACTTGAAAGAGTCCAGAGGAAAGCCATGTGCATAATCAGAGGCCAAGAAAACAGGATTTTAGAAGAGAGGCTATGAGCTATGGGACTTTTCAGTCTGGAGAAGCGCAGGCTCAGGGGTGACTTGGTGGCAGCCTATAAGTACATAAGGGTTGTGCATCAGGAACTGGGGGAAGACCTGGGGATGACAAGGTCCAACGGTCAAATACTCCTGCATGACCATTTTAGGCGGGACATAAGGAAAAACTTCTTTACTGTCTGAGCCCCCTTTCATTTTCTTACACAGTGGCCTGCCCACTAGGCCATGGGCTTTGCCCTACTGAGAGTATTTTCCATCCTGGCTTTTGAAGTTGCCCTCCAAGACAGTCAAAAGGGGAAATCAAGGTAGAAAGAGAGGATGTTAGCAGGAACATGGCTCGAGATAGGTACTGCCCTGGAAGCAAGTGGCTCCTGAGTCCTGGCCTTAGCTTCTGCCTGAAGGCAGTACCTACTCCTTTTTGTCCATCTTAATGACTATTACAAAGGGTTGGGTATTTGACTGGAGGGGGCCATTGGAGGGGGTGAAATATTGATCAGAAATTATACAGAATTCCCAATAGGTCCAAATAAATCCACATAAGAAGCACAATTTTTCCATTCAGAAATGTGTCAGCTTCTACAGGACACGTGAAAGATACCATAAGCAAGCTTAGTGCCTGGGCTGGTGGTCAGGGCACTGTGCTGGGAAGTGGAGGACTCAGGTTCACTTTCCTGCTGGGGTCAATGAAGCATAAGAATCTGAGTCCCCCACTCTCTGGACAGGTACCTGTAATAGACTTACAGAATCTCCACTTAGCACATATAATAAGATGGAGCTGCTCTCCATAGTTCTGGTGACTGGATATTTTATCCAATTTGTTAAACAGCTGATGTAGTTGTCAAAGACTCAAATGTTTATTCTCAGCTGAGGATCAGCATTTTAGATCCTGTAAACTCCTCTTGCTACATGTCTATATAATGACATAATTCATCCTGCCCCTGGCTGTAGCCTCAAGCTCCCAGCTGGCAGCATCTTGCTCCAGGCCCCCTATGTATTTTCTTCAATGCCACCCAAAACATAGATGAGACTCCCTGCCAAACCTTACAAACCCACGTTTTTAATCTATCATTAAATCCTGCCTTAAGCCTCATCTCCAATGTGACATCTATAAATCATTCCTGTCTGATCCTGGTTAGGCAAGTGACAAGCCATGACTTCTATCTTTCTGCCAGACCCTCTTTTTTTCTCTCCTCTGCCTGCACATATCCAGCCCGTTCGCCTCTTTTATCTACCTGTCAAATTCTGTCTGTAACCCAGACAATGAGCCTGCTGGGCCTGTCTTCCTTTTTACTTCTCTAAATAGTGCTAAGTGCAGCTGGGCCCTGATCCTGCACTGGGGTACACCTAATCACTGCTTTAACACACATAATCATATATAGTACATAATAAGCATAACATCCAGGAATGTGCCAATGGAAGTGGTGGCATAGAAGCAGTGCCTGGAACCTTTTATTGCATTTCCTTATACATTCTCAACTTCTATTTTGTATGCATTCTGCCTGTTAACAGATAAGAGAAGTGGTATTATCAACAGTTTCTTGCTACAGACGTCCTATAAATTGGCAGGGGATAGTGGCAGGGCATGGCGAGGGTTAATGCTTTGTACTTAGTACAGCTTGACTCAGAAAATATAATACTGAACAGAAGCACATTGCAATGTGGGAATACACTTTGTGTGTCTATAACTTAGCATAAGCACAGAAAATTCTTGGATGATGTAGTAGTATAAAACAAAAGAAAGTTTTTGATAGGGAAAGTGTCCATTCAGGTGAACAAACCTAGCATCTCCTGATCTCCATTTGCAAAGGAATTCAAGGTTGCTGGCTTTGTACATTCATATAGTTCGGATATGCCTGCTCTGATACTGAGGGTAACAACTCTTTCCCTCTGAAAAATCCAGATATTGTCCCATGATCCTTGCTGATAACACTGGAGGTGAAGTATGATAATCCAATCTCAGGACTGTTAAAAAACAGAAGACCACAACATATGATCTTCAAAGAACCCAATGGTAAGTCTGAACTGATTACTTTGTATATCTTAAGCTCCTTGTAAAGTTTGAGAAACATTTTTTTCATACATTGCCTTTCCCAACTCATGTATAACCTTTTTGGTAATTTTCTCTCTCATTCTGAAGAGTGAAAGTAGGATCTTTGTTGCACATTAATTCATCTATTCTTTCAGTTGATTCTTCACTGAAAGTCAAAACTTCTGCCTGTGACATTGCTGGTTGCCCAGATCAGTGACTGATGTTCCAGGCTGAAACTTCTTAAATAAGATCTTGGTTTCTTCAGCATATACTATGATAATACTGCTGTGTTATGGTATGTACCACTAAAATCAATGGCTAGGGCCAGGCCTTTCAATAATAACCTGTAATAGGCATGGATCCAAATCTGATCAGGACACAAAATCAGTGGATGCAGGTGTCGCGGAGGATGTAGTCTTTCTGAACTTCAGGAAGGCCTTTGACACTGTCTCCCACCCCATTCTCATTAAAAAAGTAGGCAACTGTGGCATTTGATGCCTACACAGTCAGATGGATTGCAGATTGACTGAGGGGTCATACTTAGAGAGTGGTGGTGGATGGGCCATATTCGACCTGGAGGGAAATGGGCAGTGGGATCCCCCAGGGCTCAGTCCTTGGGCCCGCACTGTTCAATTTCTTTATTAGCGACTTGGACGATGAGGTGAAAAGCACCCCATTTAAATTTGCAGACAACACCAAGCTTTGGGGTGAGGTGATGCACGCTAGAAGGGAAGGACAGATTACAGCAGGACCTGGACAGGTTACAGGGGTGGGCAAATGAAAATAGGATGGGATTCAATACTGACAAGTGCAGGGTTCTGCACTTAGGCAGTAAGAACCAGCAGCATACCTACAGGCTGGGGAACTCCCTTCTCGAAAGCATGGTGGCAGAAGGATCTTGGAGTCCTTTTTGACTCCAAGATGAACATGGGACAACAATGCAAGGACAAGGACAGTAGGGCTAACTGTACCTTGTCATGCATCCACAGATGCATCACAAGCAGGGCCAAGGAGGTGATCCTCCTCCTTTATGCAACACTGGTCAGGGACAGCAGGGAAGACCCTACGAGGAGAGGCTATGGGACCTTAACCTGTTCAGCCTTCACAAGGGAAGGCTGAGGGGGAACCTGGTGGCTGTCTATAAATTTACTACGGGGGACCAGCGGGGAATGGGAGAGACCTTGTTCCCCCGAGTGCCTCCTGGAGTAACAAGGAATAATGGCCATAAATTGCTAGAGAGTAGGTTTAGACTAGACATCCAAAGGCACTACTTTGCAGTCAGGGCAGCTAGGATCTGGAACCAACTTCCAAGGGACATGGTGCTGGCTCCTACCCTGGAGGTCTTTAAGAGGAGGCTTACCTAGCTGGGGTCATCTGAGCCCAGTTTTCTCTCCTGCCCAGGGCAGGGGGTCGGACTAGAAGATCTACAAGGTCCCTTCTGACCCTATATCTATGAATCTATGAAAACCGTACCACTGCAGGGAGTGTGGCTGTACCCCACCTTGCCACTACCCTGAATTCACCTATGCACATTGTCACTGCGCAGTGAAGAGATTGATATTTTGGCAAGCTAGCTGGCAAGCTTTCCTAGTCAAAAGCACTGTGAGAACTGCACTTGAAGGCAAGCCCTGGAAAACACTCTTCTTTATCACCCAGGGGGAAAAGCTAACAGGCACAAGGTATTGAAGGATCTGGGAACTACTGATATGTTAAGGGACCTCAAGGAAGACAGTGATGTTGAAACAAGTCCTTAAGGGTGTCTTCAGGAGGCTCTACCTCTGGGCTGAAGGCAGAAGGGACAGCACAGATGAAGTATGTTGGAAACCTGTGGACGTTGGTTACCATTTGGCAACTTGACGCTAGCATTGACAGACCTGCTGATTGGCAACAGCTTTATGGCAAAAGAGTTCTCAAGGGAAGGCTGAAATAGCCCAGGAAACTAGGTAAAGATGATTAACTGGCCCAAGTAAACTCACAGCTCCTAATGACTCAGCACATGAGTTGA
Source organism: Crocodylus siamensis (assembly GCF_052110815.1). NCBI lineage: Eukaryota > Metazoa > Chordata > Crocodylia > Crocodylidae > Crocodylus > Crocodylus siamensis. Next base: position 45,655,622 of record NC_143399.1, read on the forward strand.
GGAGGGAAATAAATCCCTCCTTGATTCACCTGTTTAAGCTGCTGCCTTCAGATCTGCTGAGACTCACTGAGACTCTCCTCTGCTGTGGAGTACAAAGGTTGCAGGAGAGTGATTTTTTTGTCCTCTCTGTTGTCTGGCTGACAGACATGACATTGACACCGACAATCAGCAATGATTTAATGCTGATGGCATCTACATGACCAGTCGCATGGTTGGTAAACACAGATAAGAAGTAGTTGGGGCTCGCCCACCCCAATGCCTGAATAAGGGTAACTGGAAATGCCTTGCAGCCATAGCTGTGAGAAACATATGAAGTTAGAACTGCTTGGTCACAAGGGCCCGGGAGAACAGGCTAGGAGCAGATGTGTGGATGGATAGAGGGAAGCTCTCGCAGTTTTCCAGCCTTTAATATCCATTACATGGCTAGGGCTGACCCCTCTTTCCATGCTCCCTTTGCAAGCATTCATCCCTAGGCATGGTACTCCATAGCTGTAGGAGTAGCAGCGTACATGACTTCAAGAGAGCCAAGGGGTATGACATTGAACCATCAATCAGAATTCAGGGGTTGGTTGTACCGCAGTTGGCAATATGTTTGTAACAGATCAGTGGGCAATTTTCCAGTCTGATACTTCCACTCTGTCTGCGTCCTCCAAAGCACAAGGTACTGGGATGCTGGCAGCACAGAAGGCTTTGAAACAGACATCCATTGCAAGCCACATCATGCTGGATGAGTTCCAGAAAACAAGCCGTTGTTTGGTTTATTTGCAAATCTCTTAGTCCCAGGTTAATTAATCGTAGTAAATAACCCCTAAATCCATGGATAGAATGGCAGGTTCACCTTCACTCAGCAGCTTTCGCCCACACCACCTACGCTTCCTTACAATGTTTTTCTAATGACCTACACATGTCATGCATACAAGGGGTACAGAGGGGCCAAACCTGCCATAACCTTCATTTGCAGACCTCACCACAGTAAAGCATTTTTTGCATTGGCCAGATGCAGCTCAACCTCCTACTCTTTATCTGGGGTCGGGACAAAGGAGTATCTCATTGAAATGGCTGCAACAGTTTCTGGTTTATGGCATAAAGAAGAACACAACAAGCAACCCACTCTACTTTTCTAGAATCCATCTTTCTCAAGAACTGCTATAGAGTGTTAGCTGGTGAACTAGCCAGTGAACATTGTGCTAGCTGCCAGGGCACAGCCTCCTGAACAGCACTGGATTGCTGAGCTTTTAGTGGCCTTCCACAAGTTCTAGCTATGGAAAGTCTAGAAGCAAACGTTTGATGATTCAGCTAGTTTCTGTGCCATGTTACTAATGCACCCTAATCCTGTTGTCCGTTACTCTTCCATTCCTGTCCTAGGCTCTCTCTACAGCACTTTTCTAAACCCTTCCTGACCCACAGAAATTTCTGCTATTTCACCAGCTCTGGATGTCCACAAGACTCTGTTGGTGCATCTCATTGCTAATTTGCAGCACTCTCTTGGAGTGCTTTAGTATCGGCTTCTAAGTCTTACAGAACATTGATAAAGTTTAAAAACATCCTGTGGGGTAGGACCCTACTAGTACTTTTCACCTTACCAAATTCTAACCCAAGTTTCTAGATCACTTTAACCTATGATACCCCTGAATGATGTTCTTGTTACACTGGATTTCTATCACATCAGAAGCCTTAGACATATCCAAAGAAATAAGAAATTCAGCCAAAAGTTGGAATATGGCCACCTGCCTTCAGGTTTCACAAAGTGCCAATGATCCTTTGCAGATTCTGCAACCCAGAATAAGAGATGCAGTACAGAAAGCTGAAAAGTTCCTCACATTTTATAACTTGGCTGTGGAGTAGAAGTTGCTGAAGATTTTTAGTGGAAATTTTTATTGTTAAAAGATGCATTTTTTCTAAATGTGATATTTTTTATTTCCGATTTTTTGCTTATGTATATGGAAAACAACAAATTTAGGATTTTTTTTTCTTTTTGTTTCCCAAACTTTCTAAAAGGAAAATGTAAAACATGGGAAAGGGAGGTATATTGCCTATTTCACCAAGCCAAGCCATATCAGGAAGGTAACTAAGGAAAACATCCCTTCTGGGAGGAAATGGGTTGTGGCAGCTTATACGTTTGAGGAGGAGGAGAGATCTATGGTTAAGCTTATAGAATTCCCAAAATTCACCAATGTTTTTCTCCAGCACTCGACCTTCATAAGCCTGATTCTGCAATTCAGTCCAGGCAAGTGGGCGCATCGACACAAGACACTTACTACACATTGCCCAAATAAGACTGTGCAGTAGCATGTCACAGCAAAAACCATGCTAATAGCCTACTGTGCAGCATAATTAGGCTAATGCACAGTAAGCATCACTAAATAACCATGTGCTGGCACTATTGCCCAGTAACTTTAGGTACTGCACATTTAGTTAGTGTTTTATTAAGGAAGTACTAAACTAAATGCACAGTATCTAAGGTGCATTAATGAATATGTAGACATGCCCAATGAGGTATAGAAATAATTGTGAAAATCTAAATTCACCCAACATTTCGGGTGATATCACTGTCTTGATGTCTAGTGGGCAGCTGGTATCAAGTGGAGTGCCCCAGGGGTCAGTCCTGGGGCCAGTTTTCTTCACTGTCTTCATCAACAACCTGGAAGATAGAATGTACCCTCAGCAAGTTTGCAGATGACACCAAACTTGTGGGAGTAGTAGATATGCTGGAAAGCAGGGCTAGGGTTCAGAGTGACCTAGAAAAATTGTAGGATTGGGCCAAAACGAATTTCATGAGGTTCAACAAGGACAAATGAAAAATCCTGCATTTAGGACAGAACAATCCCATGTACTGCTACAGCCTGGAGGCTGACTGGCCGGGCAGCAGCTCTGCAGAAAAGGACTTGGGGGTTACAGTGAACAATAAATACTTGTTGTCAAGAAAGCTAACGGCATCCTGGACTGCATTGGTTGGAGTATTACCAACAGATCAAGAAAAGTGATTATTTCCCTCTATTCAGCGCTAGTGAGGCCACATCTGGAGTACTGTGTTCAGTTTTGGGGCCCCCACTACATAATGGACATTCACAAATTGGAGAGAGTCTAGCAGAGGGCAACAAAATGATGAGGGGACTGGGGCACATGACTTATGAGGACAGGTTGAGGGAACTAGGCTTATTTAGCCTAAAGAGGAGAAGACTGAGAGGACATTTAATAGCAGTCTTCAACTACCTGAAGAGGGGTTTGACAGAGGATGGAGCTAGACTTATCTTAGTGGTGGCAGATGACAGAACAAGGAATAACAGTCTCAAGTTGCAGCAAGGGAAGTTTAGGTTAGATATTAGGGAGAGTTTTCTCACTAGGAAGGTAGTAAAACCCTGGAACTGGTCACACAGAGAGGTGGTACAATCTCCATCCTTGGAGGCTTTCAATTCCTGACTAGACAAAGCTTTGGCTGAGATGATCTAGTTGGGGATGGTCCTGCTTTGAGCAGGAGGTTGGACTAGATGACCTCCTGAGGTCCCTTCCAGCCCTAATTTTCTATGATTTCTATGATTTTCCTAGATTTTTTTAATTTTGAAAAAAGAATTAAAAAATCTAAAGATCTTGGCCACCTTTCCAGATAAAACATAGTTAAATGTTAAGGAATAGCTTACAACCATCAATATATAGCAGTGCTGAAAGTTAAACAGCTGATACATTCCACACTAGAAGCGACTACACTGAGAAACTTCCTATCATATAACAACAGCTTGTTAAACAATTTTGGCATTAATCAGATGTGTCCTCATTCAGAAGACTTTTTGATGAATACTATTCAGCAGTCCTATTAGCATTAAGCTAAATCAGTTCTTCTAGAGATATCACAACAAAGTGGCTGTTCTGATTTACCACCTTAATATTAATATCATAATGATGGACCCAAGGGAGGAGAAACACCTGCCAATGTAACTGCCATTGCAGGCATCAGGCAGAAGGACAGGGCTGTTTGGAGCTGAGTTTCTCTCATATATGGAAGGGGGTGGCTGATGCACTGCAGAACCTTTCCACATTGCCTATTAAATACGCCAGTTAATCTTCCCTCTCATCTGCTCACTGGGAGAGGTTTGGGAACTCACGGTAAGTGCCAAATTGATCACATCTGCCTCTTCAGGGCGCAATATAAACAGATGTTTCTGAGCAGTAATAAAAGGTTAAATATTTTAATAAGAATTAGCCACATGTTGAAGGTGAAATGAGCTTCTTTCTCCTTTTTTTGTATGCAAATGAACTGGAAGCTTATTAACAAGATGAGAGGCTGGAGTCTAATTAGCAACAAGACTAGGGGAAGTCTGATGTAGCTGAGTCAGCAAACTAACTGGATAATTACTGTAGCTGGACTTTGGCAACGTCTAAGCACCTTATTAATTACACATGCAGAGCATGCATCTACTATAACTCCTAACCTAATCATTTTAACTTAGGTGGAAGTATTTTAGATCTGCTCTTGCCTTGGTTCAGCAAAGTACAGAAGCACATGCATAGCTGACGATGCGATTACTTCTAAATATAGGAGGGTCAGGAAATTCAGCAGCCTTGGGCAAGTCCCCACAAACCTGGATGTGAATGTAAGCATTGTGTCTATGACTCTGATCCTCCCAGCATACATAAGCATAAGCACATAAGTATAAATCTCCCCATTGGTTTAAAGGTAAGCCAAGTTAGTGACCAGATCTAGCAGACGGTGCATCTTCATTGCAGAGTAACTCAGGTCGTATACCTTCAGCTTCTCCATCAAGTTAGCTTAGGCACACTAATGTAATAACCTGGCAGCTCCAAAGAGTGGTTGTGCTGTTGGTAACTGATGAGTGACCTATACCCCGGGATGAGCCAGCCAACTTGAGATAACAGTACTGTCACTCAAGTTTATGATTTTTGCCTAAAAATAGGATTCAAGTTAAGGCTCACACTCAAGTTAACTTTGCAGTGGACACCAGCCCAAAATTTACCATGACTTAAAATGCAGTGTGTTTGAATGGGCCCAACTTACAAAGCAACCCATGTTGCTTTGTACAACTGCTCTCTCCTCATCCTTAACCACCATTCTGCCACTTTGTGCTATGCACAAATCTCAATAGCAGCAATCGTATTTTTATATAGATCCATTATAAATATTTGTATCATTAATGAAAACTTTCTGTAACCGTGGGCTATATGCCAGTTTCTTCAGAACCCCACTAGAGGAGGTTTCCTCACAGTAACTTTTTGAGACCTGTCAGTCGGCCAGTTCCTCACCCATTTAGCATGTGCTTTTTTGATCCTGTATACTACTAATTTTAAATTAGCATTGATACTGCATAATTCTCTCAGTCTCAGGATCTGATAGTAAAACATGAATGAAAGAATTCTACCTTGTCTGTTTAGACAGTGAGCAATTTGGGACATAAACCGTCTCTTTACTGTGGATTTATATAGTGGATAGCACAATGGGGCCCTGATCTCAGCTGACACCTGGAGAGGCTACTGTAGTACAAATAGCAAAAGCCTTCTGGCAATCACTGAATTCAAAAGTGGTTGAGATATTTAGTTTGAGAAAATGAAGGGATGAGCCAGGGGTCTTATTAACTGACTATCTTTTCTAAATAAGGCTGCTTTGAGGACCCTGTGGCTGGCTACCTGATAGCAGGCCTGATACAGTCAAAATACTTCCTTTTGAAAATTAAAGCTCCAGAAAAATCATTATCCTTCAAAAATCAGCAAGCACTTTGGAATATACAGATTACATAGTACATACAGTTACATGTGAAAAGAAAATTTGTTGTATTGGACAAATTACCAGGAAAGTTTTAAAATGTGAGATATACTTTAGTGTGCAAAGATGTCAGTGAATATAAATTGCTTGGGGTTTTTTGGGAAATGGATATAATGTTATTGATTTTGACTGGACTGTTATTTTGATGCGAAATTTTTAAAAAAGTTTGTTTGTTTTTTCATTTTCACATATGTTTCCTGCAGAATGTATTATTTCTTTAATGACAAATAGGAAAAAAACAGTTCTTGGTGTCTGAAAATCCTAATATTCAGAGGCTGAGGGGACAGTGGGATTTAGGAGCTTAACCTACCTAGGTACTTTATAAAAACTATATCAGGCTTTATCTATGTCACTATATATTTAAAACCTGAACTTATAGCACCTCTGAAATGGGACTTAGGTGTTTAAATTTAAAAAAAAATCTTAGTATTGGGATGATGTAGAGATGATGGTCCACGGAAAAAGGGTGAGGCAAAGGATTTCTGTGGGTGATATATCTTATTTGAACAGCTGTACAGATGTAAGGGACAGAGACAAGCTTTCAGGTATCACTGTATCCTTCCTCAGGTTTCTTGTCTCTGTCCCACCCAGCTATACAGTTGACCTAATAAAAAGTTATCACCCACAAAATATGTTTGCCTCTTAAATTACTTAAGGACCTATTAAGGACATCCTTTACTTTAACCATTTGTGTAACACCATTCTCTTTCATCAAAATACTTCCAGACACACTCAACACAAATTCCTGGCAATTTTATGAATGAAAGAATCCTTTTTCCAACATCTATTTTGACGATAATTTTTATTCAGTTTTTTGTTTACTTTGCTATTGAATCTTTTGCTTTTAAAAATTCCCATCACCTGAAACAACCCAAGCAAAGTTACAGGGCAGGTAAAGCGAGGTGGAGGTGGGGGGAGAAGAGGAGAAAAAGTAAAACGAGGAAAGAGAAATGCAAAATCTTCAACTCCAACATCCATCTCTTTTTCCTTTGCTCCTTCTTAATTTTGACAGTTCATTTTAGCCTTCCATAGATTGTTTTTAATATTGAAAAGGTGAATATCTACATTAAAATAAAACATCTCATTAAACAAAAAATCAATTAACATCTTAGTTGAAAAAATCATGTTCTGTTTTAAAAACTCATGAAAAAAATGTTTACTTCTTTTTCTATATCCTTTACCCCATTTTCCAATTAGCTGTAGCACAAACTTTCAGCTCATTTAGGACTTCATTCAAAGGTTGTTGACATCCATGGAAAAATACCTATGACTATCAGTAGGTTTGGAATATAAAACTAGTTTAAATGCCAGAGGGTAAATGGGTCTACCAATCATGTGGAGATAGTAGCCACATTATTCCCCTGCTTCAGGAGACAGGAAATTCATCTTAAAACTAAAAGCAGCCAATGAGTCACTCCTGTAATTTGCACCTTTGGAAAGATATAACAGGACTTATGACTTGAGGTTTGATTCTTAATTTTCATTTTTAATTAGCTGGGAATCTCAGAGTCTCTGAGCTTTCTCTCTTCCTTTTCTAGCTGAAATTTGTAGCTGATGAGGAGGGAGGGCAGTCAGCATTAAAATGTCAACTTTGGGGTAGAATAATTGTCTTGGCTGCAGCTCTGAATAAAGAAGATATTACTCTTAAAATGGGGGAAGAAAGCCATTCCAAGTAATAAGAAACCACTTTCCATTTAAAGGTCACAAGCAGGCATGCTCAGGCTGGAAAAGAGCACTGAGACAAAGACTCACTTGGTCTGATGAGTTACTCAATAAAAATTAGGGTTTACCTCTATATCTATCTGTAGGGCATCCTCATGCCTCATGCTAAACTTTTCTTCTCATCTGCTTTTTTTTGGAATTCATTTTGTTTTGAAGCAACCCTGAAATACAAAGCTGCCCTCCATCAAAACTAATGAGTGTTCTCCCAAGCAGAGTAGCACTGGAAAGCAACTACTGATCAATTCATTTCTATCTAGCTGGTTTCTTGGTTGGTTCTTAGCACTGCATCCAAGACCTGGCCACTAATGCCAAATATTGCTCTCTCCTCCTTCTTCCCAGTTCCCAAATGGTACAAGTAAAAGAGCTGGGTTAGTAGATTCATAGGATATGAACTTTTTCAATATTCATATGTGAGAAACATGCACAAAGAGAATGCCAAATATCTATAGCGTGCGTCTCTGCATGCAGCACTTACTGTGAGAAAGTTAAACCAAAGGGGTGGCTTGCATTTAGTTGTGGGATCTTGCTCTTGTCTGAGCAGATTCAGTCTATACTCTAGCCCCTTTTCCTATCAAAAAAATTCTGTCTGCACAGAGATATTTATTATTTGTTTCAAACTGTGCATTCCTGGTGCTACCTCAAGTAAAAAGGGACTGGCGTGTGGAACACATTACCAGCCTCTCCATCTGCTTCCATTAGCACACAACCCTGAAGAAATGAACTGTAAACCCAGAATGGCCTTGGGGTCAGCAATGGTACTATTAACCTAAGGCTCTGGGCTGCTGAGTCACATTTCCAGAGAAGGGTACAGGCAGGAGCCTCGCTCCAGAAAGCATGTCAGAGAAGCCAAAGGGCCAATCTTCTAGCTTTCTTCAGAGCAAGAAGATAAAGAGCGCGTGGGCCGAGAGTGATGAGCCCAAACACAGATGCTGAGGAGCGTCTCCAGCTGGGCCTTTTCTAACAGAAGTGTGATAGACTGCAGTGTTTCTCAACCTGTGGTACGCATAACCCTGGGAGTATGCAAGACACGGGCAGGGGGTATGAGGGTGCTGCATTTTGATCTTTGCCTGCTTGGGCCGGAAACTCCAGCTGCTGCCTCTCCCATCGTGTCTGGCGCGCTGGGGCTTTCACTCCCCAGCATCAGTGTGCCAGGCGATAGGGAGGGAGGCCCCATACAGGGTGCTTTGTCCCAGGCCACAGTGGAAAAAGTGGGACTCGGCTCGCGGCAGCAAAACCAGAAGTGCCACGGTGGGACTTACGGTTTTGCGTTTGCCGCATCGATCAGCAGGAAGTACATAAGGTATCAAAGGTTGAGAAGCACTGTGATAGAGGGCAAGGAAGACTCTCAAGCATGTAAGGCTATTCCCATGATAGTTTCTGAACAGCAAAACAGACACCTCTTGAGTGAAGACAGGTTGAGATTCTCAAAGACCAAAACTAGAGATCTGCATATTTACATCCGTCCAGTCTGGGGCCCACCAAAACCTAAGAATTTTAACAGCTTAATAAAGACAGTTTCATGGACCCAGAGGGACAGCCTTCCATCTTAAGCTCCCTCTGTGCAAAAATGAAGTTTATTTCCTACCTATGGGGACTTTTTACCATCTTGTACCATCTACACTTTTCCCAGAGCCTTACAAAGGGACTTTAATACCGAAAGCTTGCAGAAAAGGACAATTTTCTTGCCATTTTCCAGCTGATCTAATAAAAGGTATCATTTTGGAACCAAGAGTTCTAGTTTTTTTATATACCAGCTTAATAAAAGCACATTTAGATATTTGTCTAAAATAAGTGTTAGGAATGTCAACATTGTTTCAAATTGTTTTTCCCTAAAATTTCCATTGTGTGAGAAAAAAAAGGTATGACTAGTTTGCGAGGTGTTTTTGACAATTTTTGACCATGCCTAATTTCTACTGCAATCTTCTTTCAGACTGAATCTGTCAATACCTTTTGTGTATTGATGCTTTCTAATATGTTTTGTTATTTTAATTATACTAGGATCTGCAAGCAAGATACAGGCTCTGCTGTGCTAGTCGCTGCTCAGACTTTCTATCTCTCACACACACGCGCCCCCCACACATACAACAATAAGAGAGTCTCTGTTCCATTAAGTTTATAATCTAATTTGACAAGGGATCTAGAGGAAGGATTAGCCCCATGTACAGAGGGAGGTATAAACTGCAGGACTTGCCCAAGTCGGTTCAAAGAGACTAGCAGAGATGAGACGTGAACCCAGAGCAGTTTCCTGAAAGTCTGCCATACCCACATCACTGTCCTTCAGTTTTACTTTGAGTACCGCAGAAAGGGACTGCAGTTGCTACCTTGAACCTTCACTCTTTCTGCTGGTTAAAGAGATTCTGTTCCCTTTCATGTTCCCAGCCCTCTTACATTCTTTTAACACTATTTATTCCCAATCCTTTCTTCTCTCCTTATAGCATGTTCCAGAGGAAAGGGGCATCTGCTCAAATATCCCTCTTCCCTAATGCCCTCCCTCCCCCCAGCTAAGTCATATCACAAGAAACGTTGCCATCAGTTCCTCCAGTGCTTAGCTCAGGAGCTAAAAGCAGAGCCTGAGCTGCACAGAGCCAACCCCACTGTTATGCAGGTGCTATCTGAAGCAGCACCACTTATCTCCATCCTTCAGAGTTCATTTTTATTTTCCTTTAAGCAGCACACACCCAATACTCTGTCTCTGCCTCTCTCTTATTCCTTCCACTTAATGTTTGAAGCCAGAAGATCTGTTACCTTGTTATCATTATTATTTTTAACAAGCTCTTATGCCCTCTCTGAATCAAGCAGCAAGTACACAGGCCTCATCAATTTCCATATAAAGCTATTAAAATTCTACCTCATTAGCAATAATTAAAAGGTGCAGCCCACACTCCCAATAGATCACACTTCAAGCCAGGGCCATTAAAAAAAAAAAAACAACAACTAATCTTACAACTCCTCAAACATCTTAAATAATCAGGCAATGGAAAGGAAGAAACAGAGAATTATTGCAGTGAGATAGGGTCGGTTATCTAAGCCGGCAGCTTAGTTTATCCTTGGAATGTAACATTTTTGGAACAACAGAACTCAACAAAAAAAGAATATTAACAATTATCAAAGGGTAATTGTATGTGATTATACTCCTAATCAAACAGTGGAAAATGTCCCACTGGTGTGGGATGGTAAGGGTAGCGGCTAGCCTAAGTTTTAAGAAGATCTCATTTGTTCTGCCCGGTTTTCTGTGTGACCTTGCAACTCACTTCAGTGCCTAAATCCATGGGAGTCAAGCACCTAAATATCTTAGAGGATCTGTGCCTTAAGCTATTTTTATCTGCTTCCTCCTCCTCCCCTCTCCCCTTTCCCTCCCCTCGTGGAGCAAGCCCACGCACTGTGCACACCACCCAGAGATAAGGCCAGTTCATTAATGCACGAGCTTGCAAATTTGGCAGTAGTGACAGCTTGGGCACAAGCCTAAGTAGACTTGAATATGTATTCTCTGTCTGTCCATGGCTGAAGAACCCAAACACAGTGCCAGGGATGCACGCTTCAGGGCCCCTTGAGCCATCTACACTGTTTAATTTGCAGGCTTCAGAGCACATAGAGTACATGCCTTTTAGTAGCCCTGATCTTTCTGTGGTGCTCCTGGCCTTGCTGCCTGGGCATAGTTTCACTGAAGGCTTGTGCTGGGGAATACTGCAGGAAAGATGTGACACTTTGAAATGGATGCAGTGGTACATCCGGATGCAATGTAGCCACCTTAGTACAACAGTGGGGGCATGCAAATTAGTGTTCTTAAGACAGCATGACTCATTTCACCCAGGCTTCAAACTTCAGCTGGCTGAAAAGTAAGAAATGTTTTTTAAAGGAGATTCAAATATTTTGCCAGATTGTCCCCAACTTTTGTGCAGAGAATGGAATTGATGCAGTCCTGCATGTAGGGCAGTGCTTTAAATACAAAAGACTGGGCACATCTACACAAGACATTTACTGCAGAACTGCCTAATTAGCTCCACAATAAACATATCAATGTCTACACGTGCAGCCATAGGCAGTGGAAGGCAGGGGCTAACAGGGCTTAGCCCACCCCAAATAATTTTGCGGTGGCCAGTAACAGCAGCACCACCATGGCACTGCTGTCCCGCAGCACCTGGCACTGCTCAGCACCACTGCCACGTCCCACCACCACAGTGCTGCACCCAGCACCCCCAATATGTGCTCCTCCGCTGCTGGTGTGTGCCAGCCCCACAACAGCCCTCAGCCCCTCCATGCTCCTCAGTTGGCGCACGTCAACCCTGCAATGGCCCTCAGCCTCCCCAAATAATATTTTCTCCTGTTGCTACCATATGCAGCCCTATTGAGCCACACAAAACTAATAAATTCTGACACAAGTTAGTACTTGTAAATACAAATACTAGCCTGCAGTGGAGTTTTTTCTTGTGCAGCAGTGCACACGCAGACCTGGACCCCGCTCACTTGGGCACAAGGGTGCCTCAGTGTGGGGCTGCCTGCTGGCTAGCCCCTCACTGGAGCACCCTCATACCCCAGCCAGCCCCTCCTCAGCACATTGAGTTGGGTAAGAGCACCCTGGGTTTGCAGGCTGATTCCTCAGTTCCCTGCCAGCCAGGGTTGCTCCAACCTGGCTCAATGTGCTGCATGCCCAGGGATACATGCAAACAGTGTTCCCCAGAGCAATAAACTCCAGTGAGATGCACACCAGTTTATTGCTGAGCACTGATAGGCATGTGTCAACATATCCACTGTGTTCTTTAATGATGTCACCTACAGGAGATAAACAACCATGGGCTATAACAACCATGTTATAAGTAGCTCTGAAATGGACTGATTGATATTACCTACCATGGCCTAAAGAGCATCAACTAGTCCCCAACACACCCATATGAACTTAATGTCAGATCTTCTTCCACCTATGGGTTGTCTGAGCTGTCTAAGTGTCTACATGCAATCCTATGCCTCCCTTGTTGAAAGACCCGTTAATGTGTCCAGTTTGGTAATCTGTCTTCATCTTGGCCTTAATGCGATGTCACAAAAAACACCGAAAAGGAGCACCTTTTGTATTAGTGGTTTCTCAGAGATTCAAACCAGGTGAAATGGTAACACATTTAGGCATTTAGAGCATTTATAGATGTCCTCTGGGAGGTGGGGGGGGCACTTTAATTAGCATAGCTCTGAGAGCTGCATAATTAAAAGCACCTGGAACATCACATGTATCAGTGTCCCTGTGCTGCAAAATGGCAGCGGAGTTCTTTGAACTTAAGTTCATGAAACGTTCTGCATTTATTTGAACTTAAGTTCATGAAACGTTCATAGGGGACTCCCTCCTCAGAGGAACGGAGGGACCCATCCACCGCACGGACCCCAATATGAGATAAGTGTACTGTCTCCCAGAAGCCAAGATTGGGGACGTCACAAGGAAGATCACTGACCTCATCCGGCCTTCCGACTACTATCCTATGGTCCTCATCCACATGGGAACCAATTATGCAGCCCACAGTAGTCCAGACCAGATCATGGATGATGACGTGGTTCTGGGGGCCAAGCTTAGAGAATTGGGGACCCAGGTGGTCTTTTTGTCTCTCCTCCAGGTTAGTGGAGGCTGTCAGTAGCAGAGCACCTGCATCCGTGAGGTGAACTGGTGCCTTAGGAGTTGGTGGCGTCACGCCGGATTTGGCTTCCTGGACCATGACCCACACTTCAGAGCAGAGGGCGTCCTGGGGCACGATGGTCTCCATCTGTCCCCCAAAGGTAAGAGTTTGTTTTCTTACAGGCTAGTTGACCTCCTCCAGTGGGCTTTAAACTAAGTTCATCAGGGGATGGGAATCCACAGGAGCAAGAGAAAACTCAACCAGGTGTAGGGCCTGCCCAGGTAAGAGCTCAGGTATATATCAAGGGACCAGTTGTCTCTCAGGAAGGGAGGTGCCCAGGGCTCCCACAGGGGGATTCAGGTGTCTCTTCACTAATGCACGAAGCATGGGGAACAAGCAGAAGGAGCTTGCTCTCCTGCTTGCAAGTAGTAAAATCGACCTGGCTGGCCTAGTGGAGACATGGTGGGATGACACTTTTGACTGGGCAGTAGACATAGAGGGCTATAGGTTGTTTACAAGGGATAGGAAGGGGAAAAAAGGTCGGGGAGTTGCGCTCTATGTTAGGGAACAGTATACCAGTTCTACCTTCCAAATGGGACCAGAGGAAGGCTTAACTGAGACCCTGTGGGTCAAACTTCAAGGAGGGCGGGGAGAGGGATCTGGTGGTAGGGTTTACTACAGGCCACCACATCAAGAGGAAGAGCTGGATCTGGAATTCTCCAGGCAGCTGGGGGAGGCAGTGCGTGCAAAGGATGCTGTGGTCATGGGTGATGTGAATTACCCTGACATCAACTGGGATGAGCAGTCAGCCAGGTCTAGCCACTCACAAAAGTTCCTGACGTGTGTACAGGACCTACACCTCGTGTGGGAGGTACTCATCCCTACTAGGGGAAATGCCATACTGGATCTGGTGTTAGCCTCTGGGGACGACCTGGTGGAGGTGCTAGTACAAGGGAGGCTAGGGGACAGTGATCATGAAATGATCCAGTTTGCTATTCAGAGAAAGGTGGGGAGGGTAACTAGCACAGCGCAAATGCTTAACTTTAGGAAAGCCAACTTTGATGTGCTCAGGGCAGTAGTCAGGGAGGCACTTGGAGCCCAGGGTGTAGCTAGTATGGGGGTCCAGGAAAGGTGGTCCTTCCTCAAGGAGGCTATCCTTGGGGTGCAGCAGGACGCAATTCCTCTGTGCAGGAAGGCTGGAAAAGGGTCCAAGAAATGTTCATGGCTGAGCACAGATATCCAGGCTGGCCTGAGGGCAAAGAAAAAAGCGTACTGGCGGTGGAAGCAGGGGGCAGGGACAAAGGAGGAGTACACCTCCCTGACCCAAGCTTGTAGGGATTTGGTAAGGGAGGCTAAAGCAGCACTGGAGCTTAGATTAGCTTCTGGGATTAAAGATAACAAAAAGTCCTTTTTCAAGTATATAGGTAGCAAGAAGTCGTCTCGGGGTAACATTGGACCCCTACAGGGCAGGGCAGGGCAGTTGGTGATGGACATGCAAGAGAAGGCAGAACTCTTCAATAAGTTCTTTGCCTCCATGTTCCTGTCCGCTGACAATGGGGTGCTCTCAGGCGACAGTGTAGAGAGGCCCAGGAAGGACACGAGTCCCCCGATTGTTAGTTCAGACCTAGTTAAGGATTACCTGGAGGGCTTAGATGTGTCCAAGTCAGCGGGCCCCGGGTGACCCTCATCCGCGGGTGCTGAGGGAATTGGCTGGTGTCATTGCGGAGCCATTGGCATGGCTGTTTGAGGACTCCTGGTGCTCGAGCCAAGTCCCTGAGGACTGGAAAAGGACCAATGTGGTCCCTATTTTCAAGAAGGGGAGGAAGAAAGAGCCTGGCAACTACAGGCCAGTCAGCCTCACTTCTATGCTGGGGAAGGTCTTTGAAAAAATTATCAAGGGCCACATTTGTGAGAGCCCTGCAGGGGAAGTGAGGTTGAGAAGTAACCAACATGCGTTCGTGCCAGGCTGATCCTGCCTGACTAACCTGGTCTCTTTCTATGACCAGGTAACAAAGAGCTTAGATGGGAAGGAGGAAGTCAATGTCATCTTCTTGGACTTCCAGAAGGCTTCGACACAGTGTCCCACCCAATTCTGGTGGCAAGCTGAGGGACTGCGGCATGGACGAATGCACGGTCACATGGGTGGCAAACTGGCTCCAGGGGCACACCCAGAGGGTGGTGGTGGATGGGTCGATGTCGACCTGGGAGGGTGCGGGCAGTGGAGTCCCCCAGAGCTCGGTCCTTGGGCTGGTGCTGTTCAACATCTTCATTAGCAACCTGGACAAGGGTGTGGAGAGCACCCTGTTCAAGTTCGCTGATGGCACCAATCTGTGGGGTAAAGTGAATACACCAGCAGGCAGGGACCGCATCCAGGCAGACCTGGATAGGTTAGAGAAGTGGGTGGATCTGAACAGGATGCGGTTCAACAAGGACAAGTGCAGGGTGTTGCACCTGGGGAGAGGGAACCAGCATTATGATTATAGGTTAGGGGCTGACCCTCTTGGCAGCATAGAGGCAGAGAGAGATCTTGGAGTTAGAATTGACTCCAGGATGAATTCGAGTCGCCAATGCGACGAAGCAATAGGCAGAGCCTACCACACCCTGTCCTGCATCAACAGGGGCATCACTAACAGGTCCAGAGAAGTCTTGCTCCCCCTCTATGCGGCACTGGTCAGGCCGCAGCTGGAGTACTGTGTCCGGTTCTGGGCACCACACTTCAAGAAGGACGTGGAGAACCTGGACAGGGTCCAGAGGAGGCCACTCGTATGGTTGAGGGCCTCCATGGCCAGCACTATGAGAAGAGGATGAGGGACCTGAATCTCTTCAGTCTCTGCAAGAGGAGACTGAGGGGGGATCTTGTGGCTGCCTACAACCTTATCAGGGGCCACCAGCAGGGACTCTGGGAAAGTCTGTTCACCAGGGCCCCCCTTGGAGTCACCAGGAACAACGGCCACAAGCTGAGGGAGGACAGGTTTAGGTTAGATATTAGGAAGAACTACTTCACTGTAAGGGTGGCCAGAGCCTGGAATAGGCTTCCCAGAGAGGTGGTGCTCTCACATTCCCTGGAAATCTTCAAGAGGAGACTGGATAGGCACCTGGCTGGGGTCTTATGACCCCTGCCACCCCCAGTGCTCCTTCCTGCCCATGGCAGGGGGTCGGACTAGATGATCTGTCTAGGTCCCTTCCCACTCATTGATTCTATGATTCTATGAGTGTTAGTTTAAAGCACCACACCGCCATTTTTCAATGCACAGATGCTGATATTTGTGATGCTGGAGTTGGCTGGACTGCAGTAATTTCCATGCTCCAGCAGGCTCAATTAGTCGAGTCTGCTCCAACACCCTGGAATTTCAACACATCAGAGCAGCTTCCCTGAACGTGTATAGGAGCTGTTAAGTACCAGAAACTAAAAGATGGAATAGATTCTGGCCCAATGCATCTTCAGGCAGAAAGGCCTGCCATTTGTCTGTTCAGCTGCTAGTAAAACTCCAAACTTGCTTCCAGAAAAGAACAAAACAAAACAAAATATTTTTCTTATTAAGGAGCTAAAATGAATGGAGTCATTTCCCCAAGATTCTCAAAATGATCTGAATTAAATAATGATCTGTGTTCTTTTTGCCTTCCTTTGCCTCTCATTGATATGCCTGGGCAGTCCTTTCTGTTATTCCCATTTCCTGACTTTGTCACTCCATGTTTATGTGTCCATCTTTAGATATCTGTGATATCCTTCAGAAGAGGACTTCCCCTTTTTCACTTGTCTGGGAAGTGCCTAACACCCCCTGATGACACATCTTTGAATTTTTTTTAAATAAGAGGGATTTGCTTTATTTTTTTCCCCAAAGGCCATTTTTTAAGCAACCTCCCCGCCTTTAAATACAAATATTTATGAGGCCAATTGATTTTTGTCGAATTTACTGTGAATAGTTTTATTGACCTTAATAGCAAAAACATTCAGTACAGGAAAATATTCAGTAATGGTTTCTGCAGAGGTTCTGAATAAAAATTCTGTGGAAAAAACCTTTGTGAGGAAAAAAAAATCCATTTTGAACCCTGCAAAAGAGAAAACTATTTTTCTTCCTTTCCCACTAGCTCCAGTGGCTTTACTACAAATAATCAAATAAATCAAGTGCTCTAACATTTCATTTCTATTTTTCAGCTTTATTTTGTTCCCTTTTACAAATTGTAGATGAACTAAGTAATTTTGCAATTCACTGTCATTTAAATGCATCTGCTCTTCTTATTGTGTTAGTAGTATTTGCATTATGGTAGCACTTAGGAGTCCCAGAACATTATGCCTACTGCCAGGCAAACAAACAAAAATGTTCCCTTACAACTGACCACCAGCAAAAGGCTGTCACTGGCTCCTGTACATTTTGACTATGTTGATCTTCAAGGAACTAAAATATATTTAGAAGTAAAGTTGTGGTAACTGGCACATCTCCTCATCTTCATTCCAATACAAATGCTTTTATATTTGCATCACTGCTTATGAGCCAGAGTGTAATTCCAATGTCAAGTCACATCAACTACTCATTTCATCTCCTCCTACCCCCAACCACAAGCCATGCTGCAGAGGGTGCTGAAAGAATGTAACAAGTTCAAACCCAGCAGTAAAGGGTTAAAAGCACTGAGCCAGATTTTCAACTAGTGCCAGTTGACATAGCTCCAGTGGCAATCCCAGATGTTGCACCAGCTGAGGATTTGGCCTGTTAAATTACTAATATTCTTATCCCCTTCTGGGCTGAGCTGTTAGAGGATCCTGTGGGTTGTTTCCATTATGAGGAGAAATGACAGTTTTCAAAGAAGGATTGTTTTGTGGTAGGGAGGGGTGGAAAGGAGGGACAATACATTTTTAGAAAGGGAGGGGTGGGATCTACTTCACCCTGATAGCTTCTCTTTCAGGTATCTCTGGTCTTTCCTTCTCTCACAAGCACCCAGTAAAAGAGAAATTAAACCACTATGGGGTGGAGGGACCTGGCACAGCTGAGGCAGATCTGGAGGGGAAGGCCCCCAGATCCCTTTTAGCTTAGCTGGCAGGGAGCTGCACTCCCAAGCCGCATGAGCGAACAGAGTGTGCAAACAGGTACGCTCTGTAAGGGCATGCTGGTGTTTGCACCCGCGTTCGCGCAGGCGAGCAAGCAGGAGGGGCCAGGAGGAAATCTTCAACAAGAGAAAGGCAAAAGCACCACACCAAATAAATAAAAATGTTGTGGACATGGAGTGCAGCTAGGGTCCCTGCCTGGGGGATGCTGCCCACCCGGGGCTTCTCTGAGGCCTCCACCCAAACAGAGCCCGTGGGGGGGCTGACATCACCCTGCCCCCTGGCCTGCGGGAGATGCCTGGCGGGGCCGGGGGGGCAGGGATTGTCCCACAGGTGCCCATCTTAGGGCCCTGGAGGCACAGGTGAGGGAGCTCCAGGAGGAGGTTAGCAGGCTGAGAGAAGCAGAGGATGAAATTGATGGGTATTTTCTTTCCCTGCAGGGCCATGCACCAAAAGGGAGAAGAACCCCAGAAGGTGCCCTCCATAGTGAGATGGGAGATGGTTTCCTCCAGAGCCAGGGCTCCTCGCAGCAGTGCAGTACTAGTTCCCCCAGTCCAGCTGGGGAACAGGTATGAGGCCCTGGTGACATTGGAGGAAGAGGAAGGAGAGGAAGAAACCTCTGGAGAGGAGGCCAGTCCACACATGGAACAGGCTGAAGGAAGCAAGCTGACCCAGAAGAAAAGATGCCGGGTGCTTGGTATAGGCCACTCCATCCTCAGAAGTACAGAGGGTCCCATCTGTCGCCAGGATCCCATGTCACGTGAGGTCTACTGACTGCCTGGAGCGAGGGTTCAGAATATGACGGAGGTGATCCCAGCCATTATCTGGCCCACTGATTACAACCCCATGGTCCTAATCCATGCAGGCACTAATGATGAGGCCAGGAGCAGCCCTGATCACCTGATGAAGGACTACCAAGCTCTAGGGAGCAAGCTGAAAGAGACAGGGGCACAGGTGGTCTTTTCATCTGTCCTTCCACTGAGCAGACGCGGACGACGTCACAAGACCTGCATCGGGGAGATCAACCTGCGGCTTCAGAAATGGAGTACATCTGCGAGGGACCAGCAGGGGAGATCATGCTTAGGGGCAACCAACATGGGTTCATTCAAGGCAGGTCTTGTCAGACCAACCTGGTGGCCTTCTATGACCAGGTCACAAAATCCTTGGATGCAGGTGTCGTGGTGGACGTAGTCTTTCTGGACTTTAGGAGGGCCTTCTTGTTATACTGTCTCTCACCCCATTCTCCTTAAAAAATTAGGTGACTGTGGCGTCAATAACTACACAGTCAAATGGGTAGCAAATTGGCTGGAGGGCCACACCCATAGAGTGGTGGTGGATGGGTCTTTTTCGACCTGGAGGGATGTGGACAGTGGGGTCCCCCAGGGCTCGGTCCTCGGGCCTGCACTGTTCAACATCTTCATCAGTGACTTGGACGAGGGAGTGAAAAGCACCTTATTCAAATTTGCAGATGACACTAAGATGTGGGGAGAAGTGGGCATGCTGGAGGAGAGGGACAGGCTATAACTAGATCTGGACAGGTTACGGGGTGGGCGGATGAGAACAGGATGGGTTTCAATACTGACAAGTGCAAGGTATTGCACTTAGGAAGGAAAAACATAGGTGCACAGAGGCAGAAAAGGATCTTGGTGTCATTATTGATCCCAAAATGAAATGGGCCACCAATGTGCAGGCGCGGTCAGGAAGACTAACCACACCTTGTCATGCATCCACAGATGCATCATGAGCAGGTCCAAGGAGGTGATTCTCCCCGTCTATGCAACACTGGTCAGGCCGCGGCTGGAGTACTGCATCCAGTTCTGGGTGCGACAATGCAGGAGGGATGTGGACAACATGGAGAGGGTCCAGAGGGGGCCATTTGCATGATCAGGGGGCAGCAGGGAAGGCCCTATGAGGAGAGGCTATGGGACCTGAACTTGTTCAGCCTCCACAAGAGAAGGCTGATCTGGTGGCCATCTACAAACTGGCCAAGGGGGACCAGCAGGCTATGGGAGAGTCCCTGTTCCCCCAAACACTACCAGGAGTAATGAGGAACAACGGCCATAAGTTGACTGAGAGTAGATTCAGGCTAGATATTAGGGGGGCACTACTTTACAGTCAGGGCGGCTAGGATCTGAAACCAACTTCCAAGGGAAGTGGTGCTTGTTCCTATCTTGGGGTTCTTCAAAAGGAGGCTAGACAATCACCTTGCCGGGGTCATTTGACCCTAGCATTCTTCCCCGCCCATGGCAGGGGGTTGGACTGGATGATCTGCTCAGGTCCTTTCCGACCCTACTAACTATGAAATTACTATGAAACTATGTAACTCTCAAACAGTGTTAAACACTACAGCAGTTGAGTTCCTCTTATATCAGTATAACAGTGAATGGACAAAATAATTATATCAGTTAATGGGGCATGTCCACACATGCGCTTTACTGTGAAGTAGACTAATTTGCTGTGCTGTGGGATAGTCCCATCAGACACAAGTACTATCCAGCAGCGCAGTAAATTACTGTACTTAAATGCATGTGTAGATGGTGATGTCCAAGGTTAGATTGAGCTAGATTTTATTCAGCTGCATTAATTGCAGGTGTAGACCTGCTCAGGGTGACCCACATCAAACTGGTATAATTTAAATATAATATATATATATATATTTAATCTGTCTACATCTCAGACACAATGTTGCTTATTTACAGAGTATGCATGTAGCCCTATCTCCCTGAACAGAAGGGGATTCCAGTAACAGAGATGGTTGCTTTATACAGTACTCCAAGCCTCTTTCAGCTAGCACTCTGCCCAAGATCTCATTCTCAACCATTTCTCAGTGCAACACTACTAGTGTTTCTGTGGTGATGGCTGGAGCATCTCTGCTATCTTCTCTCTCAGCTATTTCATGGCTTCCTTTTTTCTCAAAGACACCCAGACAAACAATGCCCCAGCCGTGATGTGTGCTACATCAGGCACAGGGAAGCTCCATGGGAGCAAGTGATTCAGTTTCACCACAAACTGTTCCTTGTGCTCGTGTGTTCAGTGGTAACTCTATTGTTTCACCTTCTAAGGGACGTAAAGGCACTTTGTAACTTCTTCAGTTACCCTGAATGAAAAGCAGCTTTTTCAACCACCATCTTCAATAAGGTTTGACCTTAATGAATTATTAAGGTAGATGCTGCCATGTTAAAGATCTGCTCTGGAATATTGTATCATGGAAGTCACTATTAATTAAAACTGAGCAGCAGCATCCAGTCACATAACCTCACAGACAAGGACCAAAGTGTTGTTTAAAAGTGCATTGGGAGTGGAAATGGAATAAGGGACCGAGCCAGGATATTCTTAGGGGTGAGGAGCCCCAGCTGCTAGTGGTCTTCAATCACTTCATCTAGGTCTTCATTTGTTTCCCTGTACTATTGGAGCCCAAAGAAAGGCCCAGGCTTTCAGTGGCACATGATGCATTAGGAGACAGTCTAAAAGGTGTGTAGATGTGGCACCTGCCATCTTGACCATCTAGCGAAGGCAATCAAAATATTCTATCCCCTGGACTAGCCACCAAAGAATACACATTGACAAGTGCAGAAACAGAATTTATCTCACATATCTCTACCAATATTTGAAAAGGACAGCATGGATACCTGGGCAGGAAAGTAGGAGGCCGTCTTAATCTCAGTGGCATGTGCTGAACTGGAAGGCATAGAGAAAAAAGGTTATTCTGGGGCTGAAAAACAGAAACTACAGGCTAATTGCTTTAAGGTATTTTGACATCTAACTTGCACAGATTTGACTGTGAATTAGGGACCCAAGTACCTTTAAATATCTGGGCCTATTTTTCCTCAGGATGGATGGATGCATGTCAGGTCTGGTTACCGCCAGGATGAGGCTTGGGAGAGCTGTTCAACCACAGTCAATGCTGCCATGTTCAAGAGTTGCTCTGGAATATTGTATCATGGAAGTCAGCATTAACTGAGCAACAGGCCTGTGGAGCATGTTGCCTCTTCAAAACGAGGCAGCAGTGTCTGCTTCATATCTGTAGCACTCCACTGTGGGTAAAGGAGACTTGTCTAGCCCCTGGTGTTGCTGTGGCAAAACAGTGGTGCTCAACCTCTGGCCCAAGGGTCTGATCCTGCTTGCAGGGCCTTGCCATCCAGCCAACAGTGTTCCCCACAGGTCTGAAAATTTGGCGATGGAGGTATGGTGAAAGCTAATTGCCACTTCCATGCTGCCAAATTTCAGGACCCATAGAGAACCCCTCAGGCTGGAGAGCATGGTCCGGCACACGAGATTGGGATCAGGGCCCACCACAGAAACCAGGTAATGCAGTGCTGTACCAAGCAGTGCATGAGGTGTGAAGTAGGGTTCAGGGGGTGGGGAAAGGGGGTAAGCAGAACGGTACTCCCCCTGCCCCACCCCCACCAGGTCTG
The DNA here is from genome assembly GCF_052110815.1 of Crocodylus siamensis. Taxonomy (NCBI): domain Eukaryota; kingdom Metazoa; phylum Chordata; order Crocodylia; family Crocodylidae; genus Crocodylus; species Crocodylus siamensis. Next base: position 45,678,167 of record NC_143399.1, read on the forward strand.
CCATGGTTGGCATACCCTCACCACTGACCCTCCTCTCCCTGGGCACTCAGCGAGCTCCCGATGTCACTGCTGTGCAGAACACCTCTTTGATGTGGCAAGGTGTGCACATTTGGAGCCCCTCCAGTGTGCAGCATTCAGCATGGCTGGGAAAGATGTGGGGGGGCAGACTCTGGTCTGTGATGAATCAGGGTTCTGCTTGATGACTTAAAAACTGCACCCTCCTACCCCAATACAAGATCAATCCTATGCCTACCCCAGCCAAAAGAGTTCTTCTGAACATAGCAGGATGACAGGTATAGAAAAGGAGTTAAAATTTATTCCCTGCACATTTCATAGCCCATCCAGGTAGCAGCTGAATT